>NC_064851.1:198023-498023 GCF_024139225.1 Suncus etruscus
TTTACATGTAGCAGACCCTATGGCACGGTCCCTCGAACACCTCCAGGACTCATTCTCAAGCTCTCTATGTTATGTGCAAGTCTAGTCACCCTATTTTGATTACTGCTCCATGACATGTATTTTGTAATCGGAAGTTTATACCTTTTGATATCTTCATTTCTCCCTGTTATCCTGCCATTCTATGTCTTAGTAAGTTTTCTAAGTTTGGCATTTTTGGATTCTGCATATGAGTGAGATTATAATTGATTACCCTATGTAGTAGTCTCATGCCCTCAGTGTTCACTCAGGTTGTTGCATATGGCAGGGCTTTCTTTCAGAAAAATGATCTGTTTTAGATATGTTCACCTTTTCTTTATTCTCTCATCACCAGACCAAAAGAAGCTTCTGTGTCTCCTCATGGTCTAGTCAGGTGACTGCTGCAATGACCCTTGGTGTACAGCTTACCCTCACTATCTCATTATCTCACTTCTCTCAGGGATGGCTTTTACCCTCACTGAAGTGGTTTTATTTCCCCCCAGAAATAGGATTGCTGCATCATTTTTTGACTTTTGGAAGTCCCTCCACACGGTACCTATCGACATTCTCACCCCTGGACATACACAGCTTCCCTTTCTCTGCCTCCTCTCCAGCCTTTTCTCTCACTGTCCTTGTTCTAAACAATATGAGGTGATTTGGATTGACAGCTCCCTGCTGCTTAGTGATGCTAAGCATCTTTGCCTATACCTCTTGGCATCTGCATGTCCTCTTTTGAAAAGTGTCTGTGCCCATTCAGAAATAGCTTCTTCACTCCTGTGTTCATGGGAGCACTATTCACATTAGCTACAATCTGGAAACAACCCAAGTAACCAAGGATGGATGAGTGGATCAAGAAATGACAGTACACCTACACAGTGGAATACTATGAAACTGTTGGGAAATGTGAAGTCATGAAATATGCTTATACATGGATAGATATGGAGAGTATCATGGTGAGGGAAGTATCATGAGTCAGAGGAAGATGGGTAGACTTAGAATGATCACACTCAATAGTGGGATATTAAAAAAATGAGAACAACGGAGAGATAGCACAGCGGCATTTGCCTTGCAAGCAGCCAATCCAGGACCAAAGGTGGTTGGTTCGAATCCCGGTGTCCCATATAGTCCCCCGTGCCTGTCAGGAGCTATTTCTGAGCAGACAGCCAGGAGGAACCCCTGAGCACCGCTGGGTGTGGCCCAAAAACCAAAAAAAAAAAAAAAAAAAAAATGAGAACATGGTAATACACAAAAAAAAAGAAATGAGGACAGGAGAACTGGTCCATTGTAGAAAGCTTGCCACAATGAACAGGAGTGCAATTAGGTTTAGAGTTAGGACAGAGAAGGGACCACTGTGACAGTGATGCTCGGAAATGATCACTCTGGACAACCACTAGGTGCTGAAAGAGGAAAAGGATAGGCGTGATATCCCTTTGGGGACAGTATTGCAAGTCAATATGATTAAAAGAGAAAAAGGACACAAAATGTCTGCCATAGAGGAGGCAGGAGGAAGCGTAGGAAGGAAACTGGGAATATTGGTCGTGGGAAATGAGCACTTGTGAAGGAATGAGCGTTGGACATGGTTTGACTGAAACTCAATCATGACCAATGTTATAACTGTCTCTTGTGGAGATTGTGATTTAAAAAAAGGAAATGAAATGAAAAGAGGCTAAGCAAATTGTCTGCTCTTGTGTTATTTTTATTTGTAGTTTTTAGAGATCACTCCTAGTGGCTTCAAGCAACCCTGCGAGGTTCCAGGGATCCAACCCAGGTCAGGCGTTGCAAGGCTGTACTATCACTCTGACTCCTCTGCCCAGCTTGGAATAGAATTGTGTGTGGGATTAGTGTAACTTCATTAAATCGTTGGTAACTGTCACCAGTGAACCTCTCCCATTTGAGGCTTTTTCTTTGTTTTGTGTTGTTTTTTTGCCCGCACTCTCAATGCTCAGGGTCACTCTCAGCTGTTCTCTAGGCACCATGTGGTGCTGAGCTAGAACCCCCAGTCTGCTGATGTCACTCTTGTTGCAAGTCAGCCTCTGAAGAGGTTGACTGATGGAGGGATGGAGGATGAGGTCTTTCCCCTCCAGCTCGGAGCACTCACCTGCCACCCTGTTCAGCCGGTGGTTCTGAGGTGAAGCAGCAGGTAAACAGCTCGCAGACAGTCAGGCTTGTGGAAATATTAGCTTTATTCGGTGGACAAGACTGAAATCCAAAGCCTCAGCATCAGTTCCAGCCAAAAAGCCCCTCGCCTTCCACAGACCCTTGTTTTTATCCCCCAGAATCAGGTACCACTCAATGGTGGGATCAGATACCACCCAATGGTGGAAGTAGAATCAGGTACCACCCTAGGGTGGGGGCAGAATGCCAGGTCACACCCTAGGGTAGGGTACAATCATATCAGGGTAGGGTCAGTAACATAATAATCCCATAAAATGTTTACATACACAACAACTCTCAGACCTTATGGTGGCTATTTGAATACGAGTCAGGCCCCCCCTTTTTTTTTCAAAATATGTAATTCTATATATTTTTTTTAATTTTTTACTTTGAATTATGAGAACAAAAGATGCAAAGAAAGGACAAGGTAAAGTTACAGTGGAAGGACAATCACCCATACATAATTCTCAGAAGTCCCCTTGCTGATATCTTAACTTTGAACTTTCAGCCAAAGAAAGTTAAGATAAATAAAACAGAATCCATGTACAATTACTTTGTCCCGCAAGTCCCCAGATTGTAACACATTGTAATATTTCTTTTTTTTTTTTTACACCACCCATCACCAGTGCAACATTCCCATCACCAATGTCCCAAGTCTCCCTCCTCCCCACCCGACCCCCGCCTGTACTCTAAACAGGTTCTCAATTTCCCTCATACATTCTCATTATTAGGACAGTTCAAAATGTAGTTATTTATCTAACTAAACTCATCACTCTTTGTGGTGAGCTTCCTGAGGTGAGCTGGAACTTCCAGCTCTTTTCTCTTTTGTGTCTGAAAATTATTATTGCAAGAATGTCTTTCATTTTTCTTATAATATTTCTTAACAGCACACAAGGCAATCTAAAGCCATAAAACTTACGTAACTCCTTAAACATTAGAGGCATAGTATTTTTTACATTTCCATGTACATGCATATTAGCTTAAGTTAACCTCAAATTTTAAGTGGGTTTTTTTTAAGAATTAGAGTCAAAGGAGCACAGTAAAAACAGTGTTAGAGTGGCAATTGTTGTTTGCATAGGCCCACCAAAATATGAGAGGCATGGAAAGAAATTACCTTGGCCTAAATACAAAGAGATCCTACCCCTGAAGTTTCCTGGCATAAGACTAACTCTAGGCTTCAGGCAAGTTATTGTCCAATCCAAGACATTGTCCATAGTGCCAACACTCTTTTCACACAGTCTCTGTTGTTGGTATCATGTTTCTGTATTAAAGATCCTGGAATCTGCATATCCTACATTGAAGTCGTGATGTGGAGCGTCTTCTCATTTCACCTCACCATGAAAGGGCAATGCAGGAAGCCCTGTCCTGTAAGCCTGTCGTTGTTGTTAAGTCTTCTCAGTGTTAAGGGAAGTCTCTTTTGAGCAGGTTGATGTCTGAGCAGTGGTAGGATCTTCCATGGTAGAGAATTGCTTCCAGGTGATGTTATAGACAAACCTCACAATTAAGGGGCAATACAGCAAGCCCTGTCCAGTAAGCAGGTCATTGTTCTTGTTAAGTCTTCTCAGTGTTAAGGGAAGCCTCTTTTGAGTAGATCGATGTCAGAGCAGCTGTAGGGTCTTCCCTGGTAGAGGAATGCTTCCAGGTGATGTTATATACAACCTTGGATGTTTTGTAGATGCCTTCTCTAGATCAGGGGTGAATGGAGAATGCCCATTCTTCTGAGGCCTGTGCCAGGTCTTTATGTCAATGTTCAGGGTATAAGGTCCCATTGCACTACAAGATTTGTGTGTTCCCATCTCTATTTGATAAGAACTTATTGGTATGTATAGTATTTTCCCCATTTTAGTGTGTCAGGCCCCTTTTTTTAATAGACTACTCAGATATTTTTCTTCTGACGTGTGGTTGTTAGTTTGTATATTTCCAAAAGTTGTATGGGGACTAGAGTTTGTGGGTGAACATTTGTTTATAATTTTTATTTATAATCACTTTTTGGGTTTTGATTGTTTTGGTTTGAGGAGGTATCTGCAGTGGTTCTGGGGATCAAGCTTGGGCCCCTAACCTTTGGGCATTTCCAAGACCGTGTTTTGTTTTGTTTTGTGTAAAACTGTTGTCATTGTCTGCTCTGTTTCATATTTGGCAAGAAGAAAACACTGTTTGGCCATGATGCTAGAGATCGAACTGAGATCTCCCACATCAAAACCTGAGCTCCTTCCCTTTGAGCATCTGCCTGGCCCAAGGCTTGTCCTTTTCTTGCTATACTTGTGTGGACTGATGTGATCTCTTTTGAAGCTCAGGGATCTGTTTCTTCTTTTCCCTCTGTGTGAGCACAGCAGAGTCTTGGATTTGTGCTTAGGTATTCCTGGTGTTGTGAACATCCACTGGTTTCTTCCTTCCTTACTGTAAGTGTCCACCTGCTGTCGCCATCTGTGTCTTGGTCACACATCACCTTCAGGTTTGTACTGCTCAGCAGCACTGCTTCAGGGCCGTTTCATAGTTTGTTAGCTATGTCACCCTGTGCCAGGCCCATCTCCTGTCATTGTCCCAGCTGAGGCCTTCCTGGTTCTTGCTGCATTTGTATGGAGATGAAGGCACCATGAAGTTCTGTGAGGAGACTGGGTCTCCATCACGCAGGCTTCCTGTGGCATTGCAACTCACCATCGTCTAGTTGCTCTGACCATAGTGTTTAGGCTCCAGAGCAGGCTGGGGTAACACATGGACCCAGCACAGGAACATTGGAGCTCGGCATGACCACCCGGGCTCTCCACTTAGCCTTTTCAGATGGGGTAATAGATCCATTTCCTGCACTCTGAACAGTGGGTCCTAGGAACTCGGGAGGTCCTAGGCACTCTAGGTAGTAATGAACATTCAGAAATGTTTACATTTCATCCAAGCAGAGACATACTACTGGCTGGAGTCACCTACAATGCATATAGGTCAATGACCTGGGTGATGCCTGAGCACAAGGAACCCAGGGTATGGGGAAGTGTCTCTTAGTAGAAGGCATAGCCTTGCTGCCCTGTCACATGACGAGGGTGGACAGAGTGTCAAGGTGTATCTGGGAGGATTCGGCGGTGACCTGGGGGCCTTTGGTGGGCCAGTACGTGTTCCTGATTCCCAGCACCAGGATGGTGCTTCACAAGGTCTGGGTGTAAAGAGTCGGCTGGTAGCAATGGCTGGGGAACTTGGGGCGGGACAGATGGACAGGGTCAACAGGCTCAGCCAGGGAGGCTGAGCCGACAACTCTCTCATAGACCCCACTACCCATGGGCAACAGAGCTCTGAGCTTCCCTCTAATACTGGTGGGCAACTGCTGGGGGTACGTCCCTGCCACAATTTTGGGCACTGGACCAGAAACAGCAGGCTGCAGAGATAGAGAACAGCAGGCCTCATCCTCAGAGGCTGCTGGGTGCTGAGGTGGGTTGGTGCTTCCAAGCTATGGGTACTGTGGGAAGGAGGGCACAGAGCAGCACTAATAATCCACACATCCCTTGCAGATTGATGGAGCGGTTTCTCCTGGATGGATTGTATCCTTCAAATCTGAGACACAGCTGACCCCAGGGCCCACTAGGGTCAGTACCCTCCATTTGCCCTGATCTGGGGTCGGCATAGTCGAGGGGCACATGGCTCTGTGCTGCTTCGAAGTGTCCTGTCCTCTCTCTGAGTTCACGTTTCACACTAGGCTGGGTGTTTACCCACTCTTAACTCAGCACTTAAATTCTCTGGCATTCACAGACCCACTGGTACAAAGAGCCTTTGGGAAGAGGGGCACCCAGTGCCAAGTTGTTGTAGCATGTCCCTTGGCAGTGAGACATGCCCTAGCGTTTCCTGATGAGTCCAGTGACATGCATGCCTGGGTGCAGAGTGACAGCTTCTTGTCTACCTCCTGCCAAGTGCGCTTGGCACCACATCACCCACTTCATCTGGATTCACAGATTAAAGGTCCTTCTGAGTGCCAGTTCCCTCTGGGCTCCACACAAGCTGTGGAGTCCAGGAGAAGCCTGTTGGCTGCCTTGGCTGTGAACACTCACCCTGAGTTGGTCCCAAAGCCTGTGTCTGGCTTTCCTGGCAGGATCCCATCCTCAGAGCCACTGGAACACCCCTGGTTTCATTCCTCACACCTGCTTTCATTTACTACAGCTTCTCATAAACTCCATTCCATGGTCATAAGGTCTGGGAGGCCAGAACACTCTTCCAGCCACCCATGCTGTGGCCCTTCCCTGTAGTTAGTACCAGCAATCTCTGTAGCTATTTCTGCAGCCAAATGCATTCATAGAAACTAGCTATATAACAACAGACGGGATAAGAGACAAGAATAGATGCTGTCTAATGACATGAGGCCCAGACCATGAAAAGGAAATACACCAGTATGTCAACCCTGACACAGATTACTCCTAAACAAGGAACCGACAGCGGTAGGAGATGCAGCACCACATCAGAGCACTGTGCCTGCAACATTCCTACTGTTAGAAATCTGAATCCCAGGAGGCAAGAACAGCCCCCTCTTGGGTCCCCAACGCTTTCCCTCCCCTTCAGTTCCTGTTGGTTCCTTACCTCCACGCAGCCAGCCCCAGCAGCTGTCTACGTATGCCCTGACCTTGTACAAGCACACAGCCACCGTGGACGGCAAGACTGTCCTTGTCGGTAAGCAGCAGGGAGGGGCGTGGAGGGCCTGAAAGGAGACCCCCGTACAGGGTGGAGTGTAAGGAGGACCCGAGTTCCTCAGGACCTGGCTCTGACCTTGCATGCTGGCCAGCTGGACTCATTAGCTCATTAGCTGGATACACCGTGCTCTGAGCAGTGTCTTCCACAGAGTCTCACTGTCTATGAAGTCATATCCTTTCCCCAGACTAGGCCACATGCCCTCACTCTGCCACTCTCTGGACCTAGCCTTTGGGAACCACTGGAGGACC
Organism: Suncus etruscus; assembly: GCF_024139225.1. NCBI lineage: Eukaryota > Metazoa > Chordata > Mammalia > Eulipotyphla > Soricidae > Suncus > Suncus etruscus. The sequence continues at coordinate 205,103 of NC_064851.1, forward strand.
ACACAGTTAGGGTAGAGGCAAGGGGACACCTCCCTTCTCCCTCTTGTGCCTTCTGTTTCTCTTCTTCCTGACCCTGTGTCACCTCACCACACAACGTACACATAGCACACACCTGGCCCCATGACCCCTCAAACAACACACACCCAGCCTATGGCCTCGCACACAGCACACATCTGGCACCATGGTCCCACACACAGTATACACCTGGCTCCGTGGCCCTGTACAAGGCACATCCATTTAGCTGTGTCAGGCCATGACAGCCTGCTCAGAGCACTGTGCTCTTTTCCAGGCACATTGTGTTTCTGTGAAAACCATCTAGTAAGTTGGGGAAGGGGGCGTCTGGTCGCTGTCCAGCCCAGTAGACAGATATCTTCCATTGCAGACTTTTGGGACACGGCTGGCCAGGAGCGCTTCCAGAGCATGCACGCGTCCTACTACCACAAGGCCCATGCTTGCATCATGGTATGACCACACTGGGAAACACGGGCAGGTCTGGTTAGAAGTGCGGAGTGGGGACACTCCACTATGGGTTACTGGGGAGGATCTCATGCCATTTATGACTCGAAAGGTTCTCTTTTATTATTTTGTTTTGTTTTTAAGTGTGGGCATGCATAGCAGATGGCCCTGGAAATAGTGAAAGTGACAACAGCTCCCTGACCCTGTTGTCAGCCATGTTCTGGGTGCAGGTGCTGGACCACAGGAAGCCCCTTCCAGACTCTCTCTCGGTCTAGGTGTCTGTCCCATCCCCCAGGACACTGAGGGGGCTACCAGGGACTGTGAACTGTGGGCAGCTTAAAGCAGACAATATTAGTTGGGCACAACTGCATCCCCCTGCCCATCAAGCCACACACTCAGCTGTTCTCATCCATGTGAAAATCTCTGAGCACCTCTCAGTGTGCTGCCATGGGTGGTGAGCAACTGGTGCAGGGAGCCAAGCAGTGAGTCTCTGAAGACTGTTCCCTCAGACTTCCCTGATAGCATTCAGGAACTCAACACAATGACCCCAAATGTGACCATTTTATAATTCTCATGGGTGCTGTGCAAGAGGATTATTGATGTCTTTGCTGTGAAGACTTGACTGCATGTAGGCCACTGGATGACCCAGTTGACGGCTCCTGACTGCTGGTGGTGGGCCCAGGCTTGAGTGGCCCTTTGCCATGGGCCAGCCGCTCTGAGACCCAGCCCCACATTGGCCCTTCCACGTAGGCTGTCAATAGGGGTTGATCATCTGCCACAGAGGTAGCGCATGTCTCAGGAAATTAAGGTGGGCCTGTGCCACCCTCAATGGCATGGCCCTATTACATGCTCGCTCACTGGACAGCTGTGATTTCACAGAGGGAGTTGGGGTACAGCCACACGGTGTTCCCACCCAACCCTCACAGTTGGGGGCTCATGGTCAGCAGGAAGAAGGTACAGTTATTACAGAGAGCGCCTTCCACTGTCCCTTAAACAAAATCTCCTGAAATCTTCCAAAGGGTTGAAAGTGGTGCCTAAGGGATTGGGATGGTGGGATAGCTGGGACAAACAAAAGGAGAGCACATGGTGCGGGGGCGGGGGGGGGGGGTCATCCTGGCTGGCATCTCTGACCCTCAGTTCTGGCCCCACTTTCCTGTAGTAACCTGTCCAGCTGTTCCCCACCAGTTCTCTGTGTGCCCTGTAAGTGGGCTGGCAGATTCACCTCCTCCAGACAAATTATTCAGAGGGGCCAAGGAATCCCCTTCACCTTGAACCCTAACTGGGTGTTCCTTATCCCATCAGAAGTGGCTGATGAGCCAAGGGTCAGCTCAGCACAGCCCACACATCTTATAAGCTCCTGGGATTACCCTTATGAGGGTGGCAGGACCCCAGGGTTCTTTATACTGGAATAGGCCTGAGAAAGCTCCATGGAACACACACACATACACCCTGGCCATGACCATAGGTATGTCCATGCACTTTCCATGAGGCTGAGACTTCAAATGAGGACTGCAGTGGTAAAGGAAAAATTTTAAATTTATAGAAGCAATAAACAAACCATAAACATGACATGCAGGAAAAAACAGGAACCTTACCATTTGTAACAAGCTATGCTAATTAGTAAAATGATAGTTCTACTTGAGAGGTGATTTGATGAGACAGAAGGAATAGCTTTTACTTCACTTTTTTAGCTTGGGGACTACAACTAGCTATGCTGAGGGGTTCTCCCTGCTTGTTGCTTGGGGGGCCCTGCTGTACCTCTCGCACGTGAATCTCAGCCTAGCCAGATGGGATGGTTCTAAAACAGATCCTTTTGGAGAGGGTAGGGGGAGATGTACCCTGGTGCTCAGCTTGTTTCTGGCTCTGTATTCAGGGATCAGTCACATGCAAGTCACTCCAGCCTAAAGCAGCCTCTTGAATCCCATGGTGTTGGGGCTTCCTGAACCAGATGAGCACAGGCACTGTCTCCCAACTGTGGCTGTGGCAGTGGCAGACAGGGTCATGGGTGTGCCTGAATATCTCCTTGTGTTTGTGTCAGGTATTTGATGTCCAAAGGAAAGTCACGTACAAGAACCTGAGCACCTGGTATGCGGAGCTTCGGAAGTCCAGGCCAGAGATCCCGTGCATCGTGGTGGCCAATAAAATCGATGGTGGGACCATCCCTGATCTGGTGTCAGCAATCCCACATGTTCTTCCTCCCCAACAGGCAGCCCCTGCCACACACCCCCATGATGAATGGATATTCCTGGGGTATCCCTGTCTAGCCCACTTTCTGGAAAGGGAGACTTCCCATGACTTGGGTTGAAATCCCTCACCATCCTTCTTGATGGACAGGCCATTGTTCTGCCTTTTCTCTGCAGCAGACATAAAGATGACCCAAAAAAGCTTCAATTTTGTTCGGAAGTTCTCCCTGCCCCTGTACTTTGTCTCAGCTGCTGATGGCACCAATGTCGTGAAGGTAACTACGAGCAAGACAGAACAGCAAGGTTGGGGGGGCCAGTTGGGAAGTAGCACGGGCAGTACCAGGAAAGGGGTCTGTTACAGATGGTGGGGTGGGGTGGGACATGAGAAGTAGATGGGCCAGGAGAGGTGGGCATTGGGCTCAGGCTGGTGCCAAAAGCCATTGACAACACGCAGAGTCAAGGTGAGTGTGGCTTGACTGGGTTTGGTGGAGGCCCTGACTCTGACTGCCACATCTCTCCACAGCTCTTTTAATGATGCCATCCGGTTAGCTGTGTCTTATAAGCAGAACTCACAGGACTTCATGGACGAGGTCCTGCAAGAGTTAGAGGTGAATCTGGTGGAAGTGGGGAGAGGGACTGCCACAGCCAGTGGGTAAAGGGTCTCACCACAGCCTTGTCCATAGAATTTCGACTTGGAGCAGGAGGAGGAAGATGGACCCAAGCAGGAGCAGCCAGGTCCCACGAGAGCCCATATTCTTCCTGAGTCAGAACATGTGGCCCCTCCAGAAGACCTCCAGCCCTGAGTCAAAATGTCCAGGTAACACCTGTCAGTCCTCCAGACCCATCATCCTGGCCACTCCTTCTGTATCCTGCAGACCCACATCCCAGCCACGCCAACTGAGTCCTGCAGACCCACCATCCAGTCACCCTGACTGCATCCTGCAGACCTAACATCCCATTACGCCACACACCTGAGCCTGCATGATGGCCGTGCTCTTGGGAACAGGATGGCCAGCACCTGCAACCCCTCTAGTTTTGGATTTACTGGGTTCCATGTTATTCAGAATCTGTTACTCTTTGGTCAGAAACACCTTTAAATGGAAGCATCCTTTGGATTGGTGACTACACCAGGGTTGTAGTATGGCACTTGCTAATAAAGATTCTGGGTCTCAGGGAAAAACCACGTGCGGTTTCAGTTTTCTATCACTGATCTGCTTCTTAGGAACGGAAGGCTTGATTGTGGGAGTTCCTGAACCTGTTTTATTCTCTTAAACCATGTGTGAATTATTTCCTGCATCTGTGTTGGCTTCCAGACCCATGTCTCTCCAATGCCCTGATTGGGGCATGCGGCTTCTGCTTCACTCTGTTGAGACACATACAAAGCAGAACCCAGAAAGAGTGCATCTGGAACTGCACACACACTTGGTGCCTCTCCTATATGGATTTTTTGTTTGGTTTTGGGCTACACCCAGCAGAGCTCAGGTTACTCCCTGTTCTGCACTCATAAATCACTCCTGGCAGGCTCAGAGGACCATATGGGATACCGGGAATCAAACCTGGGTCAGCCATGTGCAAGGCAAATGCCGTAACCCACCATGCTATCATTCTGACCCCAGTTCCTCTCCAATAAAAGTTCTACAGCATGTCTATTCTCCCAAAACTGACCTTGGACTCTATTCCTTCTTCCCGAGAAAATGAATTTTGGAGCCCACTGTCACATACCACCCCAGAAGTTCTGAGACCCCTATCCTTTTTCACTCTCTCATCTCCCAGCTATGGTTTCTCTCTCTCTCTCTCTCTCTCTCTCTCTCTCTCTCTCTCTCTCTCATCTCTCTCTCTCTCTCTCTCTCTCTCTCTCTCTCTTCTCTTCTCTCTCTCCTCTCTCTTCTCTCTCTCCTCCTCTCCTCTCCCCTCTCTCTCTCTATCTCTATCTCTCTCTCAGTGGGTTGTTGTGGGCTTTAGTTTTTGGGTTTCGGTTTGGTTTTGAGCCACACCTGGCTATGCTCACGGGTTTTCTACTGGCTATGTAGCCCTGGAAATTGAGCTGAGGTTGATAGCATGCAAGGCAAGCTCCTGAACCCTTTGTCTCTCCAAGCACACAAAATTTATTATTTTAAAGTGAATTGATCGATCTAATACAATTACAATGCTGTATAATCATCTCTAGTCTGAAAACCATTGACTTATCTGAAAGTAAAACCTTTTTCTTCAGTCATGTTGGCCAAACACATGGCTACCCCTCAACCCTGTCAGCTTTGATAACCATAGTATCTATGAGCTGATGTTCTAGATGGTTTGTATAAACAGAACAGTATGTGGTCTCTGTCTGCTTTCACTCAGCATGTTTCCAGTATTCACCGATGCCTCAGTCCTTTGTTTTTTTTAAATTTTTCAATATTTGTGGTTTATAATGCTATTAAGGTTTCTCTTGCACATAATTCATTTTTTTTTTTTTTTTTGGTTTTTGGGCCACACCCAGCAGTGCTCAGGGGTTACTCCCTGGCTGTCTGCTCAGAAATAGCTCCTGGCAGGCACGGGGGACCATATGGGACACCGGGATTCAAACCAACCACCTTTGGTCCTGGATCGGCTGCTTGCAAGGCAAACACCGCTGTGCTATCTCACCGGGCCCTCACATAATTCAAACACCACATCCATAACCAGTATATCCTGCTCCCTCTCACAGTGTTCCTTTGAATGCACTTTAGCCCAATCCCTCAGCTCTTCTCCGGCCCTGCATTGCTGCAGACCTGCCCCATGTTTGTTGATAAAAAAAAGTTCCAGGTTCAAGTTTTTGCCTGTATGTCCATGCAGCTTTTAAATAAAAACAAACATTATTGGGACCGACCGGAGTGGTAGCATAGTGGTAAAGCGTTTGTTTACCTTGCATGCAGCTGACTCAGGAGCAATTTTTGAGCGCAAAGCCAAGATTGATCCCTGAACACCGCCAGGTGTGGCTCAAAAAAAACGAAAGAAAAAAATACATATATACATATAACACAATATTGAAGCTGGAGCCAGTATGTAGTGTGTTCGACTTACATGTAACCAGTCTAGGTTCAATATCAATATCAGGTCATAGTTTCCTAAGCACCGCTAGGAGTAATTCCTGAGTGCAGAGCTAGGAGTAATCCCTGAGCTTTGCTGGGTGTGGACCAAAAAACAAATGAGGGTTGAGGGTGGGGATAGGGGAACAAAGAAAAACCACCAAGACAAACTCTTGAGTAGGTAGCATACCCCAGATGCTCGTTCTTCTTGGTTCTGTTTTGAAACCTCTGGACTTAGTAGGTAGCCACTGCCTTAGTAGAGCACAGCCAAAGAGCAACCCCCAAGCACAGACCTGAGTAATGCTCCTGAGTACTGCCAGTGTGACCTCTCCCCACACTCACACAGAAAAAGTTCAGTTTTGCATTTCTGGGTACCTCCCAAAACCAACTCCATTATCTTTCCTAAAAGTTTTGGCAAAAATATTTTATAGTTTCAGGCCACTCTAGGCTCTGCACTCACAAATCACTCCTAGCAGTCTCGGGGAACCTTAGGGGATGCTGGGGATCCAATCTGGGTCAGTCATGTAAAAGGCAAACGCCCTAACCACTGTGCTGTCATTCATGCCCTGCAAATTCTCTTACTAATTTGCTTGATACCAGAACGAATAGAATTTTAACTAGAGCTTGTCATGAAAATCAAATGCAGTTTTGTCACTAAATCCGCCCACCAAAAAGCCAAGGGGGCTGTAGTGGACAGTGGACATTGCCTACATGTCCTACTGGGGTCTAGGTTCTGGAAATCCAGCTCATGAAATGAGCCGGGAGTGGGGGGGTTGTGCATATCCTCAGGAGAACACATGGGAGTGTCTACTCATGCCCTCAGACCAACACATTAGATGTCTCAGGACACATGGGGGAACCCATGCCCCTCAGGACAGCACATGAGGTCTACTCAGGACATGGGGTTTTATAAGCACCTCAGGATCACATGGGGAGTCTACTTATGCCCTCAGGGAGGGCACATTGAGGGGGGTCTACTCATCACCTCAGGGTGACACATGGGGGGCTTCTAATCATCTCAGGATGACATGGGGATCTCTACTCATGCCTTCCAGAGGAAACATGGGGTCTACTCATCACCTCAGGAGGGACACATTGGAGGGTCTATTCATCACCTCAGGATGACATCGGGATCTGTCTACTCATTGCCCTCTGGAACGACACATTGGGGGGGGGGTTACTCATGCCCTGAGAAGGCTACTGAGAGTGCTTATTCCCTCAGGAGAACATACACCAGAGCCAACCTCAACCATTGCATATATCGATTCTGCCCCCTAATGTGACAAAGGCCAAACTCGGTCCCCTTGCTCCTGTTTCAAAAACTAAAGCTAAAAGATAATGTGCACGAATGAAGCAGCGGGGCTGGGTGGCGCTGAGATTCAGACTCAGATACCTGGCAGAGGGGGACCAGGGAGACTGTTTACTTATGTATTAGATATTTATTACTTTTGGGTTTCTACATCATCTTCCCCCACAGGAATGAAGGGCTCATTGGGACTTCGAGATCACTGTAGGGGGTGAGTGCGGAAGGTAGACATTTCCTGGATGGCCTCCACTTAGGGGAGGAGTCAGAGAATTGTGACATTCTCCGAAATGGCCTCTGCCTCGTAATAGTTCTTGGCGCTGGATACGGGTTTTCCTTTCAGGTTCTCTATGAGCTGCTGGAGTCTCTTGGCAAAAGAAAGTGCTTGTGGAGGCTTCATGGATGAGAATGAGGATGGAGGACGAATTGGAGGACGGACCTGAGGTCGGCCGGTAGACGACTGGATATGGATTGTAGGGGAGACCCCCCAGGTCGGGTGGAGAGTGAATCGGGGGTCGGGTCAGGGGAGGGTGTTGGGGCACAGTTGGGCGATTGGGCTGAGTGACAGTAACAGGATGAAGTATAGTGTTGAGGTCGTTGAGGTCGTTGAGGTGCCAGGGGCGGTCTCCCAGGGGCGGTCTGGACGGAGTATTCTGCTGGACTTGGAAATGCCAAGGCGGGTTAGCTGCCGGGTAGTTGGCAGGTAGAGGCTGGGGACTCGTTGAGAAGTGGAAGAGAGGGGCAGCTGGATCATGTGCAGGGCATTCATGCCGATCTTGGATGCGATCCCAGTTCAGGTAAGGCCAAGTAGATGTGTAGACTCCAGGGCGCCGGGTGCGCCCACAGCCAGTGCCCCAGCTGGTGACCCCCACGACCACAAAGGCGTTCGGCCACGCTGTCTCTGCACATGAGGGGGCCCGCCACTGTCCCCCTGCCCAGAAAGGACAGAGATCACCCTCTGTCCAGACCACCCTCCCTCCTACCAAGGGCAATTGCTCCAGAGAGGGGACACTGTGACCATGAATCAGTCATTAATCATGTGAGCCCTATGTCAAGACTTGGGGGGTGTGAGAAGGGAGCTTGTCCCAGGGTCCTTCACAATGAGGAGGCAATTTCCTTGGGAACTTGAGGAGGATAGGGGTGGGGGAGGATGAGGGTCAGAGTTCTAAATGTGGCAGCTGGTTCTCTGTGGGAGCAGCCAGCAGGGCGAGTTCACCTGCTATAGGTGCTACAAAGGGACCCAGAGAGGAGCTGGGCGGGTGGGGCAGTTACCTGGCAGGTATCCACCCTGCCTTCAGGGTAACCTGCGCATAGGTTGGTGGCGTGGATCCTTCCGTTGTAAAAAGTAGGAGGAGTTGCACTGCATGCTGCTTATGAGGTCCACACGTGCCTCCTGCAATATCGGTGAGACCCTGTGGACTGCAGCCCAGACACTCAGTGGTCAGTGGAAACCAGAAGACAACCCTGGACAGCCTGCCCCCACCAGCCCCACATGTCGCCAGTGTCTGGACTTCCCCTGTGCCTCTTTGAGGGGTCTGACAGCCAGTGCCAAGGACAATTCCCTGACCCCCCAAACTGCAGCTCAGAGCCCTGGACCCAAGCCCCGCCGAGCAGATGTCTCAGCCACACTCCCCTCCTGAGCTAATATCCAGGCCACACAGACCACTGCCAGCTCTTTGTCATTCAGCTCCCCCACCCTGTCTGAAGACCCATCGCCACCGCCACACTACCCTACCTAGGGACCAGACCCTCCACTGCCCTTCCCCATGTGTCTGCATCTATCTGGATAGGATTCTCCACACTCCTCTTTGCTTTGGAGTTGGTTCCATACCCAGCGGTGGTTCCTCTTGGCTCTGTGCTCAGGGATCATTCATGGCAGGGCTCAGGGTACTACATGCTATTCTTGGAATTGAAAATGAATTGGCCACAGCAAGGCAAGTGGCCTTGTATTGGTAATTATGGCCTCTGACCTGGGAGCTCATGTTAGCTGCATGTAGGGGTGCAGAGCTGGTCAATGCCATAAGTACACAGGGACTTCCTGTCCAGGTAGTCCCACAGACTGAAAGATCTCCAGCACATCAGCAGTTCATGACATGAAAGCACAGTGGGTGGTGGGATGTCTGGCATAGCTGCCCAGTTTAGCCACAGGGCCCTTAGCCAGTATTCAGCCCTGGGACTACTCCCTTGGCTCTTATGCCCACAGGCATAAGCTCTGTGTATGCAGAGCCCTAGAGGCATTGGCACTGATGACGACAATTGAGAGAGCCCTAAAACCCCACAGCAAACACAGCATCCAAGCAGTTGGTCTGTAAAGATTCAAGTGTTCTGAAACAGAAGTGTCCTCAGCTGTAACACTTTGGCTACATGAAAATAGAGGGGCCAGAGCTATGTAGTTTTTACCTTGCAGGTGGCTGACACCAGGTTCTATTTCCAGCATCCCATATGATCCCCCAAGCCCTCCAGGAGTGATTTCTGAGTGCAGATTTTCTGGAGGCACTGCCAGGTGACACCCCCACTACCTACAAAATAAAAAAAAAAGAAAAGAAAAAGAGAGCCAAAGCAATAGTACAATGGACATTGTGTATGGCCAACTGGGTTTGATCTCTGGCACCCCATATGGTCTTGAGCCCCACTAGGAGTGACTGCTGCAATGAGAGCCAGGAATAAGTACTGAGCACCCCCAGATATGGCTCCCAAAACAATAAAAAATAAAAATAAGTCTCGTAGGATAATTCAACATGCAGGGGCCGGATAGATAGCATGGAGGGTAGGGCGTTTGCCTTTCATGCAGGAGGTCATCGGTTCGAGTCCCGGTCGTCCCATATGGTCCCCCCGTGCCTGCCAGGAGCAATTTCAAGGCCTGGAGCCAGGAATAACCCCTGAGCACTGCCGGGTGTGACCAAAAAGCCAAAAAAAAAAAAAAAAAAAAAAAAAAGAAAATTCAACAAGAAGAGAAATAACCTAGAAATATTTTTGCCCCTACCCAAAGCATCTGCATTTGAGAATCACTAAAAAGGAACCCCTGGATGTGGTAACAAGTCTAATTTGCAAAGAGACCTATGGATACCCTTCTAAGCAAGGGCCCCTAGCTGCATGGACAGCCTTGGTACAGGAGGTTCCTTTTCTGAGGAGCAAGCAGACAAACCAGCAGCACTAGCAAACCAGCCCTCAAGTGTGGGAAGAATTCAGGGAAAAACCCTCAAAACGGGCTGAGAGCCAGAGCGCGATAGCATGCGCAGGGAGGGTGCTTGCCCTTGCGGCACCCGGCCAAACCCAGGTTCAATCCTCGGCATTCCATAGGGTTCCCCGCCCACCCCACCCCCCAGCCTGTCAGGATTGATTCCTGAGTGCATAATCAGGAGGAACCCCTGATTGCCACTGGGTGTGGGTCCCCCCCCAAAATGGGGCTCAAGTGCAGTACAGCAGGTAGGACACTTGCCTGAAAACAGGGTTCCATCCCAGCACCCCACATGGTCCCCCAGGCACTGCCAGGGTTGATCCCTAAACACAGAGTCAGGAATAAGCCCTGACTTATTACACTTCTAGGTGTATTTCCAAAACAAAATAAAAAAGAACCTCAAAATTGATGGGGGTTTGTTCTCCCAATGCTCAGATTTACCCTTAACCAGATCAGTGACTACCAGGCCGTGAATTTTTGGCTCTCACAGAAGCTGATGGCAGTCTGACTTCATGTCTTCCTATACCTAATCGAACTAGTGAGAGCGCATATGTCCCTGGGCAGTTTGGCACAGTACACTGAAGCCCCAAGCCGCCCAGTGCAGGCTGCAGGTTGCTGGGCAGAGTTGGGGTCTTGAAACAAGAGACCTGGGCTTAGTGGCCCTGGTGCGCTGTTTTCTACTCAGGCAGGAATGCCAAGGCCCTGGGGGAACCCTGCCACCAAAAACCTCTATCAGGTTTGCTTGTCAGGTGAGTTCTGGGGTCAGCGTCTCCAATTTCCAGAGCCATTCCCCCAGAGCCTGAGGGCCCAGGTCAGACAACCTTTCCCAGCCACTGTCTGAGAACTCCATGGAGCTCATGGGCGCTGTTGTGTAGCTCCCATTGGGCAGAGTGTCCCAAACAGATCAGACCTACAGCTGCTTTTTCTGAAACAAAGCCACTCAGCAACCCTGAGATCAAAGTGCCCCCCCCTCCGCTATGCTTAGGGGCCTACATGACCAGTGCCCTGCCTGGAGGTGGGAAATGAGTGCCACGTGAGACTCAGAGTGGGCCCAGTTGGGCTGAGAAGGGGGGTATGCATTCAGCACAAGGCCCCGGCTACTCCTGGGACTGCCTCTTCTACAAGCCCACCCAGGAAATGGCCACCAGCCCCCGGGTCCTCACCATCCTCTCTTAAGAAGCCCAGCCCGGCCACCCAGCATGTCTGGGGCACGTGGGAGGTCCTGCTTTGAAGTGGGGCAGGCAGCAGTCCCCGATATAGGGCCCGCACTGGACCGGAGGCGTGATCTTCACGGAGGGCGATGTCCGTTGATCTCCAGTGCTGCGGATGTATCTCTCATGCGATAATTATTCTCTCCACATAGCGACTCCAGCTGAGGCGGCCTCTCACCTGCTGGTCGTTCCCAAACACAATATTCCCTGGCTCCAAAAATCAGCCTCCATTCATACACGTTCCCTGCAGGGACAGAATGGGCCCCCCTCTGTTTTTCTCTGAATGGGCTTGGCTAGAGAGGAAACCTGGGCATGGCCTCCCTGAGCCATCCACCTGCCAGGAGACACAGTGCCGTTCCTCATGGGAGCCCTTCAGGACCCACTTTTTTTTTTTTTTGGTCCTGCTCTAAGCTCAGAAATCGCTCCTGGTAGACTCAGGGGACCATATGGGATGCCGGGATTCGAACCACTGTCCTTCTGCATACAAGGCAAACGCCCTACCTCTATGCTATCTCTCCGGCCCCAGGACCCACCTTTTTTTAGTGAAGCAGTGTGCAGCCGTCAGCAGCCAGTGAGAATTGAGCAACGTGCCTCCACAGGCGTGGAACCTCCGGTTGTTTTCGTAGGTGTAGACCTGGAGGCTGACCATCCAGGGCCAGGCTCCTAAGGCGGCATTCTGCCCTCCTACGACCCGGAGCCCACCTTGCGGGTTCTGCCTGAACCGTATCCCACAGCGACCACTGCAGAGAGATGATGTACAGTTCAAGTCCCGATGGGCACAGCAGGGGTGGGGTGGGGTGGGGCGGGGGATGACACAGTTCAAAGGACCCAGGAAAGAATTTCAGAGTTGCTGAGTCTGGCATCTTGGGTCACCTGGTCAGTAATCAGGGATGTCAGAGCAGATCAGATGGACCTCGAACATGGAGATCCTGTGTCCAAAGGGAATTGGAAGGGCCTGGGGGTGAGGACAATCTTGGGGTGGAAGGGGAGGAGAATCAGGGCAGTGCCCATGAGGGTGCCACAGGGTGATGCTGAGAAACCCACACGGGGTGAGAACTTGGCTGAGGACAGTGTATGGGGAGTAACCGCTGACAATGTAGCCAAAATCACATGTAGAGGTGCAAGCTTGGGGACTGATCCCCCAGTCAGAGGCAATCCCTGGACAGAGACCTGACACTGCCTGGACCCTCAGATACTAAGGAAGGCCTAGGGAAGTGAGACCCAGTGTGACTTGGCAGGCCTAGGCCAGGCAGTGTCCTGGGCACTTCTGTGTTGAGAACCCTAAGAAAAGCCTTCAGAGTAGTGCTGGGTAGGCAGTGGCTAGGCCCTGTATCTAAGCTACTGTCCCTTGGAGGACATGTGTCAGTTGAATCAGGACTACTGCCTCTGTCTCTCTCTAGGATTGAGCACCTTGACTTAGGGGCCTCCCCTAAGGCCCAGTTTGGCTCCCTCGCTGGTCCCTACTGAGCACCCCTGCATGAGACCCAGAGTCCAGAGTACGTGTCCCCCGGCTCCCAAGGTTGACACTTACTCACACGTACTGTTCTCTCTGGCGGCCCACAGACACTGCCAGGAGGAGCAGAGCGGCAGTTGGCAGCATCTCCACCAGCCTCCTGCCCTTGCCTGGTACGGAATCTCCATGACCTCACAAGGCTTGGAGGGCTCCTGGCCAATCAGCTGGCAACCCCCCTGGGCCAGGCAGGGGCTTAGCTGGATGGTGCTGTCTGTGGTGATGCCCAGATTCCTGCTCAGGGACATCCTGGTCATGGGGATTTCGGGTCACAGGCACATCCAGGGCCTACTTTTTCTGTCACTTGTCCAAGATTCATAGCTACACAAAGGCTTAAGGGTCACCCTCTAAAAAAATAAAGGCAACTAACTCCTTCACTTAGTTGAGGGAAACTCAACCCCTGGGACACTGGCATGCTGTGCTCAGCCCAGCAGTCATTCACAGGCCTCAGTGGGTCTCCTCCAGACTGCTTCTGCCAGCCACAGCACCGATCCCCTCTCCCACCAATGTGGTGGGGATGTGATGGGACCAGGTCACACACACACTGGTGACTCCAGAGGTCCCAGCATCAGTGATGTTTGGCGTACTCTCAGGCATGTGGACAGTACAAGGACTCAAACATGCTCAGCCAACAAGCTGTCCCAGGCCTCGAGCGAGCAGGACTGAATGAATGGCTGAGCCTATGTGACTCTCCAGGACTTGGAACCATAAACCTATTTATGGGACCAGAGAAATAGCACAGCGGTAGGGCATTTGCCTTGCGTGTGGCTGACCCGAGAGGGACTTGGTTTGATTCCTAGCATCCCATTAGGTTCCCCAGCCTGCCTGGGGCGATTTCTGAGTGTAGAGCCAGGATGACCCGCACTCCACTGGGTGTGGCCCAGAAACCAATCAATAAAGTTGTTTTTGTTTTTGTTTTTTTATTTTAAAAATAGGGCCGGCGAGATAGCATGGAGGTAAGGCATTTTGCCTTCCATGCAGAAGGACAGTGGTTTGAATCCCAGCAACCCACATGGTCCCCCTGCCTGCCAGGGGCGATTTCTGAGCGTAGAGCCAGGAGGGACCCCTGAGTGCTGCCGGGTATGACCCAAAAACCAAAAAAAAAAAAAAATTTTTTTTTTAAATAGGGGCCAGAGCAGTGGCGCAAGCAGTAAGGCACCTGCCTTGTACCGCTAGCTAGGACAAATGTGGATTCAATTCCCCCGGCGTTCCCATATGGTCCCCTAAGCCAGGAACAATTTCTGAGTGCATAGCCAGGAGTAACCCTCTGAGCGTCACTGGGTGTGGCCTCCAAAAAATTAAAAATAAATATGTTTATGGTGGTCAGGACTGTGTCCATCCTGTATTTCTGAGTTAGCATTCTCTCATCGCAGACCTCTGAAGCATGTGCTGTCCCCAATACATCAGAGCCCATGTCCTGGTCACCCGAAGACCAGGATGAACCATATGCCCAGCAGCTGGCAGCAGAATGTCTGCCTCAGAGCAGGACTCCCACCAGCACCTCATCCCTGGAAGAGCTAGCCCACAACCATATACCCCACCTTAGAGGAGGAGGGTCACAATCCCAATTCTGCTCTCCCTGAGCACCTCATCTCATGAAGTGTCACACTTTATACTCAAAGTGAGGCTCTGACCACTCCCCTCTCTCAGGTGGCTCAGGTACTCTCCACTTTCATCTCAAGAGCTGGGTCTTCAGTCGGGGCCTGAGGCCATGGGTCCTTGTCCTAAGCTCAGGGACTGAGGTGGCTGCTCACTCTCAGTTGCAGTGGAGGACAGCACTTGAGAGTTGCTCTCTGCTGGCCAGTCTATGCCTAAAGGAGAAGAATTATCTCCATCCCCACCCCAGAAACTGTCCTTGCAGTGACAGCAGGATGACACCAGACGCTCAGGCTCCTTGCTGGACACAGTCAGGCCTCTGCAACATCTCTGCTCCCACCTCTTGTGGCCTTCAGGAGGACCTGTTAGCCATTCCCCCATTCTCCCCTGTGTGACCTTACCTGCTGGTAAGACCTGCCCATTTCTGGGAGGGGTCTTTGGGAAGTGTGAATAGGATTACCTGAGGGGCAGAAAGAAGATTTGGAGGATGGAGAGAAGATGGGGGAGAGTTGCAGCAAGGGAGAAAGGATCAGGAGGAGAGATGGCTGAAAGAGGTATAATGCAGGGCCAATAATGAATCTGGCTTGAAAGATTATGATAGGCCACACATGTTGGCTAAGGCCTTGAATAAAGCTGGTATCTCCTGAAACCTGCCTGTGGGGTTGCCCGCCTATCCTGAACCTGCAGATCTGCCAGCTGAAGGGGATTGCAGACACATGGCCCTGGGCCAGCAGAGAAAGGCCTCACCTCTCCATCCTCCTTCATCCAGCCCCATCCAAGGCATATTCAACAGAGGACCCACCCTCAGCTCCCACGTGACTTCAAGGCCCTGAGTGTTTGTGTTTCTTACCTGAGTGGATGTGGACTTGTTCCATCCCCCACATTCAGGAGCCTTCTCCCCTGACGGGCCCTGTCAAGCTTCTCTCAGCTCTGATCCTCATTACTCTGTCAGATGATCTTACTCACCACTACAGGTTGCAGCATGGGAGCTGGATAGTACGAAGGTGACGGACTCCCGCTTCAGGAGTCCAGTTGGATATGATAAAGTAACTGAAACATACTTTGGATAAGCTTTTAAGAAATGGTATCAAGAATTAAGGTTTGCAACCATAAGGTACATAAAGGAAACTGTGGGCAGACATTTCGTGGCAATGAAGAAAAAGGCGTCTTCAAGAAACGAAATACCATTGACCCAGGAAGTAGAAACAAAGTAGATAAAGGGGACTGTTGGAGTAACCTGTTTCACTCTATTTAGGATAAATCTTTTTTAGTCTTGTCACTCATGGACTGGGAGTACCTCTGGATTGGCCCCCTACCCCCGACGCATTCTCCACCCATGGGGGTGGGTCCTTCTCTTCCAATAAAGACCTCCGGACACAGGGAGAAGCTGCTTGCGGTTTCGGTTCTAGGCTGGCCTATCTGCCTGCTGGTATCTTTTGCCAGCTAGCGGAAAGCTTTGTGGTGGAAGTTTCCTGAACCTGTTTTATTCCTTCAACCTTGTGTAGCTTAATTGCTGTGTCAATGTTGGGGTTCCAGACCTGCGCTTCCCAATTCGCCCCGGGAAAGGAGGGACAAGACTTCCAATACAGGGGACTATATTAAATTAAGAAGCTTCTGTGCTTCAAAGGAAATGATGACCAGATACAAAGACTGCCCAACAGAGTGGGAGAAATTATTATCCTAATACCCGATGTTAGGGTCCAAGCAGATAACCCGACTGGTGCTGAGAGTCAAAGATCACCTCTGATAATGTGAAAATGCTAAAGGGAGTTTATTCATGATAGCTGGGGCACTCTGTCATGAGACAAAGCCCTGTATGAAACTAACATGTGGGTTATGTAGAGTTAACAGGCTTCAGCAGGCCAAGTATTTCATTGGTTGATACAAGCAGTTTAACTTCCATAGTATACATGATTGGTTCAATTTTCATTTTCATTTCCCTGCATCCATCCCTCACACAGGTGTCTCCCGTCTCACAGATGACCTAACTCCTGCCACCCACCCCCCACACCCCCCGCCCAATCTGGTATCGATACCGTTTGGGCTGAAAAACAAAATGGCCATCATAATAAAGAGGCTTTGGCCTGGGAATGCCAGGGGGAGCAGTGTCTGAGAAGGGGAGGGAAAGAGGTAAATAAACTTTGAAGCTGCTACAGGCTTGATGCTTATTATAGCTTCAAGGTCTGGGAAACTTTTAAGCAACTTCAGGCTTGTTGTTCCTTAAGATGAGTTAGAACTTCAGGGTTTGGAGTCATCAGAGGCTGGGGCCTAATACCCAGCTGAGAAGGGGTAATACCTAATGTATCAAAGGCACTGCTATAATTTGACAAAAAGAAAAATCCAAAGCCATCAAAAATTTCGGGCGATATGAACAGAATATCCTCAAGATGAAATACAAATGGCAAAAGGCACATGAAAAATATGTCCCACATCATTAATCATCAGGGAGATGAAAATCAAACAACAATGAGATATCACCTCACTCCACAGAGATGGAACCACATCAAGAACAAGAATGGGGAGGGGCCGGGCAGTGGCGCTAAAGGTACAAGTGCCTGCCTTGCCTGCGCTAAGCCTTGGACGGACCGCGGTTCGATCCCCCCGGTGTCCCATATGGTCCCCCAAAGCCAGGAGCAACTTCTGAGCGCATAGCCAGGAGAAACCCCTGAGCATTACCACCGAGTGTGGCCCAAAAACAAAAAAAAAAAAAAAAAAAAAAAGAACAAGAATGGGGACCAGAGAGATAGCACAGTGGGTAGAGGTGTTTTGCCTTGCACGTGGCCAACCTGGGTTCGATCCCATACAGTCCCGAGTCTGCCAGGAGTGATTTCTGAGTGCAGAGCCAGGAGTGACCCTGAACACTGCCAGGTGTGGCCAGAAACCAAAAAGAAAAGAACAAGAATGAAACCTGAGATAGCATGGGAGGTAGGTGTTTGCCTTGCATGCAGAAAGACGGTGGTTTGAATTCCAGCATCCCATATGGTCCCCCAGCCTGCAGGAGCGATTTTCTGAGCATAGAATCAGGAATAACCCTGAGTGCTGCCGGGTGTGACCCAAAATCCAAAGGGGGGAAAAAAAGAATGATAGCACAATGAATATTTTACTTGCCCTTACACACAACCAACCCCGGCTCAATCCTTGACATCCCATATGGTCCCCTGAGTCTCCAGGATCCCTGAGTGAGAGCAGGAGCAACACCTGAACATAGCCAGGTGTGTCCCAAAAACAAAAACAAAACAAACAACAACAACAAAGAAGAACAAAGAACAACTAGTGCTGATGTGGATACAGGAAAAAAGGATTCTCATGCTGGTGGTCTAACTTTGGGGAGAAACAATATAAACTTTCCTAAAAAAAATAAACAAAATGCAACTAGGTATTGGGCTTCCATTCGACCAGAATACCTCTGCTGGGGATAATCCCTAGGGTTAGGGTTAGAGGACTGTAGATAAAACCAGTGATGTTGGATCCTGGGCAAGTTCACAATCAGGCAGCTGAGAGTGAAGTGGAACAGCAGAGGATGAAGTGCTTACAGATTCAAACGATCTGCAAGCAACTTCGGGGAGATTATTTGGTTTATTTTAGGTGAGAGTGGGAGACGGATAATGTGCCTCAGCCAATCAGGATAGGGGCAATTAGGGTGTGTGAGCTCTGTGTATTTAGGAGAAAGCAGGGGTGTGAGCTCAGTGTGTTTTAGAGGGTTATTAAAAAGGGAGTTCTGTGTGTTTAGAGGATTAGAGGAAAGCAGGGTGCCTGCTCTATGTGTTTAACTACATCTCTACCTTTTCTGTTTGCTAAACACTAGAAATTGAGATGGTCTTGACAGGCCATGCTCTCTTGTATGGACTACTTTTTTCTGCATGAGGCAGGATTCCAGATTCAGAAGACTCATTGTATCCAGAGCAGAGCTATGGTTTAAATGACCAATCATTGTTCAATATCATGATTAACCACAGCCTGGACTGTCCAGAGGCGGTGTGACTCATTGTGCCATTTTTTTTTGACAAAAGCACGTGTCTGAACCAAGGTTTGGAGAGCCGTGTCTGCAATAGCAGTGTAGCAATGACAGCATTCGTCTTAAAATTGTGGCAACATGAGTGGATGGATCTGAAATTGCAGGAAGCCTCAGAGTAGGCATGTCACGACTTCTGTCATGGTCCTTTCAGGCTGATGGCAGCCATACCTGTTGCCTAGCTGTTAGTAACAGTTTTCTGAAGGAAGAACCCTAAACTTGAGAAGGAAAAAGTAAGACAGGTAAACAAGGCACAATCATGACCAGAAGCTTTTTTAAGGGACAGGGTCAAAAGGAAGAGTGCCTCAGGTGAGCACATAGTGATGTTCATGTAGAAAGAGGAACTAAAGGAGTCAGGAGAGATGCATAGCAGTAGGACATTTGCTTTGCACCACCCGATCCAGGACAGATGCTGGTTCAAATCCCAGCATCCCCACAAGGTTCCCCGAGCCTGCCAGAAACAATTTCTGAGTGCAGAACCAGGAGTAAACCCCTGAACACTGCTGGCTGTAACCCAACCCCCCACCACCAAGAAAAAGGAATTAAAATTCAAAATAAGCAAAATGATTATAGATAGATTAGCAAGACCCCAATAAAATAACCCTAAACAGAAGTACTTATGTTCCTAGAGCCAAACTCATTTTGCGCCTGAAGAGAATATAGCTGACACTGGGTTCCAGATGAAGGCTTTATTATTCTTCTATGGGCTCAGAAATAGTTTATTTCACCAAAACCATGTCTTGAAGTAAGGCATGGTTTTCTCTCCACCTTTATAGTAAAGTAAAAGTGACTGTTATTTAGCATTAGTAATAATAAGAGTAGTAAGAGCTGCAATAATAACTTTTTTTTTTTTTTTTTTGTGATGTTTGGGTCACACCCAACAGCGCTCAGGGGTTACTCTTGGCTCTATGCTCAGAAATCGCTCCTGGCAGGCTGGGGGAACCATATGGGATGCCGAGATTCAAACTGACGTCTTTCTGCATGCAATGCAAATGCCTTACCTCCATGCTATCTCTCCGGCCCTGCGATAACTATTTTTTTAATTAAATATAATTTTTATTTTAATCATAGTGGCTTACATATCATTGACAATAATATTTTAGGTACATATTAACATAAAATCAGGGGAATTCCCATCACCGATTTGTCCTCCCTCCACCTCCATTCCCATCCTTCTTCCCATAACCTCTTCCCTTACCACCCGGGGCTGCTAGAATAAGTGGTCCCCTCTGTGCCTAGCTTACTACTTAGTGGTCTTACACCTATTTGGTCTTGGTACCTCCCTTATTCCCGCCCCTTGGGAGGCGGGACTAGATAGTTCAAGTTATGCAGTTTTATTTGAAGAAGAGGAAAAGTAATAACCTAGAGAAAAAAAAGAAAAAAAGAATCAGATACTCCGGAAATGGGCGAAGTCCTTCTAGAGGCTTTATCCTTGGTTTGAGAGACGAAGGGGAAAAAGAAGGTGAAACACCACAACAGTACATAAAGAACTGTCTTGGGGAAAGTAAAAGACCCCTATCCCCCATTTCTTTTAGTTAGTGGCTGTTGCTTTAAGACATCACACTTGAGCTCTTGGGCTTTCCCAAGTCCCATGTCATTGCCAAAGTAGCACAAAAACCTGATCCCTGTTCCATCTGAGGTCCTCAATGGGACCCACATTTTGGAGTGTTAGAATGTAAGGGCCAATCTCAAAGCCACTGAAACTTAAGTCAAGCCAATATGACAAATGTTCAGGGTTTCTGTAAGATCCACCTGTAACGTTTGAATTTTGGAGTTCCTAGGCATAATATATGAGAACATCCATTTTACTGGATCTATGCAAACAAAGATATTGCCACAATAATTAAATATGTAAAATGTGCTTCTATCTTTCCATTCTTATCATAAATGCAATTTAC
Organism: Suncus etruscus; assembly: GCF_024139225.1. Lineage (NCBI taxonomy): Eukaryota > Metazoa > Chordata > Mammalia > Eulipotyphla > Soricidae > Suncus > Suncus etruscus. Next base: position 225,497 of record NC_064851.1, read on the forward strand.
CTGTTTGCAATAGATCATAGAGCAAAAGAAGAGCTATTAAGATCTATAAAGGGGAAGGCAGAGAGATAACACAGCAGCGTTTGCCTTGCAAGCAGCCGACCCAGGACCAAAGGTGGCTGGTTCAAATCCCGGCGTCCCATATGGCCCCCTGTGCCTGCCAGGAGCTATTTCTGAGCAGATAGCCAGGAGTAACCCCTGAGCACCACAGGTGTGGCCCAAAAACCAAAAAAAAAAAAAAAAAAAGATCTATAAAGGGGCCAGAGAGATAGCATAGAGGTAGAGCATTTGCCTTGCATGCAGAAGGATGGTGGTTCTAATCCCAGCATCCCTTATGGTCCCCCATGCCTGCCAGGAGCGATTTCTGAGCATAGAGCCAGGAGGAACCCCTGAGCGCTGCCGGGTGTGACCCCCCCTGTAGAATCAAATAATTAATTTATTTATTTATTAATAAATTGATTATTTGATTCTACATCTGGCGCTCCGAACTCTGACCCAAGAAACTCCGGACTCTGGGACCCAAGAAAACAGCGATGATGGTGAATTTTCTGCTTTTCAGTTTTCATTTTGGCTCTTTTTGGATGCACTGAGCCCAAAACCCTGGGCCACGTGCCACAATTTTCAAAGATGGCCGACACCCCCATCTGGGGGCTCAAAGGCCATTGAAACAAAGGTGATGGAAGCTTGCATCACCTCCATCCCAGGCCCAGGCCCAGGACTGACACTTTGTTACAATAAACAAAAACCTCGGTCTCCTCAAACACTAATTAAAAGCCTCGATTGGAAACGGAGGAGAAAAAAGACTGTATTTAAAGTGGACTGATTTTCTGAGAACAACCTTCGGCTTGAATTTGGATTTCGACTTTGAAAACTTTGGACTGGACTTTTACAACTCTGAACATCCAAAAGCCCTCTGCAAAAAAGCTGTGGCTGAAAAGCTGCTTCCAAAGTGCGCCAGAGGGGGAGAAAAGGCAGCTGCAATCAGCCAAGAACTCCCGGCCCTGTGGCAAAAAAAGCGGCAGCCCAGAAGTGCAGCTTGGCTCGGCTCTACTCCGGAAAAGTGGCAAGCCTGGAATCCACCCTCCAGATCACAAAGGTGAGATGGCGCAAGCGAACCGGCCTGCAAAAAGTTTAAAGAAGCCACGTGGTGAGATCAGCGTGGGACAAACCAGCATCTGGACTTTAGGTGTAGGGACTAAGCGGGTAGTCATATATTTTACTCATAGTTGGTGATGGGATAAGTTTTAGTTAATTAGTGGTTAAAAAAATAAAAATAAAAGTAAAGGGAGTAATAACAGCTTAGCCCATTTAAAGATCTAATTTCTAACCGCCTGCATCTTTGTATTGATTTAGTCATTTTCTTTATAATTTAAATGTTTTGTTTTCCAGTTAATATTTTCGATTGCAAAATGTTTTACTGTGTGTATTTTAATGTACTTAGGCCTGTTTTTAAAATGTATGTAATGCATTTAAGCTGTAGTACTTCTGTGTAGGGAAGGTTAATAGGAACAGAAAGTTCCCCCAATATAGTTTAAAAGTATAGGAACATGAAAGTTCCGGAATAGTGCTTGGTAAAAAAAGCATTAAGAGAATATTAAGTTACAGATGTATAGAATATTTTGCAGAAATGTTATGTTTTTGAAAAGGGCTGGTCTATTAATTTTCACTTTATTACGTTGTTGTATGAAAATATTAACCCACCTTTGTCTAAAGGTGGAGTCAGAATTACAAAAGGGTCTTTATATTTCAGAAAAGGGGGGAAATGTAACTCCACCCTGAATTTAGGTGTAGCTACCTGAGACCCACCCATATCTGGAAGGGTCTTGGGAACCAGATATTATGTGTGATCTTACCCTGCCAAGACCCCGCCCATCCTGGGAGGGGTCTTGGAAGAGGTAGTTATAGCCTTTGAGCCAGGGGATTAGAGGCCTCTACCCTGCTGGGCTCTCTGGCTTTGGGTCTTTGCCTCTTTTGGTCTTTGACCAGGATGGAGGTCAAAGGAAGATGGCTGAAAGGAATTAAGACGCAGGGCTAGCCTAGAATGGCTGAATGCTTAATTGGTTAGGATATTGGCCACACCATGTGGTGAAGTAGGGCATGAATAAAGCTGATGCTTCCCTGATGCCTGTCTCTGGATGAGTCTGATTCCGTCATTCACCTGGGCCTGGGACCCCGCCGGCTGGATGGGGGTTGCGGAGCCACGTGGCCTGGGGTAGCAGAGAGAAATCCTCCATCCAGGTCCATCTTTAATATTTGATTCTACAACCCCCAAAATCTATAAAGGTAGAAAATACAGTTTAACCAGCAATATAGTGACTGATGCACATAGGTTCAAGAGAGAAACCTAGAGAAAAGTTAAAAGATGGTTCCTTCCTCGTCCAGAAACTGAGACATTAACTGAGGCATTGTGTGCCCTGTGTGTTTCAGTATAGGGAAATGAAAACAAAATGCAGAAAGACATCTGCATTTCTATATTCATTACAACATAATTCACAATAGCCAGAATCTGGAAACTACCCAAATGCCCAAGAACAGATAATTTTTTTGTTTTGTTTTTGGTTTTGTTTTTGGAGCCCACACCTGGCGATGCTCAGGGGTTACTCCTGGCTGTCTGCTCAGAAATAGCTCCTGGCAGGCACGGGGGACCATATGGGATACTGGGATTCGAACAACCACCCTTTGGTCCTGGATCAGCTGCTTGCAAGGCAAACGCCGCTATGCTATCTCTCTGGGCCCAAGAACAGATAAATTAATAAAGAAACTATGGTACATTTACATGATAGATACTATGGCAGCTGTTACAAAAAATCATAAAAATTTGGGGTTGGAGGAGAGATAGCATGGAGGTAAGGTATTTGCCTTGCATTCAGAAGGATGCTGTTTGAATTCCGGCATCCCATATGGTCCCCCAAGCCTGCCAGGAGCAGTTTCTGAGCATAGAGCCAGGAGTAACCCCTGAGTGCTGCTGTATGTGACCCCACCCCCAAAAAAAAGAAAAGCGAAAGAAAAATCATAAAATTTGCTTATACAAGGGTGGACATGGAGAGTATCATGCTAAGTGAAATGAATCAGAAGGAGAAAGACATACATACAATGACTGCACTTGTGTGTAGGATGTATTTAAAAAACAGTATAAGAAATAAATACACACCAAAGACAATAGAAATATTGGTTAAGACAGAGAGGGGGCCAGAGCAGTGGCTCAAGAAGTAGAGCATTTGCCTTGCCAGCAATAAACCTAGGATGGACCGTGGGTTCGAATCCCTCAGCGTTCCATATGGTCCCTAAGCCAGGAGCAATTTCTGTGGCCATAGCAAGGAGTAACCTCTGAGCATCACCGGGGTGTGGCCCAAAAACCAGAAAGAAAAAAAAAGACAGAAAGGGACACAATGACAATAATAGATGGAAATGATCACTTGAACAAGAACTAGGAAGTGAAAAGAAGTGAAGTGATAGGTATTGATACCCTTTGTTATAAACTAGAAGGGAATGTTAGAATCTAAGTTTATTTTATTTTATTTATTTTTGTTTTGAGTCACACTCAGCCACGCTCAGAGGATTACTCCTGGCTCTGTGCTCAGAAGTTGCTCCTGGGAGGTACAGGGACCATATGAGATGCCGGGATTCAAACCCATCGCTCATCCTGGATCGGCTGCTACAAAGCAAACGCCCTACCCATCGTGCTATCTCTCCAGCCCAGAATCTAAGTTTAGAACCAAATTTGATCTATAATTAACTGTTAATTGTTTTTTTGTTTTTTTTTTTTTTTGGTTTTTGGGCCACACCCGGCAGTGCTCAGGGGTTACTCCTGGCTGTCTGCTCAGAAATAGCTCCATGGCAGCACGGGGGACCATGTGGGACACCGGGATTCGAACCAACCACCTTTGGTCCTGGATCGGCTGCTTGCAAGGCAAACGCCGCTGTGCTATCTCTCCGGGACCAACTGTTAATTGTTAATTCTGCTTCTGTACTTAGCTTTGCTTTACCTAAGTGTGGCCACATTACAAGCCCAACTCAAGAGTGTGTGAAACTGGAACTAGGCCCAGAAGATAAAACCAATTTCTGGAACCTGACCATGCAAGCACATACCAGGTCCAGATGGCCAACCACAAAGTGCAGAATGACCTCAGATAGATAGCAGAAGAATGTACAAACTGAACACTGTGCCTTAGGGTCTAAGAGATAAGATTTCCTTTTTGCTATACAGCTCACCAGGGGGTCTCAACTCGCGGGCCGTTTGCTGCCCTCCGTACAACATTTTGTGGCCTCTGCCCTAGAGAAATCTTTTTTTGTTTGTTTTGTTTTAGTTGTTTTGGGTCACACACCCCAATGTTCAAAGCTTACTACTGACTTTGCACTCAAGGATCACCCCGACTTTGCCTCCTGCGGCCCCCAGGTAAATTGAGTATTGAGACCCCTATAGGTTTGAAACCTATGCATTTGTCTGATGCAGTATAAGAACCAATAGTTTTAAAGGTCAATTGTGACTATATGGAAACCCCCTAGACTCCCTCTAAAAGATGACTTGCATGGGCTGGAGAGATAGAATTGGTGTGGGCGACCGTACACCCACATATTCAATGGATTTTTCACCGCTGCCTGATTCAAGCCATAAGTTTGCATAGCCCTGAGCCAAAAGAACCTGCAAATAAATTTAGCTCACCACAGAGAATCTGGCTTAACTAGATTCCTTAAATCTTTCCATGGAACCTGTTTTTTGTAACTGCTCTCATACAACGCAATTATAGATAGGTTTTTGTAAGGTTCAAACTGTAAGATCCATTAAGGATTTGCTTCCCCCTCCCCCCATCCTGCCAGGTTTCTCTTATCCTTCCCGCCATCAAAATGTGTCTGCTCCCATTGGTTTAAAATCGTTGTACCTGTACAAATCTGATTGGTTTAAGTTTTAATCCTATGTTTTTGCTCCTCCCACTGAAGCAGGGCATAAAAACTCTGCTTGCTCCCTCAATAAACCTCTTGACAGGAACTCAGCTTGAGCGTTTTATTAACTTCTATGGCTTAATTTTTTAGGTGTTCACAAAAGAGCTTAACACTTGCGAAATTATTTGTATTCGCCTTCTACCTTCTGTCCTGGTTGAGAGAAAGCTGCTGGCCGGAGATCTCTCCCATTAAAGGGCAGAAGCAAGGAGCGAGTACAAGTGGCGCCGCAACGTGAGTGTTTTGATCCCACGTGTTCATCCCGTCGGCTGGAGGCAGGCGAATCCAGGAACTTACGCGGTAAGACGTCGGTAAACCCCCATCAGGGGTGGGTAAGCTCCCATCAGGAGTGACGCTGCGTAAAGTCAGCCTTTCTTTAGTGTGCACACTTTTTATTTTTGTGCCGACCTATCGTCCCACAATTGGCTCTTTGGGACTCCTGTGCCTTTTTTACTATGGGCAACCCCCTCAAGCACAGAAGCCAAATTCATTGCTTAATATTCAGTCTGAATTGAAACGCAGACATATAGAAGTTACCAAAAAACGTATTTGTAATTTCTTAATGTTTTGATCATAATGTTTGCCAAAAATCTAGTGTTCTGGGCTCCCTCTCATCTCTGTTTCCTTCCTCCTCTATCCTTCATCAGCCAATTCCCTAACCTTGGCCTCCAGCTTTTCTGTCGCTGCAAAACAAAAGCTGCCTTTAAAAATCTCCCTGGCGTTTCTCGTACCCTGCCATAGGCCTGCCTCAGCTCCGTCCTTGCTCCGCCAAAGTTTTTACTCCCTCCTTAGCTGGCAATTGCTACAAACAAAGTCTTTAATTAAAAAAAGCCTCAGAAAGCTGTTTCAAGCCGTATAACCCCGAGCCCCTTACTCGCTCTCCTGCTTGAAATCTATTGGGGGGCGGCGCTGTCATCCCCCGCTGAATCACGCAATATTGTCTACACAGCGCTTAAAGCTGAACTCTTTGTCTCTTGCAAAGTTAACTTTTTCTCCGCTGTATAAATCCCTTTCCTTCCGGCAAGCAAGCACAGATTCTAATCTCTGAGCTCATAGCTGGCTTCACCTTAAAGGGACAGCACCCATTTTCCAAATCCCAGCTTGAACCCGGTTCCACACGTGGCAACAAACTTTTGCTACCCCCCCCCCCCGCCCTCCTGGCCATGCGGCCAGCTTCAGCAAAATTCAGCGAGCAGGGCGAAAAACCCCCATCCCTTAGTATACCCTCCCCTCAGGTTTTTTATGGTTGTCTCTCTGTTACATATGTTCCTTTTTCCTGAGTTGGGATTGCCTAAGTGAAATGTTTTTTCTAAAGATAAAGGCCACAGTTGGTAAAATTAAAAAGTCTTAAATGTGTTACAAAATGTCATAATAAGTTCTTTAACCTACGCAAATGGTGACGTATATGTGGCATACTTTGTACCTGTTTTTAAAACTGTAAGTTTCTGTGTAGCTAAAATGCAAAACATAAAAAAAATAAAATAAATAAAATAAAATAAAATAATACAAGTAAGCAAAACAAGTTGGTCAGCTTTCCTTAACAATATGTGTAAACATTCCAAAACACTCTGAGCTAAACCTAAGCTCTTTTAAATGCATAATAAATATAGAAGTATAGCATTGCCATTTGAAAAACTTAAACCAAATAATCTAAACCTTGAAAGTGGGTAGGCAGTTCAAACAGTGGCATAAAAGCCATTTCAACAAAAAAAAACAATATAATAACTAGTTAAATAAATTTGTTCATAAATTATTGTTCATAAACTTAAACCTTAAGTTGCTTTGTCCCTTTTCTCAATTTCAAGCTTAAATTTAAACTCAAAGGTAAGTACAAATAATTTTGCATTTTCCAAGTTTAATCTTAAGTTGTCTCTGTTCATGTTGTGGTTAGCCCTTTTTTAAAATATATTGTTAATTAGTATCATAAAAGTAACTAAATTTTATAAGCAAATTAACAAGTATTAAAAATAATTTTGGTCTTAAGCTCTAGGTGTGTAAATGCATCAAATGTCTTTAACTATATTTTATAATGTCTAAACATTTTTGTTAATTTGGTATCTAATATTTTTTTACAAATTATTCACTAAAGTCTTCAAAGTAAAAACAGTTGTTTTTTAAAGTCATTTTTTTTATACCTTTAATAATCATAGTTCATGCTCTTGTGTTTAATCATAAAATTTTTTTTTTTTTTTTTTTTTTTTTTTTGGTTTTTGGGCCACACCCGGTGACGCTCAGGGGTTACTCCTGGCTATGCGCTCAGAAGTCGCTCTGGCTTGGGGGGACCATATGGGACGCCGGGGGATCGAACCGCGGTCCGTCTCCTAGGCTAGCGCAGGTAAGGCAGGCACCTTACTCGAGCGCCACCGCCCGGCCCCTAATCATAAAAATTTTAACACTTTATTACAGCTGTCTTACTATTCTACTGTGAAACCAATTCATAACAAACCTGTTCATTTTCAGCAAATAATATCATACTTCAGAGTGGAAACTTCTTCTACAGTGTCTCCCCTAACCATTTCACTTAACAAAAATTTTTAACTGCTAACATTTTACTTCATGTTTTAAAACTTCAATTAAAAATTGTTTTAAAAATGTTTTGTGTTAAATTTAAACCTTAAAATTTATTTTCAGCAAAGTTCCACTCCAGCTACATTAACAGAATTTTTTTTACAAACATGCCGGCTAAATATTTAAAAGCGGCTTGTCAATTTTTCCAATGCAAATTTTGAATAAATCCTCTTGTCTGTTCATGTGTGTGTGTTATGCGTGAAAGTGGCCACAATGTTGTGTTTCGTGTTGTTTGTTCTGTCTGTTTATTTGTTATTTTTTGCATTCATGATAAATACAATTTTTAAAGCCTTATCTATTTTTGAAATTTCAATTAATTTTTTTTTTAACCTGGCTTAGTCTAGTCATCTAACTAACTGTGAAATCCTGCTAAAAAATCCTGTGCTAAGCTAGCTTTGTTCTATCAGCCATGGGCAGAAACAGTAGGGGATGGTAAACCCCAAAAATTTCTCAAATGGCCATCAGGAATAATTTTTTCCTGGAGCATTTTTGGACTTTACAATCACCCAATTTTCTGCTATGTGTAGTTAAGGCCAATAGAATAAGGCCAAATGTGGCTAGAAAAAGAAGCATCTAGCTTTAAAATAATAACTAATAAGTTTAAGAAAAATCATTTAAGTTCAGTTTAAAGGTTTTTGAACAATTGGCTATTATTAATTATAAAATTTTTTAAAGTGCTAAAGTCTGGCAAAAGTCAGAAGGCATTCCTGTGGCATTCAAAAATAATCATTTTACCTCCTGCCAAGTTGTTTTCTTATAGACCTCCTACAGCTTCCTGCAGTCCTATCTTCACCCACTTCAAAAGAGCCTGTCACCCCTCCTGCTAGCCCACCATTCCTGCCGGACCTGTTTCTGACTGACTCTGCCTAAAGGGAATGCTGAATGATACTCTGCCTGGCAGCCCTTCTATAAACCTTCAGCATGCCCACTGCTACCAACGACCCTGCTAACCTCCACTGGGAAGCTGAAACTCATCAAGGCACAACACTTCCATCTTCATTGAAGCCCCCAACTCCACTTAACATTCTCCCCATATTGTTACTGAAATGTTTTTTGCTTATCATAACTATTAGCTTTGTTAATGCCTAGATTAACCATCAAACCTGTTGGTCCAGTTTCCACCTCAAACCTCATCCTGCAGCTGGTCAACGCCTCCACCATCACTGACCCTGCCTATCTGCTATTCATCTCAACCGCCCTTCTGCTTTGGCGACCCCCTGCCTGTCTCTGACCCCTTCGCTCTGCAATCCAGCTCCAAGCCTCACTTCAGCATCACCTTGAAACAGGTGGTGAAACTTGGACTTTGCCTTTTGGTACCCAATATGATTCCCCCTATTGAAAATTGTAATCAAATTCTTGTCATTAATTCCTCCTTTCAGTTCATAATTGCCCCCAATTTAACGTTTCCTACCTGTTTTACTGGTTTATCTCCCCACATTGTTTCACATTTGTTTTTTCAGTCCTAGAACTACTGTGTTTTGGTTGTTTTAATGCCTAAATTAACTGTTAAACCTGAAACTAATTTATTACCCCTTAAAGATAACTCTGTGTCTCTCTCCCGCCGCAGGAGACAACCAGTTACTGCTCTTACCCTTGCCTTATTAATGGGCCCGGGTATTATTGGTGCTGGCACAATAATTTATTCATTAATTCCTACTCTAAAATCTGTTAATGCCTTAAGTCTAACTGTTGTTAAAAATGTTTACAAACTTAAATGTTTACATTACTTACAGCACACTGTTAAATCCCTAGCAAAAATAGTGCAGCAAAACCACCGTGTTTTAATTTGGTTTCTTTTTTTTGAAGGAAGGAGGAATCTGTGTAGCCCTTAAAGAAGAATGTTGTGTTTTTAAGGATGAAACAGGTTTAGTTAGAAATAGCATTCAACGTATAGAGGATGATTTAGTAAATAGACAAAAGGATTTAGAGCAGAATGAGAGCTGGTACAAAAATTGGTTTTCTACTACTCCATGGATAACAACAGTGCTCCCAGCTTTTTTGGGACCCTTCATTGGCTTCATGTTGCTAGTTTCTTTTGGTCCTTGGGTTTTTCGCAAACTCACCACCTTCGTGAAGAATCAAGTGGATGAAGCAACCAGAAAAAACTCAAAAGTTTTATACCAACAACTATGCACCTCAGAAGACCAGCTGACGCCTGACATCTCCCCTCCTGCCAACTCTCCACCACTTAAGTTTGAAGTTATCGAGGAGCTGGCACATAGACCTCAATCTGTGCGCTCGCGCCTTGCCAAGCTTTGGAAACAACTGACTCAAGGGTAGCAGATGCGGTGACTGGAAGCCCCACACCTCTTCACCCAGTGTGGCCAGTCCACCGAGGCATATCTGTCCTTTCCATATTGTATACTAAACAGGGGGAGATGTGGGCGACCGTACACCCACATATTCAATGGATTTTTCTCCGCTGCCTGATTCAAGCCATAAGTTTGCATAGCCCTGAGCCAAAAGAACCCTGCAAATAAATTTAGCTCACCACAGAAAATCTGGCTTAACTAGATTCCTTAAATCTTTCCATGGAACCTGTTTTTTGTAACTGCTCTCATACACGCAATTATAGATAGGTTTTTGTAAGGTTTAAACTGTAAGATCTATTAAGGATTTGCTTCCCCTCCCCCCATCCTGCCAGGTTTCTCCTTATCCTTCCCGCCATCAAAATGTGTCTGCTCCCATTGGTTAAAATCATTGTACCTGTACAAATCTGATTGGTTTAAGTTTCAATCCTATGTTTTGCTCCTCCCACTGAAGCAGGGCATAAAAACTCTGCTTGCTCCCTCAATAAAGCTCTTGACAGGAACTCAGCTTGAGCGTTTTATTAACTTCTACGGCTTAATTTTCTAGGTGTTCACAAAAGAGCTTAACACTTGCGAATTATTTGTATTCGCCTTCTACCTTCTGTCCTGGTTGAGAGAAAACTGCTGGCCGGAGATCTCTCCCATTAAAGGGCAGAAGCGGAGACGAGTACAGAATGGAGGTAGGCTGTTTGCCTTGCATGCAGGAGGACGGTGGTTCAAATCTCAGCATCCCATATGGTCCCCTGAATCGCCAGGAGCGATTTCTGGGCGTGGAGCCAGGGGTAGCCCCTGAGCACTGCCAGGTGTGACCCAAAAACAAAAACAAAAACAAACAAACAAACAAACAAAAAGACTTGCAAGCTGTTTGTCGGGGTCTTTGCCTAATAAGGGGCAACCCCAGCATGCTGGTAATTGATTCCCTTGCCTTTTGCTGTACTTTGATCTCCTTGGTGGTCTTTGTGGGATGGATTCTGAGTCAGGAAGCTAACACCTTCAGTAATAGTATTGAAAACTTGCAAACTGTTGTGCTGAAAGAATAAAAATGGGTGAATGGGAGATAGATAGATGATAGAGAGATAGATAAATAAATAGATAGATAAATAAATATAATAAATAACTATATGTAAATAGAGATAGATAAATAGAGATATGATAGAGAGAGACAGAGAGCAAGAGAGAAGAAAAGTGTCTGCATAGAGACAGGCTGGGTTGGGGTGGAATAGGACAATGGGAGGGTAACTGGGGGAAATTAGGAAAACTGACGGAGGGAAATGAACACTGGTAAAAGGGTGGGTATTAAAACACTGTATGATCAAAACTCAACTGTCGACCTTTTTAACTCATAGTGATTTAATTGGAAAAAATTCGGGATGTAATAGGAAAGTCTGAATTATTTAAAAATAGTGGGAGTCTGAAGTTCTTACTGGTCCAGCTCCAGAGACTCATTCTTTTCTCAAAAGAGATGTAAACCAAGCCATGAAAAATTATGGGCACACTGGCCACTAAGCCAAAAGCTGGCTATCTCTGGAGGAAAGAGTGAGCCTCGCCCCTGCTCTACTGAAGCCATGCCTGCTGTATCCAGCACCCTTAATCATCATTTTGCCTATAACCCTGTCTCACCACTTCTCTACGATTCTCTTCAAGTATACCAGTCTGACTAAACTTCAGATATGCTAGTATCTGGGTTGATATCATCAGGGTTTTTTTGGAATGAGGGCAGGCACCCTCCTCCCACATCCTCCTTCTTCAGGGAAGCATAGCAGCTGAGAACGTGCCCCAGAGTAATCGTGCTTTGAATTCCTGGACAACTTTATTTGTTTGATGCAGTCGTCCCTATAGGAACACATCAAATTATTTATTTATTTATTTATTTATTTATTTATTTATTTATGGTTTGAGGACCACACCCAGTGATGCTCAGGGGTCACTCCTGGCACAGAAATCATGCACAGAAATTTTAAAAAATTTTTACAAATTTGCTTGCTATTGTACTTTTCTTTTTTTACTTTTGTTTTTGAATTTTTCTTCTCTTCCTTTTTCTTTTATATTTCTATTTTTTTAAAATAATTTTGCTCTCACTTGCAAGGAAACAAATGTATTTACTAATGATCTCATTGGAGATAAAATAATTTTCACAAATTTTGCTTATCACTATTCTATTTTTTTTTGGTCTTTTTTTTTTTTTTGGTCTTTTTTTTGGAGGGGGGGGTCATACCCAGCAGCACTCAGGGTTTACTCCTGGCTCTATGCTCAGAAATCACTCCTGGCAGGCTCAGGGACCATGTGGGGATGCCAGGATTCAAACCACCGTCCTTCTGCATGAAAGGCAAACGCCCTTCCTCCATGCTATCTCTCCAGCTCGTCACTGTACTTTTTAATTTTTTTTCTTTTTTTATAAATTATCTTTATTTAAACACCGTGATTACAAATATAATTGTAGTTGTATGATTACAGTCATGTAAAGAACACCCCCCTTCACCAATGCAGGATTCCCACCACCAATTTCCCAGATCTATCTACTCCCCACCCCACCCACATCTGTACTCGAGATAGGCTTTCTTTTTCCCTCATTTATTCACATTGTTATGATAGTTTTTAGTGTAGTTATTTCTCTAACTGCACTCATCACTCTATGTGGTGAGCTTTCATGTCATGAGCTGCACCTACATGGGAAGATGGGGAAAATAAGGGTTGGGACTGAGGCAGTAAAATATTAGAAATGAGATTTGTAGGGCGTTATCAAGGTCACAATACAAGATCAATGTTATGAATATATAAAATATATGTATCCAATTCTATCAATAGGAAAACAAGGAGAAAAAAATTCCAGTGACTGTCCCAACATAAACCACTACTAAAACGGCCCGCCCCCCTCCCAAAGCACATTTCCATTAGTGTAGGGAGAGGTAGGGGGGAAGCCTGAGGACCACTAAGAGTCCACCTGAACCCACTTTTGGCCATCTGAGCTGGCACCAGAGAAGGCCTGGAGTCAGGGGAAAAAGACAAGGACGGCTGGGGGCCTGCCAATTTTTTTCTTTTTTCTATCTATTCATTTTAGAATAACTTCGCTCTCACATGGAAACAAATGTATTTCTTAATGACCTCATTGGAGATAAAATAATTTTCACAAATTTTCTTGTCATCATATTCCTTTTTTAAAATTTTCTTTTCTTCCCTTTTCTTTTCTATTTCTTTTTTCCTCTTTTTTAAAATAACTTTGCTCTCAGTTACCTGGAAACAAACATATTATGGTCAACTATGTCAACGATGTGATTAGATTTCTTTAAATAATATTTTAAAATAAAATTAGCAAAAAAAATAATAAAATAAAATTAGCATGGGCCCTAAGAAAAAACAGAGAACTTAAGGCATTTGTCTCAACTCCCACCCATCCATGCTCAAATACCAACATCCCATCAAGTCTCCTGAGTTAGTCAACCAACTCAAAGAAGAACTCTTTCAGAAGATGAGAGAATCTATACAAATGGAATTGAAGGCACTAAAAAGCATGTTAGCAAGCCATAATAGTAGAATTACTCAGGTGGAGAATTGCATAGACAAATCTGAAGCCAAATTACAAGCCAGCTGGTATAAAAAATCAAAAAAGAAAGGAGACACAAAGCCCTGGAAGAAAATATAAGGTACTTAATGAACAAAGACAGGAGAAATAATCTCTGAACTATAGGAATTTCAGAAGGGGAAGAAAATGGGAAAGGGGAAGAAACAAGTAGTGAGGGAGATCATAGCAGAGAACACGGGGGACCATATGGGACACCGGGATTCGAACCAACCACCTTTGGTCCTGGATAGGCTGCTTGCAGGCAAACACTGCTGTGCTATCTCTCCAGGCCCCACAAACAGCCCTTTAAATATCAATGGATTAATCTCACCTGTCAAGATTATATATGGCTGTTTTGTTTGAGCAGGTTTCCTATCCACTGATCTTCATAGATATCTATAATAATGATCTAATGCTTTTATCCACAGAAATGGGTGCAGAATGTGTTTGGAAGCCATGGATTCCCACTACAGTGCTACAGTGCTACTACAATATAAGTAGTTTTCATGTCTTAATTCTACTATGTTTATGATAATTCATTGATCTGTTTGTCCACAGTGATACTTGGGGATATAGGTTGGTCACCCCAGTTCCACAATATATCTCAATGCATACTATATTAGATTCAGAAGACAGGGCTCATTATGATAATGTCACAACAGAAATTCTAATTTATTCACTTTCTACTTGATTATGCCTGCTAATATAATCTAATGTTTATGTCCACAGATAGCAATGCAATACACAACTGCATGCCATGAACTCCTGTTAGAGAGCTTATTCACTGAATATGTTATTGTAATCTGTTTTCAATTGTAGGTAATTTACCTACCATAATGTTCATGATTTTAGATCACTTTTAGGAAAGGAAACAGGTGCTCAAGACCTGTTATACCTGTTATACCTGTTATACAATATTTCATGGTATAGACTCCTTTTACAGCAATCATTACATATCGCTTACTTTTCTAGTCTTGAAAATTATGATTGTTTTTAATGCTCTATATACTATCTAATCCATGAAGTCTTTCTTCAATAAATTTACCCTCACCAATCAGGATTGGCCTAGAAACTCAATGGCGAACCTATGGCACGGTGGCAAGCGAAGGTCTTGCAGCTGGCATGTAGTGAGGCCCTCAATTAAGATATGTGGCGCAGGGCCCGGAGAGATAGCACAGCGGCATTTGCCTTGCAACCAGCCGATCCAGGACCAAAGGTGGTTGGTTCGAATCCCGGTGTCCCATATGGACCCCCGTGCCTGCCAGGAGCTATTTCTGAGCAGACAGCCAGGAGTAACCCCTGAGCACCGCCGGGTGTGGCCCAAAAATAAATAAATAAATAAATAAATAAATAAGATATGTGGCGCAGCGGGAGGTGAGTGTGCTGGTGTCTGCTTTGCAGCTCTCCTGGCAACAGGGCAGGACTGGCCATTGGGAGGACCGGGCATTGTGCGGCAGTTTGGGCACTCAGGCTCAAAAAGGTTAGCCATCACTGGCCTAGAATATGAAAGACCTTTACATCTGACTTGGTGGCTTTATACTTTTTAAAGTGTTCTGTCCCATTTCACCTGGATCAGCTTTTCAATTATAACCCATGGATTGATCCTCAGTGTCTGTCTATGTGTGAGGATGAGTATATGTGTTAGTCATATCTTTCTCTCTTCTTTTTTTTTTTTTTTTTGGTTTTTGGGTCACACCCGGCAGTGCTCAGGGGTTACTCCTGGCTCTATGATCAGAAATCGCTCCTGGCAGGATTCGAACCACCAACCTTCTGCATGAAAGGCAAACGCCTTACTTCCATGCTATCTCTCCGACCCCGTGTTAGTCATCTCAATGTCTGCCTAATGACAGTCTGTAATATATAATGTCTATGTTGTATATTGTCCTTCCTTCTCATATATAACCCTTCCTTCCCCCTTTGCTTACCACCTTAAAAATTCTTTCTGTGGGCTGGATTGGATGGTGGTTCGAATCCCGGTATCCCATTTGGTCTCCTGAGGCTGCCAGGGGAGATTTCTGAGTATAGAGCCAGGGTGTGATCCAAAAACAACAACAACAAAATTTCTTTCTAGCCCTTCACTGTCACCCCCATCTGTTATTATCCCCCCATTTAACCCTTAGTTCTAATTCCTCATAAAGTGGAACATTCCCCCCGCCCAGCCAGCTGCCAACCAGCTCCCAAAGTATAAAGATAGATTCTCAGCCCAAGAAGAAGCTGATACTCTGCTGCTCCTTATTTGCTCTCAGTGGCCCCTTCCGCCCCCCCCCCCACTGCTCTTCACTGTGGACTTTTGCTTGCTACCAGATTTGATTTCTGAGAAGTCCCCCGCTTCCTGATATGTGACTGCTGGGAACCATTTATTAGACTCCACAGAGTCTGTGCTCCAGATTTTAAACCCCCCCACACACTATTTCAGAAGACTTAAAGGGGACATGTATATCTCCTTTGAATATTTCTTTTGATGTATTTCCTTATTAGGTATAACCCTTATTGAATATCTTTTTATGTAGCAGCAATTTCCTCATTTCTTGGGATCTGTTTAGTAGGGAATTCTAGTAGATAAATTCCTCTAGTGTTTAGAGTTCATGTTATAAACAGGTTATGGCCCCCAGATGCACCAGAAATACCTTGTAGCATATGAAAAAGTTTCCATAAGATGATTCTTGGAATTGTATTTAAAAGTGTTTCCTTAGGATTGTTCTGTGACTTTTGCCCCACCTAACCCTTCCAGGTGGGGCGCTGTGGAGTTGGCAATAAATAGCTTGAGGGACAGGAGTGAGGGGTCCTTCTGTGAAAAGCTGCTGGCTGCAGGAGGATTCTCTGGCTCTCCTTGCCCGATCTTTTAAACCCTATCGTTCTTGTCTGTGTGGATTATTACTTGCTGCGGATAAATATTACCAAGGCCTTCCCCCGAAAGGGGACAAGGGGATGGGAAGTAATTTCTCATTCTGGGGACTGTTCTTGGATTCACAAATACCCAGCCAAGATAACGGCGAAGGTACCCTAAGACCCACCCATTTCTGGGAGGGGTCTGAACCGGATAGTAGGTGTAACTTTACCTGCTAGACCTCCCATTTCTGGGAGGGGTCTGGAAAAGGATAGATAAACCTCTGAGCCAGGGGATTCGGCCCTTTTTGCCGTTTCTCTCTTGGCCCGGCTTGGCTTCCTGGCTTTTGGATCTTTGGGCCGCATGGAGCCCAAAGGGAAGATGGCTAACAGGAGATAAGATGCAGGGCTAGCAAAATATTGCTGAATGCTTGAAAGGTTGACATAGGCCACACACCTGTGGTGGCAAGGGCATGAATAAAGATGATTCTTCCTGAAGCCTGCCTGTGAGTGATTTTACCTGGGCCTGAAATCCGCCAGCTGGATGGGGATGAAGCCACGTGGCTGGGGCCTAAGCACAAAGGCCTCCATCCATCGCCATCCAGCCCCATCGTTAATTATTTTATGCTACAAATGGCGCTCCGAACTTTGACCTGAATCCTGGACCCAACAAAACAGCAAAAATGGTGAGATTTCTGCTCTTTTGTTTCATTTTGGCTCTTTTCGGGTGCACTGAGCCCAAAACACTGGGCCACGTGGAGCCATGTTCAAATATGGCCGTAACCCCTTCTAGGAAAAGAAGGGCAAATAAAACAAGAGAGGTGGAAGCTTTCATCACCTCCAGCCCAGGCCCAGGCCCAAAACTGAAACTTTGTTACAAGAAACAAAAACCTGGGCCTCTTCAAAGACTTATTAAAAGCTTAAATTGGAAACGGAGGAGAAAAAAGACTGTATTTAAAGTGGACTGATTTTCTAAAAATGACCTTTGGCTTGAATTTGGATTTCGACATTGGAAATTTCGAACTGAACTTTTAGTTTAAATCACTTGGAACTCTGAACATCCAAAGTGCTCCCAGAGGGGAAAAAGGCAGCGGTGAAGCCCCTGCGGCAAAAAGCTCCAAGCGGCAAGCTCCAAGCAGCTCGGCTCGGCTGGGATCTCGGCTGGAATCGGCTTGGCTGGGCTCAGCTTTGCCCGGAAAAGCGAAAAACCTGGAATCCTCGCTCCAGATCACAAACCGGCAGCGGAGCCTGGAACTACGGAAAAAGGCCACGTGGTAAGATCAGCGTGGAACAAACCAACATCTGAACTTTAAAAGTTTACAAAAGCCACGTGGTGAGATCAGCGTTGGACAAATTAATCTAAACTATGGTTTTAGGTGTAGAAAATTAGTGGGTAATAATATTTTACTCATAGTTGGTAGTTGGTAATGCAAGAAGTTTTACTTAGTTAGTAGTTAAAAAATAAAAATAAAAGGGAAGTAATTCAGTTTAGCTCATTTAAACATCTAATTTCTAACCACCTGCATCTTTGTCTTAGTCATTTTCTTTATAATTTAAATGTGTTTTGTTGTCTTTCAGAGTTAATATTTTCAATTGCAAAATGTTTTACTGTGTATTTTAATGTACTTAGCCTGTTTTTAAAATGTATGTTATGCATGTATGCTGAAGTACTTGTGTATAGGAAAAATATAGGAACAGTAAAGTTCCCCCAATATAGTTTAAAAATATAGGAACATGAAAGTTCCAAATAGTGCTTGGTAAAAAAGCATTAATAGAATTTTAGGTTACAGGTGTAAAGTATATTTTGCAAATGATATGTTTTGAAAAGGGCTGGTATATTAATTTTCACTTTATTACGTTGGCGCATGAAAATATTTAAAAAGGGGGAAATGTGGTGTACCCTAAGACCCACCCATTTCTGGGAGGGGTCTGAACCGGATAGTAGGTGTAACTTTACCTGCAAGCCCCTCCCATTCCTGGGAGGGGTTTGGAAAAAGGTATATAAGGCTGGGACCAAGGGAATTCGGCCCTTTTTGGCTCTTTGCCCTTTTTGCCGTTTCTCTCTTGGCCCGGCTTGGCTTCCTGGCTTTTGGATCTTTGGGCCGCATGGAGCCCAAAGGGAAGATGGCTAACAGGAGATAAGATGCAGGGCTAGCAAAATATAGCTGTGCTTGAAAGGTTGACATAGGCCACACACCTGTGGTGGCTAGGGCATGAATAAAGATGATTCTTCCTGAAGCCTGCGTGTGAGTGAGTTTTGATTACGCCGATTACCTGGGCCTGGAATTTGCCAGCTGGATGGGGATGAAGCCACGTGGCTGGGGCCTAAGCACAAAGGCCTCCATCCATCGCCATCCAGCCCCGTCGTTATTTATTTAACACAACAATACCTTGTGGCATAGACACATTAAAATGGGAAAATCTTACATGTGCAAACAAGTTCTTATCTAATAGAGATAGGAACACATACATTTTTTGTTTTGTTTTGTTTTGTTTTTGGACCAGACCCGGTGACGCTCAGGGATAACTCCTGGCTATGGGCTCAGAAATCACTCCGAGCTTGGGGAGCCATATGGGATGTCAGGGGATCAAACCACGGTCAGTCCTAGGCTGGCGCACATAAGACAGATGCCCTACGCCCTCCACCACCACTCTGGCCCAGAACACATAAATTTTATATTGCAGTGGGGCTTTACACCCTGAACACTTGTCATGGAGTCTTGGCTTAGGCTTCAAAAGATTGGACATTGACCCCTGAACCTTGGATACCATCTACAGAAACAACCATGGTTTTCACCATCACCAGGAATCAAACTTCTACCAGGGAAGACCCTATTGCTGCCCTACCATCGACTTACTCCCAAGAGGATTCTTATGACATCTTGATGACTTGATAACAGTAACAACCTGCTTTCAGGGCAGGTTACTCTGCATTGCCACCTAATGGTGAGATGAAACCAGAGGACTCTCCATGTCACCCTGACTTCAATGTAGGATCTGTACACAAACCAGGATCTCTAACTACAGAAACTGACAGCAACAACTATGATTGTCAAGAGCTTTTCCTGAGAAAAGACTTTGGGGTTGGACAACCTAGTATGTCTGGAGCCTGGAGGTCTCTGTTTTTAGGCCAAAGGTTTTTTCTATTTTTCCCATATTTTGCTTTGCCTATGCAAACAATAACAACTGCCACACACACAACTTTTTATTGTATTTTTATCTCTTATCTTAAAAATAAAAAGCTGACTAAACGTTTTACTGTTTTATTAATGACTTATTGGAGATACAATAATTTTCACAAATATACTTGCTACTGAACTTTTTCATCTTTCTTTTATTTTCTCTTCCATTTTAGTTTTTCTTTCTATTTTTAATAACTTTTTTTTTTTTTTTGGTGTTTGGGCCACACCCGGTGATGTTCAGGGGTTACTCCTGGCTATGCACTCAGAAGTCGCTCCTGGCTAGGGGGACCATATGGGACACCGGGGGATCGAACCGTGGTCCATCCAAGGCTAGCGCAGGCAAGGCAGGCACCTTACCTCTAGCGCCACCGCCCGGCCCCTATTTTTAATAACTTTGCTTTCTGTCACCTTGAAAAAAATGTATTATGATCAGTTATGTCAACTTTGTTATGCATTTTCTTTAAGTAAAAAAATTTTAATTAAAAAAATAAACCATAGAGGATAGAATTTTTTGTATGTTTTGGACACTGCAGAGCAGCAGTTACTTCTAGCTGTAGGACAGTCAATGAGAAATGCTAACCTAGGTTTGATTCCCCAAGCACTACCAAGAGTGATTCCTGAGCACAGAGTCAGGAGTAAGCCCTAAGCATCACCTGGCCTCTCCCCCAAAAATGAGCCTCCAGCCAAGTTCTTACCCCCAGCTCCACTGAAGGGCTGAAGGTCAACATGTGGCCCCATGTGGTCAACATGTGGCTGTTTCGTGGTTTGTTCCATGATTTGATCGGTTCTGTGGTGTGTGCCATGGTTTGACCAGTTATTTGGTCAGTGGTGAGTCCGAAGAGAGGCAGTGTCCTCTCCCTACGGCTCAGAGATCCAGGAAGGGATGTGGGAAGTGCAGGACTGACTCTGCAGTGGACGCCCAGCAGCCACTGAGGCGCCTCTCGTCAAGGCTGGTGAGTTCCAGCATGTGGAGCAGCAAGGGAGTTCCCCGCCCTGCACTTGGGGTCTCACCCAACCCCCACAACCGCATGTCTTCCTCCCTGCTCCTCCTCACTTGAGCAGTCCAACTCGAACCTCGTCCTCTTCTCAACCTTATCCTGAGGCCCAGAGCGCAGCCTTTCCAGGCCAGCACTGAATGGGAGATGTGTGGGAGAATGGCTCAGAGCGGCAGCTCTCCAGAGCCCAGAGATGGTGCTCTGAAGCTAAGACAAGTGAAACAAGTAATGCAGGAGTGAGAGCCCCATGTGGGAGGGGAAGTCTTAATTCCAAGGCTTCCAGAGCCAGACATACACAGCCGCCCCACAATCTGTGCGCTCCAGGAATGGGGCTTTCCGGGGGCCATTTTCATGGTCACCTGGCTTCCACACTCACCATGGAAAGTGTGCCTTCTTCCAAGCACCTCCCAGGTCCCTGCAGCTGCCCATCCTGACCCCAGTCCTCAGGTCCTGCCCAAGCTATCTTCCCCAAGGCTTCTTTCCTTTCCCTTTCCCTTTCCCTTTCCCTTTCCCTTCCCCTTCCCCTTCCCCTTCCCCATCCCCTTCCCCTCCCTTCCCCTTCCCTTCCCCTCCCCTCCCCTCCCCTCCCCTCTCCCCTCCCCTCCCCTCCCCTCCCCTCCCCTCCCCTCCCTCCCTCCCTCTCCCTTCCCTTCCCTTCCCTTCCCTTCCCTTCCCTTCCCTTCCCTTCCCTTCCCTTCCCTTCCCTTCCCTTCTCCTTCCCTTCCCGGGGTGAGGGTCCTGTCCATCTTCAGCTTACCCCTGGCCTGCCTCTTGTGTCCTTTCCAGACCACTGCCCACTTCTCGGCAGGCACAGGCCTCCCCACTTTCTGTCACTCCGAACTCACCTGGTGAAATTGGACAGGAGGGAAGGGGCTGGGCCCGAGGATACCCAGTCCCCTCCCAGGCCTCATCCCATGGGCAGCCTCCACTGGGGAGTCCAGAGAGAAGGCGAGTTGGGACTTGGGAAGCTGCAGAGACAGAGCACGGGGAGGTGGCCAGTGCATGTCTGTGTCAAACAGGCCCCTGAGCACGACTTCATTTCTTATAAATTTATTTCATAATAATATTATAATAATTATCGATAATAATAGTATAAGAAACATAGATCTCTGTGGGGTGTATCACAACGGCAGGGTCGGGAGACCGCAGGACTGGAGCGGGGAGAAATCCCCCGCGGACTCCATACAAAAGGAGGGGGAGAGCGGGGCTGACCCTGGGAGTTAAAAACCCCAACGGAAGCGGACGGAACCCCACAGGAGACTGTGTGTGCAGCTGCCGCGGGCTGCGTGTGGGACCTGGTCTGTCAGGGATTCTGCCCAGGGAAGCGGACCGCTGGGCCAGACAGGGTGGCAGGAGGGGGGAGGGCACAGACCGGCGTGCCAAGCCCCTGGGCCGTGAAAACTTGGTTTTCTGGTTTTTTCTTTTATTAAAAAAAGCTAGAAATAGAAACAGAAACTTGAGTGACGTGGATGGAGCTTGGTCTGGACTCCAAACCAGGTTTAAAAACGTCCCAGTCCCCACCCCACAGACATTGCTGAGCGTGAGGAGTCACAGTAAGGGGCTGAGAAGCCACAGGGGTCTGGGCTTTCCGCAGGGCTTGTGACGGCCTGCTGAGGGGTCCCTGATGACACCCCCGGAAGCCTGAGGGGGCGTCACTGCCTCCGAAGCCCTCGTGGCCTCCCCAGGCAGCTGGGCGAGGCTCTGCAGGGAGGGCCAGGCCAGGCGCCAGCAGGACCCGGTGCAGGACCGGCCTCGGCTAGAGTGAGGTGGTCGCTGTCTCGGGCACACGCCTGCGCGCTCGTCCAGAGCGGCCCTGTGGGGACCACTCTCCTCCGCACAGGCACCAGGCTTCGCGCACACGTGTGCGCACGCACGGGATCCCAAAGCACCGGGCTTTACACACGTGCGCACACAAGATTCCTGGGGCCCCAGGCCTCCCACGGCGAGTGCACACGCGGGATCCCAAGGCACCGGACTTCACACTCTCGCACACGTGTCTGCACACACAGGCTTCCAGGGCTCCAGGCTTCGTGCACACGTCGTGCACACACAGGCACCGGGCTTCACGCGTGTGTGCGCGCGCGCACAGGCTCTGGGGCACCAGGCTTCACATTCACGTGTGCACACAGGCGGGATCCCGGGGCACCAGGC
The DNA here is from genome assembly GCF_024139225.1 of Suncus etruscus. Taxonomy (NCBI): domain Eukaryota; kingdom Metazoa; phylum Chordata; class Mammalia; order Eulipotyphla; family Soricidae; genus Suncus; species Suncus etruscus. The sequence continues at coordinate 248,022 of NC_064851.1, forward strand.
TTCGCACGCACACGCGCACGCACACGCACACACACACACAGGCTGGGAAGCCGGGCTCTGCGCCGAGGCAGGGACGCTTCTCTGCTGCGGTGGCTCCATGCACGGGGAGGGTCCCGGGGGCGACGGCGGGGTCAGGTGTCCGGCCCTGCTCCCCTGAACGAGGGTCTCCTGAGCCGCCCGCCCTTGCCAGTGTCCGCTAGGACACGGCCACCCCTCCTCGACGCAGCACCTGAGGGGTCTGAGGGGCACAGGACAGCTCGGCGCGAGGAGGGGGCCGAGCTCGGGCCCCAGGGTGGGCTGCCAGGACCCTGGCCAACCCCAGACCAGCTGGAGCGTCCCCTGCCCCGTGTGGGGTGGCAGTGGCAGTGAGGGGCCAGAGATGGAAGACTGGGCAGCCGCAGCGGAAACCAGAGGTACCGGCGGGGAGTGGAGGGGAAGCTATTGAGGACAGAGATATTTGTTCCTTTTCTTGTTCCAAATATAGAGTGGATTAAAATATGCAAAACGGGGGCTCCTTGGCCCCCAACCAAGAACCCCGGCGTGTCCCCCTCCCCCCGCGTCGACAGGGTGTGTCCTGACTCGCATGCTGGACTAGGTCCCCTCTCTGGGAGGGCGGCCCTGGAGGAGCTGGGGGGCGGCGGGCCCTCCCGCCCCGCTCCGCCTCCGGCCCCTCGCCCTGCCCGGCCGCGCGGGGCGCTAAGCAATGTACAGGGCGAGCCTCGGGGCGCGCGCCGGCAAAGGACACTCATGCAACATTCCTGGCCCGGGCGCCGGAGCGGGGCGGGCGGGCGGGGCGGGCCGAGCCGGCGGCCCGGGGCGCGGCGGGGCGGGGGCGGGGGCCCTGCCCGCAGGGCGCGGGCGGCGCGGGGGTCAGCTGCCGTCCAGCTGCCGCAGCGCGCGCTCGATGTTCATGCGGTGGCCCACGCGCGTCACGCCCAGCTCCACGAAGTCGTCCTTGGTGAGCGCGGGCAGGTGCGCGCCCTCGATCTCGTGGTCCTCGAAGCGGTCGCGGTGCTCGCCCAGGTGGATGCTCTCCAGCCAGTCGCCCACGTCGAACTTGCTCCACAGCTGCAGCGGCTTCTGCTGGAACGGCCGGCGCGGCCCCGGGGCGCCGCCGGGGCCCGGGCCGGGCGCGGGCGAGGGCAGCGGCGACGGCGAGGGCGAGCGGCTGCGCGCGCTGACGCTGCGCACCACGAGCGCACCTCCTTGGGCTCGTGCGGGATGGAGAGGCTGGACGACTTGAGGATGGTGGGCGGCGTGAGGCCGAAGGGCCGCCCCACGCCCCCCGCGCCCGCCCCCAGCCCCTCCACCCGCTCCAGCGACGCGGGCTTCACCGGGCTCGGGGCGCGCCTCGCCACGGGGTAGCGGCCGCCGGGCCGCACCGGGTAGGAGGCCCCGCCACCGGGGGCCCCGGGGCTGCGCTGCGCGGAGGAGGAGATGGTGCTCAGCTCACCGAGGCTGCTGAAGAGCCTGCGGAGGGAGAGGAGTCAAGGCCAGGGCGGGGGGCGCCGGGGAAGGCAGGCCGGGGGCTACCGCGGTGGAGGCGGCGCCCCTGAGGTGCGCAGGGGAGAGCCGGGGGAGCCCCAGACCGACGGACGGGCAGGGGAGAGCCAGGGAGAGCCCCCAGACTAATGGACTGGCAGGGGAGAGTTGGGGGAGGCCCAGACCGATGGACGAGCAGGGGAGAGCCAGGGGAGCCCCAGACGGATGGACGGACAGGGGAGAGCCCCCAGATCAATGGGTGGGCAGGGAAGAGCCTCCAGACTGATGGACTGGCAGGGGAGAGTTGGGGGAGCCCCAGACCGATGGACGGGCATGGGAGAGCAAGGGGAGCCCCAGACCGATGGTCAGTGGGCTCTGCGTGTGGTCCTCTGGGCACTGCAGGAGCAAGCCAGAGTCTCCCTGCGCTGATCATCCCATGTCGGGCCTGGAGCATATTAACCTCCAGGGGGGGGCTGCCTTAGGCAGTAATGACCCCGTTCCTGCCTGGGCAGTATTAACCCTGGAACATACCTGGGGAAGAATTCTCCCCAGGTATGCCCAGGCAGCATCAACAGCTGGGTATGTTGGGGCAGCATTACCCCCCCCCCAAGGTTTGCTTGGGGTTATGTCATCCCAGGGTTGTCCAGGGCAGTACAAGGCCACACAGAAGGAGCCCAAGGCAACCCAGCTGCTGGTGAAGGCTGGTGGCAGCAGGACACGATGGGACCGGTGACATGGAGACAGACATGGCAGCTTTTCACCCGTGGAGCAGCTCACATGCAGCACGGGGTGAGGCGAGGACCCTGGGCCTCAGCACTGGTGTTCCTGACATGCAGCAGCCCGAGAGCACGCCGGCACACAGACACATGCACAAGCCACAGGCATGCGATCAGTGCCCCCTTCCAGCATCACCTGCCAGGCCCCAGGCCTCCAGCCCCTCTAGCAGGCACCAGGACAGCCATCCTGGCAGGTTCCTCCAGGGACCCTTCTCGTGGGCCCTCTCTGCTTCCTTCCCCTCCTCTGCTGCAGTCAGAGGATGCCTGGGGCGAGCAGCCGCTGGGGTCCTGAAGGCTCCCAAAGCTGACAAAGCCAAGCGGAGCAGAGACCCAGAGGCCAGCACAGCGCATGGACGGCATGGAGAGGCATGGGATGGGCATGCTCACTTACACGGCCGCCGCTCGGGACCACCGCGCAGCTACACAGAGCAGCCACATGCAGATGGGCAGGAGAGAGCAATGAGAGAGAATGTTAGCCTGGGGCAGGACCATACCCGGCCACCGCAGCAGTGTGGCCGATACCCTGCCACGGAGGGACTCAAGATTCCAAGAGCAGCTGGTCAGGGCCCGGTGGCGTGGCCTGCACACTGGCCTGTGAAGTGCCTCGCACAGGCGGCCATGGTGCCTGAGCACTGCCAGCAGGGCCTGGTCCACCTCCAACACACAACCCATCTGCACAGGCGGCAGCCACACAGCAGCAGGTCCCCTCAGTCTTTTTTCTCCTACTGTGTCTTCACCCATGTTGGTTTCATCCCGTTTCCCAAGAGCCAGCTCTGCCCCTCCATTGACCTCTTCAGCCCCAGCCACTGGGCAGCCCTCAACTCCTGACACACATACCCGGGGTAGTCATGCAGCTCACACCCTCTGCCCCCTGAAGAGGATGCCCGGGCCCTGGGGTATACTCAGAGGATGCTGTCCCTGCGCCCCACCTCGGTCTCCAAGGGGGTAGGAAAGTGAAGGAGCAAGAGGAAGGGCAGGTCCACAGGTGGAGGCTGAGTTCAGTTCAGGCACCACTGCAGTCCCACCGGCACTCCTGTACTTCATAAAGCACCCCAAGGACCCTGCACTGACAGATTAGTTCGGCCGACACCATGGCTGCAGAAACCACAGGGGTGAGGAGGGAAAGGAAGGCTGCAGAGACACTCCCCGGAGACTGTGGAAAGGGAGGATAGGTGAGGCATAAAAGCCCCACTGGGTTGGCAGGAGATCGGGGAAGACAGAGGAGAGGGGCAGAAAGTGGCCCGCTGACCCCAGGGCAGGAAGCAGTGAAATGTCCCTGCACACACTCTCTACTACCCTTAGTACTGCTGGCCCTGACACGCCGACCTCACCCAGCACCCACCGAGCTGGGATCCGAGTGGGCCCACCCTTTCTCCAAGCATGGCCCGTGGTGGCCAGCCAGCAGTGTCCTGCTCCAGAGCCCCTCCAAATGCACCCAGAGCGCCCCCATCTGGTCCCACCCAGGTGCCATCCCTGTGGCTCCTGTGATGCTCCTGAGCAGCTTTCAGGAGCCCAGACATGCTCTGTCTCTCAGGGGCACCTCGCTGCTGAGTGTCCAGCCTACCTTCTTAGCCCCTAGCCTAGCCTACCCGTGCACAGGCCCACTTGCCCCACCTTGAGGGGACTGGGGCACATTCCCAAACCATCAGGAGGCCCAGAGGCGACAGAGTGGTAAAGATTTGGGCCCGGAGAGATAGCACGGCGGCATTTGCCTTGCAAGCAGCTGATCCAGGACCAAAGGTGGTTGGTTCGAATCCCGGTGTCCCATAGGGTCCCCCGTGCCTGCCAGGAGCTATTTCTGAGCAGACAGCCAGGAGTAACCCCTGAGCACCGCCGTGTGTGGCCCAAAAAAAAACCCAAAACACCCCCCCCCCAAAAAAAAAAAAAGATTTGTCCATATGGGAGTACCATGGCCAACTGGGCGCCAAGGTGGGCTGAACTTGAGACTGCAAGGTTGTGTGGACTCAAGGAGGGGTTCCCAGTGAGGACGTGGGGCTAAGGGTGCCCCAGAGAGGAGAGGAGGGCTCTCAACCGTGGGGTCCTCCCTGCCCACCAGGTGGAGATGAGGCGGGTAACCTGGAACCAACATGCCCAAAGCCAGAGCTATGAACTCCCAGAGGGTGCTGCACTCGGGTATGAATTGGCGTGGGAGGTGGACAGGTGAGTGTCCACTGGAGAGCCAAGCCTCAGCTTGACCTGGAGGTGCTCAGGCAGCAGTGACCCTTAGGCCGCGGGGGATGAACAGGCTCTGGAACGTGCCTCCTGGGGGAAAGGGTCTGCTGAATGGCAGAAACCCGTGAGGACTTCTCTGCACTACTGACCAAGGGAGGACTAGGCTAGATCTGGTCAGGTCAGAGGACATGACGGAAGGAGGCCTGGACAGGAGCAGAGGAGCTCAGTGGTGAGGGGTGGCAATTCGACTGTTGAGCCTGCAGCCCCGTGTCTGGCACTCACCGCCCTCCCACCCATGGTGAGCAGGTATGGCAGTGCTGGGTGTGGGGTTCCTGAATAGCATCCCCAGTCCATCCTGGGAGGCCCCTTTGAGAGACGGCAAGATGAAGTTTGGGCGTTGGCCTTATGGCCACCTTTGGACCGGGGTGGCTTTTTTCTGCCCACCTCCCAGCAGAAACAATGGGCATGGTGCTTCTAGGGGGAGTTTCTCCTTCAGAACCCTGCAGCTCCTTTGCAGTCAAACTCAGCTGCTATTCGGCAGCTCTGGCCGATGTGACAGGATGTGTGAGAAGATCCACGGACCATGGGCAGGACCTCCCAGGCTTAAGAAGCTCACTTTCTGGGCCCAGAGAGATAGCTCAGAGATAGCTTTGCCTTGCAAGCAGCCGATCCAGGACCAAAGGTGGTTGGTTCGAATCCCGGTGTCCCATATGGTCCCCGATGCCTGCCAGGAGCTATTTCTGAGCAGACAGCCAGGAGTAACCTCTGAAGGGGCCTGGTGTCTCCTTGGGAGCAAGGGACAGGAAGGGAGGGGCTGGAGGGAGCTGGCCAGGTGCAGCAACACATGGTCCCAGGGTGGCCACTCATGCCCATGTGCCCTCACCCTTCTGTCCCCTGGGGCAAGGGCAGGTCCGGGCAACCTCGGGGCTAGGGAGGGGCCAGCCAGACTGCTCACATCCCCACTCCTCTTCACACCTGACCTGGGAAGAGGCTACCAAGTCTCACTGCCGAGGACCAGCCCTGAACCCTGCCAGGAAGGGGCCCATGAGACTGATGTGCAGGGAGGTAGGAAGGAGAGAGGTGGTGGCCTCCACCTACTCCCAAAAACCCCAGAAAGGATGGGGCTCTGGGGTGCAGAAGGCAAGACAATTGGGAAAGGGTCCCCAAGGACTTTCCAGCAACCGAGTCAGGGGCATAGCACCTTCGCATCCCCAAAGAAGCACGTCAGCCCACTTAAGCTCCACTTGCTTCTCACGTCCCACTCTGGGAAGGGCAGGGCAGGGGGACAGCACGAGAAAGAAACGAAGATGGGATCCCTCTAACCTGGAGGCATTATGCACTCTGAAGCCCATTAGGGCAAGGAGTGGCAAAGAGTATTTGTATGCCCTGACCTCGAGAGACTGAAGTCTCCGTTATGGGCGACCCGGAATGGGGCTACGAAGAAGCCAAGTAGCTGGGAGGGGAAGGACAACTCCAGAGCGAACCCAGCACCAGCCCAAAGGACGGTGGAGGCGGCACAGGCTGGCGAACTGCAGAGGGGGTGTGGGCAGCAGGCCCGCCTGGGTGGTCTCTGGTGGACGTCACCCCCTTCCAGCTACAGAAGAGCCCGCAGGCAGCGACTGTCCGAGACAGACACAGCAAGCCGGGTGATGACAGAGCAAGGGGCGGACAGGACAGGGCACGGACAGTTGGAAAGGCTGAGGAGGGGAACGAGAGACAGGACACGGGGGGGGGGGGGGAGCAATGGGGCACGTCCCTCCCCACACTGCCCTGCTCCACCGGGCTGCAGCGATGGGCGACTTCTTGGAAGGGTCGAGCAGGGCCCCCAGGCCACCAGCGGGCTCCTCCCCGAGGGAGCGCGTGTCCTTGTTGAGCTGCTGCAGGCGGGAGCTGAGCTCGCTGATCACAGTTGGCTTGTCCTCGTCGGACCCGGAGAGCGTCCTCTCCACGGGGTCCCCCACAGCTTGGACCTTCTCTGGAAGAGGTAGCGAGGGCGAGCGGGCCCAGCAGCCGAGGCCAGCCCGGCGGCGGCGGCGGCGGCGTGGGTGCTGGGCCATGAGCTCGCTGTCCGAGGACTGCTTCAGCAGCGGGTCCCTGAAGGTCACCGGCCCCTTCCCCAGCGGGGGCTTGAGCTTGGGCTTGGGAGGCACTGGCGGCTTCTCGAGTAGAAAAGTGTGTCCGTTGGCGAAGGAGGTGTGGGTGTCGGTGAGCTCCCCGCTCTCGGAGCTCAGCGTGGACATGCTGGACACCGTGGAGATGGTGCTCGTGGTTTCCAGGTGAGGGTCGCTGGAGCTCCGCGTGTCGGCCTCCTCGACCCCCGAGTCTGCGGCCGACTCGGGGGCTGGCGGCAGCTCGCTGGCGGCCTTCCCGGGGACGGCGCCCGGGCTGGGCGTGGGCGAGGGGCCTGGGCCCGGGAGCGGCGAGGCCAGCAGCACCCCGTTGGCGAACTCTTCGGGGGGCGGCACCAGCCCGATCCGCGCCAGCTCTTCCCGGGTCTCCTCGTCGCTGGACGACAGCTGGGCGGGCGGCAGGTTCATTGGCGAACACCAGCTCGGGCTCCTCTTCGGAGCTGCCCTGGCCCGGGCCGGGATCCGGCGGGGCGGGGACCTGGGGCTGGGCCCGGGGGCTGGGCAGGGCTCCGCCACCACCGCCGACTGGACGGGCGCCGGGGCCAGCTCGGGGCGTGCCTGGCCGCGCCTCCTCGGCCGCCAGCCCCCCGGGCTCCTGCCCGTTGCTGGTGGCGTGCCACCACGATGAGGGCCCGCGGGGCGCTGCAGGGCCGTGTCCAGCACGCTGAGGATCATGGCCTTCTTGTCGTCGGGGGACTTGCGCTCCTCCCGGGGCGCCTTCTCGGGCTCCCTGCGCGCGGGCACCGGGACCCAGGCCGGGCTCCTGGGCGAGAAGGGCCGGGAGGCCCAGTGCCGCGCGCTCGGGGTCTCGCGGCTGCACGTCCACGAAGAGCGGGCCAGGGCGGTCGGCGTCGGGGCTGTGCACGGGCGTGGGGGCCCTCGACGAGGCCTGCGAGGCGAGCGCGCGCTCGCGGGCGGCCAGGGCCAGCGCCAGCGGGGAGCTGGGGTCCAGGGGCTTCCCGGTGAGCGGGTGGATGAAGGTGGAGCCGGACGGGCTCAGGCTGGGGCTGCCGACCAGCGGCTTCAGCGCGGACACGGGCGACGGCAGCAGCAGGTCTCGGGCGGGCGCCAGCCCGGGCCCCAGCAGGCGCTCGTCGATGGAGCGGGACGGCTGCAGCGAGGGCAGCTCGGCGGCGGGCGGGGGGCTGCCCTCCACGGCGCCCACCGACAGGAAGACGGTGGAGCGGCGCCGCTCCTCCAGCCGGCGGTCCTTGGGGCCGCCGAAGGCCAGCGCGGGGCCGTCGGCCGGCCCGTAGTCGGCGGCGCCGGGCCGCGGGCCGCGGTGCGTCGGGGACGGGTCGCGCGCGAAGCTGCCGCCCATGGGCCCGGGGCTGCCCACGGCCAGGCCGGCGCGGTCCTGCGCGTCCTCCACCTGCAGCTGCTTCACCAGCGGGCTCTTGCGGCGCTGCGGCTTGGACGGCGCGAAGAGGCTGGCGCTGAAGGCGCCCAGGTTGGCGTAGGGGCTGTCGGGGCCCGGCGCGCGCGGCCGGCGGCGCGGCCGCTCGGGCGGCGTGGCGGCCGGCCCGGCCCGGGGGTCGCCCGCCTCGGCCGCCGCGTCCTGCAGGATGATCATGGAGCGCGCGCGCCGCTGCCGCTCGGGGTAGGGCAGCGGGCCCAGCGGCGCGCCCGCCTCGTACAGCCCGGCGCCCAGGCGCGCCTCCAGCCCCGGCTTGAAGCTCGAGCGCGCCGTGTCGTAGGCGCGGCCGGGCGGCGGCGGCGGCGAGAAGGCCGGCGGCGGCCCCGAGTCCAGGTAGTACTGGGCGGGCGGCGGCGGCGGCGGCGCGGTCTGCGGCGGGGGGCGGGATGCCCCGCACCTCCCGGCCCGTGTCCTGCATGGACGAGCTCACGAGGGAAGCGCCCCTCCAGCAGGGATGCCAGCTTCTCGTCCTCCCCTGTGGGGACAGCACACGGACAGCGGGGTGAGGGGCGGGGGCTCGTGCAGAAGGTGCCGAGGCCGGAGGAGCACGGACAGGTGGGGGAGAGGTGCAGAGGCGCCGGGCGACGGACGGGAGGCCAGGGGGTGCGTGGACAGAATGGGACAGAGGGCCACGAGGCCGAGGAGAACACAGACCGAAGGCCATGGGGCAGAAGGGGCTCAGTCTGACCCTGACCTGAAGGGTGGTAAGGAGGCCCCTTAGAAATGGGTGAGAGGAGGCCAGAGCGACAGTACAGTGGGGAGGGCGTTCGCCTTGCATGCGACCAACCTGGGCTCGACCCCCAGCATTCTACGGGGTCCCCTGAGGCTGCCAGGAGTCATTTCTGAGCGCAGAGCAAGGAGTAACCCCTGAGCGATGTCGAGTGTGCCCCCAAAGAGAACTAGTGAGAGCAAGCGTGGGGGGGGGGGGCGGGGGGCTGAGCATGAGCACTTATCCCTGAGGCCCCCGGGCCTGCACTTCCCAACACTTCCCTCAGTGCTGCCTGCCTGAGGGCTGTGGTGTAGATGGGACAGCAAGCAATGGTCAGACACAGACCCACCAGCTCTGGGGCCAAACCCCAGAGCCTGACCACTAGCTGGACCGCTAGATCAAGGTCAGCCAAGTTCAGGCCCCAGAGCCGAGTGGGACCAAGCTGTAGGGACAGAGGGTCTGGGGCATCTGCTGCACACTGGCAGGGCCGAGAGGCACTGAGGGGCAGAAATGGCTGACGGGGTTGGAGAGGTAGACAAGGACACAGAGCCCAACAGGGGTGATGCCTGCTAGAGACCCTGGCTGGGGCCTTGTAGGGATGAGCCCACTTGTGGCAAAGAGCCCTGGATGGGTCATGGGAGAATGCTGGACAGCAGGATGTAAGGGAGCAGTCTCGCTTCACTCCTGGGGCTTGGGACCGCTCAGTGCAGATCTCACCACCTCATCCAGTGCAGGGCCAGGGCCCAGAGTCCTTGTCACCTGCAGCCCAGCCTTTCCGGCCTCCTGAGGACCTGTGGGCACACACCAGCCTATAGGGCCCTTCCATGAGGCTGTGGGGGTCAGAGACAACCTGAGAGATGCAGGTGGTTCCTTCACGTGTTTGGAGACCTGGGGTGTGTGTGTGTATGTGTGTGTGTGTGTGTGTGTGTGTGTGTGTGTGTACCTGTGATCATGGGTGTGCATTCGTGTGTGGCAGTGTCCATGTGCACATGATGTGTACTTGATGTGTGCACATGTCCATGTGTGCCTGAGTCTGTGCATGTGCCTACGTGTTTGTGGGTGCAAACATGTACACATATGTATATGCCTGGGTGTGTATATATGTGCACTATGTGCATGTACTGCCTGACTTGTACACGTGTGCACACACGTGCACATGTCTGTATGCGTGCATGCCTATCCTGGTCACCAGATCTCACTCAGGGCTTGCTCAAAACTACAGGCTCACTTCCTGTTCCCAGAATTCTCTGTGGCTACCACAGGTTCTGGGCTGTGCAGGCAGGGGGGACTTTGGTGGACAGCCTCAGCCTCAGGTGCAAATCCTTGTTCTCTCCGGGCATTGTCTGATGTTCCTACCCCTTAGAACCTGTTCTCCAACCTCAGAGGAGCTGCCGCCCCCAGGTGAGGGCTGTGGTGAACTGGAGCTATTTAAAGCTGACAGCTCAGGGCAAAGCACCCAGAAGCATCCCAGAGGCAGCCCGGGTCGTCACCGGCTGCACCGCTGTGGCTTTGTCTGCCTCCACCAGCGCTTGAATTCAAGCAGGCTCTGCTGGGCCAGCTCCTGCAGTGACCAGACTGTGGCTGCACTCCCTGCCAGATGAGTCACTTGGCTGAGGAGGGAAGGGGGACCCAGGGCAGGCCTGGTGACAAAGCAAGAGAGGGCGGTCTCTGCTCCACCTGCTGTGACACACACACAGCAATGGCACACGGGTGTGCTGGCAGGGCCCAACAGAGGGCAAGTGCTCGGCGGCTGCCATGTGAATGTTTTCTTTCAGGGACCCGTTTGCATGCCCAGGGCCACAGCCGTGGCCAGTGGCTGCTCCGGCCAGCAGGCAACAGAGCAGGCTTCTTGGTGCCCTGGAGGGGCAGGGAGGGATGAGCCAGAACTGGGCAGGGGCCGACAACACGCCACAGGCAGGGAGGACAGCAGACTCAGACAGACAGAGAAAATGTCCCCAGAGAAATCAGAAGTGGGCTGGGCTGCTCCTCAGGAGGGTGATGGGTGATGCTCTGCAGAAGTCCCTGCTATGCTGGTGGAGGAGGGGGAGGGGGCTTTGGGGGCAGAGGCAAGTTGGGAGCTGATGCACGAGAAGCCAGACAGAGTGATGTGGGGTCACGTAAAAAGGCATGCAAGGAAGAAACTGCCCTTCTGAATCTGCAGAGGCCAAGCATGAGCGGCCTGGAGGTGAGCTTCAAAGTGGTGCCACTCACCATTCCACCCCCAGGAGTGAGTCTCCTGTGGGATCCCCCACCCATCCTGTGAATTCAGGCCCCAGGGCCTCCTTCTGTAATGTCCAGCGTGGCTGGGTACAGAGCAGGAGCACTTCCCCCGAGGAGCCCCAAACCCCACCCCGTACCCAGAGTGTGAATCGAATTCTGGACAGCTGGTCAGAGGACAGCTGAGGGAGTTGTGAGGCCTGGGACAGGCCACTCTGTCCCTCATCAGGTTCATACCATTAATGCTCCCTTCACAAGCTTCCTCCGAGTATAAGCAACCCCGTGCTCAAGGCAGTGTCATAGTAGGTGCCCAGGAGCCTCTCCTCTGCAGGTCCCAGACTGCAGGACTGCACAGACAGACCGGTGATGGGACAGTGAGTGGCCAGATGGACAAAAGCAGCAGTGGTACAGCTGGCTACATGACACAACCTGGGGTTGGAAGGGGCCACTGACAAGTGTGGGCTGTGCTGAGGCCTTGAGAAGGACATGTGAGGGAGTAGGGGTGACAGAAAAGCCAACAGCCTGGGAGACACAGAAAGTGCCCGAAATCCCACGGCCAGCTGAGGTAGGGGAGAAAGCCAGGCCTACAGGGGCAGGTTCAGGTAGGGTAGTTTCAGGGTCTGAAATTGGACATATTCAGGCTATCAGGGACAGCCTGGAACCAAGGAAGGACACAGAAACAGTGACCCTGGTGTCTGCAGGTCCAACCCTGCTCAGGAGCCTGTGTACGGGACACCTCCGGATGAACACACCGTGGATGAGGAGTTGAGGACAGCCACCCACTAATAGGGTATCTGTATGAGGATGGGGCTGTTGAGAAAGCAGGAAGCCCCGGCCCTAGCATGGCCACAAAGGAGAGCCCTAAGCTGGGTTGAACGTGTGCTGGGCTCAGAAATACCAGCGTCTCTGCGGATCATGGGAGCCGTCCGTCCAGTCCCATCCTCCCGCCCTGCTCATGCAGCCCCAGCCATACCTACAGACTTTGTCCGTGGAATCCCCTTCCGGAGGGAGCCTGGCAGCTTCTCGGGACCTGGGAGGCCTTGGCGCTCAAACAGTGGACTGTGGGTGGGGTGCGGAGGTCAGAGGGTGCTACGGCCTCTGGCCCCAGACAGCCCCATCCATCCTCAAGGCCTGAGCTCAGGCACCCCTGTGAGTAGGTCCTCGCTGCTGGAGCCTATGACCCGGGGATCAGAGCAGACCGGGTGCAGGGCCGAAGGGTTAGAAGGTCAGGGGCCAGAGCAGGCCCCCGACGGGTGTAGGGGCTGATGCGGATGGTGTGAGGGAGGTTGGAAGGGTGCGGAAAGCACCAGGAAGAGGAGTGGGTAGGGATCAGAGGCAGTTTGCTGTTCCAGGCAGTGACCCTGAGGGCACTCAGGGCTGGAATTGGCACCACCTGTCTCCAGAAAGAGGCTTTCCCATGGGTCTAGACCAGTGGTTCTCAAGCTTTTAAAACAGAGGGCCAGTTCACTGTCCCTCAGACCATTGGAGGGCCAGACTATATAGTAAAAACAAAAACTATAAACAAATCTGTGCACACTGCAATATCTTATTTTGAAGTGAATAAACAAAACAAGAACAAATACAAAATGTGGCCCGCAAGCCGTAGTTTGAGAATCACTGGTCTAGACTCTAGAGGAGGTCCAGGGTTGGGTCTTTTACACCCCATGAATAACACACACATGCCCTCGCTCGCATGCTCATCCTTCCCAAAGCTTACACTGATCTCCGCGGGCGTGATCCTCCGGCTGGTGGGCCGCTGCTTAACAGTGGCTGCTCTGGAGTCGGCATCAGCGATGTCTGGCCTCCAGCGTGGGCTCAGCGGCCGCCGCCAGAATCTCGTCCCAGTTTTCTCTGCAGTCGAAAGGTCTCACCTTCAGCCCTGAGCTCTCAGGGCAGCCCCCTGTGCTGTCCTGAGACCCCTGAAGGTAATTCTGCGCGGGCACACGTGCCACCACCATCCATCCATCCCAGAGCCACCGACTCTGTCCCAGCCCCACCTTCCATCCTCAGGAGATACAGAAGACTGATTGTCCCAAGGACAGGAGCTGGGACAAGCCTCCAGAGGCGTCTCCCTAATGCTGATGCACCCCCGCCCACATCCCATCTCTGTCCTCATTGCACCAGAAGCTGCTCCTGGTTGGGTGGCGCCCAGGACCCCAGGACAGATCCTGTATCCTCAAAGGACCCTATTTGGTGCCAGGATCAAACCAGGTAGAACACCTTCATAGACACCCAGAATCAGGTAACTGGATCTGGAGACCCTTTGGGAGAACATTTTGCACCTAGGCAAGAAGCCAAGCACTGCCATCTCTGGAAGAACAGCCCCCACCCAAATGTGGGTGCAGAGAAAAGGGGGGCCAGTCATAGGAGTAGGGAGGGGGCATGGGTGTCCAAGGAAGCCATCAGGAGCAAAGAAAAACTGAGCTCACACAGTCTGGTTGCTGGTGGAGAAAGCCTATCTGTAGCTGAAGCTGGATAGCACTAAGTTAGGGGCCTCCCTTTCAGCAGGGCGTGCCAGCAGGACCCACCATGCACCTGTTGCATCCCTGAGTCCTTTATTCAGCAGCCCACCTTGTTCCATCTGTCCTTCAGGTTCTGATTCACAAGTTCAAGTCCTATTTGCAGGTGTCTGTGCCGAGAACCTGCTGTCTCCTTGGCCCGAAACACACCCACCGACTCTCCCTCTGCAACTTGTTCAAAGTTGGGGGCCTGTGGAGATCCCAGAGATGCCCAGCACCCAAGTAGATGTACTCTGAACACAGATTTAATCTACGGCCATGCCACCCTGAAATGCGCTCTATCTCGTCTGAACATAGATTTGTTTTTGTTTTTTGTTTTTGAGTCACACCTAGCAGTGCTCAGGGTGTTACTCCTGTCTCTATGCTCAGAAATCACCTCCATGGCAGGCTCGGGGGACCATATGGGATGCCAGGATTCGAACCACCGTCCTTTTGCATGCAAGGCAAATGCCTTACCTCCATGCTATCTCTTGGGCCCCTGAACACAGATTTAGTCCTGGATTAGCCTTGTGCCACTTTCCCTGGTCTGATAAAACAGACTTAAATACGGCAACTGAGTGTTGGAGAGATGCTCAAAGGGTTAGCTGAACTCGGGTTCTGCACACAGTGCTAGGGAGCACTGCCAGGTGTGACCCCAAAAACCAAAGAAACAAATAATTTTAAAAAAAAGACTGGTAACCTGGGTCAGGATGAGTTTGGAGAATGAGCACAAATGTAGCCGGAGCCCCAGCTGTGGCCAGCCCAGTGGCACTGAGGGCACGCGGCTGCAGTCCCTGTGTCCAAGTCCTCACCGGGCTATACCCAGTCCTCACTGCTGGCACAGGCTGGCATAAAGGGAGATCTTCCTGGCTGGTTTGCAACAATGCCATTTCCGTCAAGAAACGGAATCATCGTCTCTCAGACCCACAGTCACTCTGGGATCAGAAGAGCAATGACTGGGATCGGACCCATCACTGGCCTCCTCTCCTAGGAAAAGCCAAAACAGATGAAAACTGAGGGCAGGGTTCCCATGAGAGACAGGTGAGGTTCAAGCCCCCAGTGACCATCCAGAGGTGCAGATGCCTTTGACAGGGCATTCCCGGGAAAAAACAGCCCAGTGCTCACGGTGCGGGCCTGTGCCCACCTGGCCTGTCAGGGCCTGTCCACACTGGGGACTACAAACTGCTTATCTAGGTCCAGAACGACTCCATTCTAGAGGCCCAGCAGAGCACATTAATTGAGCAGAGTGTCAGGCCAAGTGAAAGCTGTGAGCAGGAGGTGGAGCTGAAGCTCTTCAGGGCTTGACAACGAAGACTTGACACAAATGTGAGGCCCTGAATTTCAGCCCAAACACCACAGAAGTTCTATAGCGTTGGGGCCAGAGCAATAACACAGCGGTAGGGCTTTTGCCATGCATATGGCCGAACTGTGTTTGATCACCAGCATCCCAGATGGTCCCCAGAGCCTGCCAGGAGGGATTTTGGGGGGGGCCACACCCGGTGGTGTGGTTGCTCAGGGATTACTGCTGGCTATGCGCTCAGAAATAGCTCCTGGCTTGGGGGAACATATGAGACACAGGGGGATCAAACCATGTCCATCCTAGGCTAGTGCACGCAAGGCAGATGCCTTACACCCTGCACCACCACTCTGGACCCCAGGAGTGATTTCTTTTTCTTTCTTCTTTCTTTTTTTTTTTTTTTTTTTTGGATTTTGTATTTTGGTCACACCCCAGCAGCACTCAGGGGTTACTCCTGGCTCTATGCTCAGAAATCGCTCCTGGCAGGCTCAGGGGACCATATGGGATGTCGGGATTCGAACCAATGACCTTCTGCATGAAAGAAAAACACCTTACCTACATGCTATCTCTCTGGCCCCCCAGGAGTGATTTCTAAGCATAGAGCCAGGAGTAAACCCTGAATGCGCCACCAGGTATGGTCCAAAAACATAAAAAGTTCTAACAGCCTAAGGTGCCAGAACGATAGGACAGCAGGTAGAGTGTCTGCCTTGCACATGGCTGACTCAAGTATGATCCCAAGAACCCCCGTGGTGCCCCTGAGCCTGCTAGGAGTAATTCCTAAGCACATCAGGTGTGAGTCTAAAACAATTCTATGGCATATCAGTGAATGGCATGGGACACCAATCTCCAAAAAAATCAGAAACCAGACTCCTGAGGGCTTTTGGTTCCTGTAAGAAATGACATAGAGGGCTAGGGGTGAGGTGCTGGGATGGCTGTGTCACTGCCGACTCACTGGTGCTGTGTGTGGTCACAGCTGGGTCTGAGCTATCTGCCCTCAGGACCACCTCTGAGTGATGGTCCTCGGTTCCTCTACAAGAGATATGAAGGATGACACACAGCACCCTGTGGCACACTACCGAGCCAGAAAGAAGCCTTCCAGGCAGGAGATCCATAGGTTGGCAGCTAAAGGTTTCCCAAGGAGAGGGTGGGGCAAGATGGCAGAGCTAGGCTGAGTGCTGGGGGTTCCGGTGAGGGTGGGAGGATTCGTGGACATGTGAGAGCATGCCTCGGTGACTGTGGGGCCAGTGCAGCAGCGGGAGGCCCGACCCTCACCAAGTGTGGCAGATGCCTGGGATCTCCCTGGCCCAGACTCTGGCCCCACACAACGCTGCCACTCCGTGCAGCCAGGAGGATTCCTAGGCACACTGGGAGCCTCAAGGACAGGGAAACCTGGCAGAAGCTGAGCTAAGGAGCGAGGCCAACATCAGGGATGTTGAGCACAAACCTGGCCCCACTGAACAGGCAGAGGAGCCTCCCAAGGAGAAGCATGAAGAAGCAAGGTGACTAGGAGCTGGGCGTCTCCTTCCCCCACTCCAGGTCACCATGGCTGCCCAGTACAGCTCTGGCCGCTGCACAACAGCAGAAAGGCCCGCCCAGCCCACAGACCCTCCTCACACATGGGCACCTGGCAGAACAAGTCAAGCTGGGCCAGGAAACAGCAAATGACTCACCCCCTTTCCTTCTCCGCATGGAGGCTTGGAACCAAGAAACAGAGCAATGGGGTAAGAGGTAGCACCGTGGCCCCACACCCAGCCTCCCCACAGCCGGGGCCTCCAAGATGGCCCATACTGCCCCGGCCTCCCTCTCTGTCCAGCACACACAGCAGAGCTGTCCAAACAGCAAGTCAGGACAGACTGGGAGCCAGTGAAGCAGTGGGCTCCCTGCACACATGCATACACGTACATAGAGAGAGCTCTCCACATATGATAGATCATAGTCCATTCTGTTGGTGCCTGTTCCGAGGACAGAGCTCACAAAACGTGCCTGGAGGTGGAAGGAGGTGCTTCAGGCCCTGAGCATTCCCAGTTGCACCTCAGCAGAGAGCAGCCCAGCATGTGTCCAGCCAAGTACCAGACACTGTGCCACCTGCCCTGACGTTCCCCTCCAAGGAAAAAGGTGCCCGGGTAGTTTGCAGGAAACATATAAACTGGGGGCTCCTGCCTCAGGCCGCCCAGCTTTGCAGGTAGTGGCCACAGATCTGAAGGTCCCGGAGTGTCTGCCCTTCCTCTGACACAGCCCATCTCAGGAGCATCCCGCATCTGTAGCCCCTGTGGCCTGTTTCCTCTGGGCCCACCTTTGCCTGGACCACGAAACCTTCTCCTGTGAGACCCACTTCCCCACACCCACAGTAGCCACCTGCTTTCCCTTGAGGTCCCTCTCTTGAGGCACTTTGGTGTGGCCCACAGACCACACTCCTGAGGGTGCCGTGCTCCATAGGACCTAAACAGTCCTGCCAGCAGTGTGGACAGAAAGCTCTTACCAAGCCACTCTCTGCCTTTCCTCAGATTCCTCCATGGGAAATGCCAGCGTGGGCCCACTAGCATGAATACCACTGGAAAAGCCAGTCCCAATGCAGACCGCAGCAGGACTGGGGGGAGGTCGGCTGTGAGCCCCTCTCTCCAGATAGAGGGGCCCAGGAGGAGAGGCAGTCCTTTCGCTGCTCAGGCCCTTGATGTCACCATGTTCTCAGGCCATCTTCGCTCCTGCGAGTGCAGAATGAAGAGGGTTCTCTGCATCCGTGCTCGGACTGCCGATGGTCATGGCACTTGCATTCTCCACTCTGCCTGAATACTGAGATATGCTTGCATGCTTACTTGTGCTTGTATGCCGAGTTGTGTGCACATGTCCAGTTGTACTTTATTCTTAACTTTGCTTGCACACTTGGCTGTACTTGTACATGCAGATATAATTTATTCTTCACTGCTTTCACACTTAGTGGTGCTTGCACACCCAGTTTGGTTTGTATGCTTGGTTGTGCTTGCATGCCCAGATATGCTTTATTCTTCACTGCTTTCACACTGAGTTGTGCTTGCATGCCTGGTTTTGTTTGCATGCTCGGTTATGCCTGCATGCCCAGATGTGTTTTATTCTTCACGGTGCTTGCACACTTGGTTATGGAACTGTCATGCTCAGGCATGGAGATTGCACACTCAGATGCACTTGTACACTTGGTTGTTTGCACACTTCATAGTGGTGCTCCCACTCTGCCCCACTAGCTCCTTCTCAGTGTTCAGCTGTGCTTGCACATCTGGCTGTAGTTCTTGCTAGGTAGGCCCCTGGTTGTTCATCCAGCTGTGGTACTGACATACAAGCTGGCTGTCATGCTGAGTGGGGTTGCTGTGGCATAGAGGCGAAGCCAGAGTTTGTGTGTGTTTCAAAAACAACATCACCAGGTATCACACATTATGGTGCTCATACACACTGGCTGAGCAGAGATGTGGGTCCCAAAGAGCAGAGTCTGGGGTCGGAGCGATAGCACAGCCCTAGGTGTTTCCCTTGCATGTGGCCCACCAGGATGGACCTGGGTTTGATCCCCAGCATATCTGATCCCCAGCATATCGTAGGGTCCCCAGAGCCTGCCAGGAGCAATTTCTGAGCCAGGAGTGACCCCTGAACACAGTCAGGTGTGGCTCAAAAACAAACAAACAAACAAAGAAGAGCAGAGCCACCTCATCTGCCATACTTGGGGGAGGGAGAGCAAATGTGCAGCCTCGCACAGGAAGGTGACCCTCCTGCCACCAAACCCCTTCCTGGGACTGGATTATGGCTACTCTGTCAGAATGATTGACCCTAGAGAAGCCTAAGGGCTCTGGGATGGAGCTCTAGGGTGAGCCACCTTACTTACTGGCTGTAGATGTCCAGGTGGAAAGGCATTTGACTCAGGACTTGAGGCGCAGCTTCTAGCGTCTCCGAGTATCAGCTCGACATAAGCAAAGTCACTACGGTGTCCCCACAATGGAGGCCCCAATCAGCCAAAGGCACGTCCCTACATGCCCCAGGTGCTCAGGTCCTAATAAGGTAGGCCGAGTTTGTTCACCTGTTCTTCTGCTTGGGATTTTTTTACTCTTTTCAAGGCTTGTTCAATCTTGGGAAATTCTGAACAGCCTGGTATTTAAATCCCTGGCTCCTTTTATTCTGCCTTGGAACACCCATGTGGCTGCAAATTCCTTTTCTTTGTTCCCTCTGACTCCCTGACACTTTGGGAGAAATTTCCAATGTGCCTTTTAACTCGATGTTTCTGTAACTCAACCTGGTGCACAATCTATCCTGACTCTAAACAGTGGCTCTAAATCTTGGCCTCAGTGACATCTATTGATTTGCTCTTGAGCTCCCTCCTCAAAAAGAAATTTTTGTTTTGGTTTGGTTTGGTTTGGTTTGGTTTTTGGTTTTTGGGCCACGCCCCTGATACTCAGGGGCTTAATCCTGGCTCTGTGCTCAGAAAACGCTCCTGGCTCAGGGAACCATATGGGACACCGGGGATCAAACCCAGGTCTGTCCTGGGTCAGCCATGTGCAAGGCAAACGCCCTACCACTGTGCTATCACTCCAGCCCCTCATCAAAAGTTTTGCTGGTTCTCTTCGACTTTATTTTTTTGATTTTGTTTTTGTTTTGGGGTCACACCTGGCAGCAATCAGGGGTTACTCCTGGCTCTAAGCTCAGAAATCTCTCCTGGCGGGCTCGAGGGACCATATGGGATGCCGGGTTTCGAACCAATGTCCTTCTGCATGCAAGGCAAATGCTCTATCTCCATGCTATCTCTCCAGCCCTTCGACTTTATATTTTACTTTTTTTTTTTTTTTGGTTTTTGGGCCACACCCGGCAGTGCTCAGGGGTTACTCCTGGCTATCTGCTCAGAAATAGCTCCTGGCAGGCACATGGGGACCATATGGGACACCGGAACTCGAACCAACCACCTATGGTCCAGGATTGGCTGCTTGCAAGGCAAACGCCGCTGTGCTATCTCTCCGGGTCCTCGACTTTATATTTTAACGTCAGTTCTCCTTCGGACTCTTCCATGAGTTCCTGTTGATCAGGGCTTTTGTTCTGGCGTTCCTGCCTCTCACGAGCTCACAGTCATCTTGAAGTCATGGGGCGGGGTGGGGGGAGCATTAGACCCTCGTCACCTTGGCCAGAACTGGATCCCAGTCCTCAGGGAGCACAGATGCCTCAGTTTCCTCTTACTCTGGCTTTCACTTCTCAACCCGTTTCTGGGACCCAAGAATTCCTCTTCCTTTCCGGTGAGTCAGTCATTCGAGGAGTTTCATTTCATTCAAATGTTCTTGGGGAAGAAAAGCCTTTGCCTGTCACCTTGTTTGTCTCAGGAGCTGTCTCCCACCTGGAGCTGAACTGCAGCGAAGAGCAGCCCCTTGGGAAGAAACATCCAGCCCGTGGCCAGAAGAGGCCAAGGCTGCGAGGCAGGTGGGGGGATACCGAGGCCAGGGAAGCTGCACCAGTGGCTGGGGCAGAACCAAACTGGGCATTAGCCCAGACCCTGAAGCGAGGTTCCTTCGGTGCCTGGAGCCAACGGGTGTCCAGCCTAGGCCAGCCACTGGGTCACACCACAGGGGGACAGGAGGGCACACGAACAGCCACAGTGAAAGCGGCGGGTGCTCGTGCATGGCAGCGGCTGCTCGATCACATCACATATGTCAGGGCATGATCACGTGCTCCCAGGCGTCCCGTGGACATTGCGGTGAACGGTCACAGAGCAGGACATGCCAGGATAAGCCAGTGCGCTTGCACAGCTGCTACATGCCCGCGACCCCTTTCCCGTGCCCACAACATGCCCCCCCAGCCCCGCACACTCCTATGGAGATCCTGCGCTCACAAGGGCACAGGGCTACCCCATCAGCCAGTCGTGCGCGGGCGTCGGAGGCTCGCGAGCAAGCCCACAGCTCCACCGTCGGACTGGACAGGGACAGGGGCTGGACACGGTGCCCGCCACCCAGGTCTGCTCAGTAGGACGAGAGTGCAGGGAGCCCGGCTGGAGCCACGGGGCACAGCGGCACAACACGCACACAGCATGCAGACACACGCACCGATCTTCGTCCCAGTCTCCGCGCCACCCCTGGTCCGCCCTCCCGTCCACCATCTACCTCTGGCCCATCCCTACGTCCGTCCGTCCGTCCGTCTGTCTCCACCGGGCCTTCCCGGCCGCTCACCCAGTTCCTCCAGTTCGGCCGTCATGGACTTGGAGCGTAAGGTCAGCGTGGTGCTCGGGGCCCTCTTGGGCGGTGGCGGGGCTGCAAAGAACAGGGAGGCCTTGGCCCTCCGGTCCAGCAGCAGGCAGCGGGGCGTGGCCAGGTGCAAGTGCCACCTGCGCTCCACCGCCTGGATCTCCTCGTACTCCCGGGACGAAGAGTCGCACTGCGCCAGGATCTTGTTCAGGCTGCGGCTGGACGCGAACTTCTTCATGGTGCTGGGCGCTCGAGGCGCAGGGGTCGGGGCGTGGGCCCGGGGGCCTCGGGGGTCCGGGACCCCACGGGGTCAGGGTGCTGCTGGCCGAGGCCTGCTCGCCCAGCCCGGCGGTCCCGGGGCCCGAGCGGGGCGCAGAGCCATGCGGTGGGGGCTGGGAGGGTCGCGGCCGGCCCGGCGGGTGGAGAGCTGCTGGCCGGAGGCCGCCCCCGGGGGCGCCCGGGGCGAAGCCCGCAGGGAGCGGGGGCCTGGGCCGCAGGGGCCGCAGGGGCCGCAGGGGCCGGGCGGCCGAGCCGACCTCGGCAGCGGGCGGGCGGGCGGCGCGGGGAGAAGACGCTTTTCCTGTTCCCGCAGGTGCCGCCTCCCCCTTCCCTTCCCTCGACAAGGAGGCAGCGTCAACCTCCCGTTACCATGGCAACTCCGGCCTCCAGGCAGCTGCTGGCGGAGTCTCTTCCCGCAGGGCTGGGGGACGGGAGGCAGGGGCGGCACGGGGCCGGGAGGGCGCCCTGTGGGCGCGCGGGTCGGGGGTCGCGAGCGCCAAGGCCCCGGGCGCCAGCGCGCGCGGCCCCTCACCTCGGCGACGCACCCCGTCCTCCTCCGGCTTCCGAGTCACAGACACCACCTTCATGACCAGCCGGTTTCCGCCCTGGCGGATCAGGGCCACCACCTGCTTGTGGCCCACCTTCACGACGTTCACCCCGTTCACCTGGGAGGGAAGGGGGCCGTGGGTGCCCGCGCTCCGACCCCGCCCGCGTTGGTGCCCAGGCCCAGGCCCCAGCCCCTCACCTCGATGAGAAAGTCCCCTGTCCGCAGCCCGGCCCTCCAGGCCACGCCTTCCACGTCCACGGACTCCAGGTACTGCAGCGCCGGGAAGGCCGGGGTGGGTGTGAACTCCTCGATGGGGGTCTCTGCTGCGGGGCAGGCACAGGCCATCAGGAAGCAGCTTCGGCAGTCCACCCCCAGGCGGGGTTGCCGCCGCACCACATCCCCAAAAGGGGCCACTGGGGCATCTGGGCTGGGTGGGCCCTCCGCACAGGAAGTGCTGCCCTTGGAGCCGGAGGCCCTGACCACGCTAGACACAGTGGCCATGGGGCTGAGCAAGAACACAGCGGGAGGGCATTTGCCTTACACACAGCTGGCCCTTACTCCAGCCCCGGCAACCCTAGAGTCTGAGTGCAGAGCCAAGAAGAGTCCCTGATCACAGCGGGGTGTGCCATCCCCAGAAAAGAACAGGGAGGCCTTCATCGAGCCTCCCCAACTGAGAGCAGAGTCCCAACATGGAAGCGGAAAAGAAGCGCAAGACCAGGGAGAGAGGTGAGGTGTGGGAGCGAGCAGGATGAAGAAAGGGACAGGGTAGGTAGGAGGGGATAGGGTGGGGTGGGAGGGGTCAAGGGAAATGCTGGGGACAGGGTGGGATGAGAGGGGACGAGGTGGCCGCGTTGCAGACCCAGCTGCTAAGAGAAGACTCAGTAGCCTATACACCGATACACCCAGTCCCTTACCTTTGGCCCCCCTGAGCACGAACCCAAATCCCTCATGGTCCCGTTTCTGCAGGACAGCCACCTTGTCGTCGATGACATAGTCACTGGTGGGTGGGGAGAGAGCAGGCGTGAGGGGCCCCGAGCAGGCTGACCCTGTTTCCTGGGCAGGATCCATCCCACAGGGCCAGCCCCCCCACCCCCCGGTCCACCAGTACCTGTGGGACGTGAGGCTGTCGTAGGACCCCACCGTGTAGTGACGGAAAAGTCGCTTCGTTCGGTCCTCCCGGGTTTCTGAGGGAAGAGCAGGAGCTGCCGGCCCCTTGACCGCACCGGCTCCACCCTCTGCACACGCCCCCTGGGCCACTAGGCCTCTGTTCACATGGGGACCCAAACCCCGGCCGGGGTCATGGTCCAGAGACCCCAGAAGGAGGGGCTTCCAGGAGGTCAAGGGCCCAACGCCCTTCTTCCCTAGAAGCTGAACACAGCAGATGAGCGAGGCCCAGCACCCCGAGTCACAGAGCCCAAGTGTGAGAGCAGGGAGAAAAACATGATCACCTGCCTGCGTGTGACCTCAGCCTGGGTCTCACACACACGTGCTTATGTGCTGTCAGCCACGTGCACACGTAGGCATGTCTGCATGTGTCACTGTAGTTGTGGGTTTGTATAGGTGTGTCTCTGAGTGCTCCCACGGGAATATGGTACCCACAGGCATGACCATGTGAACCACAACCATGTCTGCACGTGGCCACACAGTTGTGGAGTGTCTATATATATCCAGTGTCAAGTGTCTGTATGTGTCCAGAATCAAGGTTCTATGAACATATCCATTCATAAATATGTATTTGTGCATGTCCAGAGTCCCAGGTTCATATACACATTTCTGCATGTGTCCGGAGTCATAGGCTCATACATACGTGTCTGTGAATTCCCAGTCATGGGTTCCTACAGGCTTATCTGTGTGTCCAGTCACAGGTTCAAATGCTAATGTCTGTGTGTGCCCAGAGTCATGGGTCCATACATGAGTTTCTGTGTGTGTTGTGTCGAGTCAGCGAGTTCATATGTGCACATCTTGTGTGCCCAGAGTCATGGGTTCACATGTGAACTTATGTGACAAGTCAATCGGCTCATATGTGCATGTCTCGTGTGCCCAGAGTCATGAGTTCACACGAGAATTTCTGTGTGTCGAGTCAACGGGTTCCTAGGTACAAGTCTGTGTACCCAGAGTCCCAGATTCCTACAGGCTGTATGTGACCTGTGTCCTGTGCATGCATCCCACCACATCCCCACTACACTGGGAGTAGCTCTGCATCTTCACGGAATCCCTCCCCACAGCCCATCACCGCTGCATGCCAAGGTGCCCCTGGCTTCCTATGGCCTGAACGGGAGATGCAGGGGGATCTAGATGTCACCTTCCTAATGTCACCCTCCCCCAATGCCAGTGGTCTCAGAACCACCACACAGAAGACCGACTACAAGCCTTCAGGTTTCGGCTCCCTTTGCATCAGATTCTGCTTCCTGGTTCCCCAGAACCAATTTCCAGCATCCCTGAGAGCCACATCATCCCTCGGCTGCACCCCACCTCCCGCCATCACCACAGGACTTCTCTGAGTTGGGACTCTGAGTGCCCACTGTACATCAAGAACACAGCTGAGCACTCCCCAGTGTGTCTCTGAAGAGGAGAGATGGAAAACGGTGCCACACCGACATGTCACGTGCTGTTAATGTTGAGATGTGAGCAGAAAGGGAGCAGTCTGTGTCACCGGGCAGTTGCCATGGGATGCAGCGGGAAGGGAAGGGAAGGCAACAGGCTGGTCACAGGTCTGGGGCAGCAGAGACACTCAGGGTGCCGACTTGGGGTGCACAAGAGACACTGAGCAGGCTTTGTGGGATGTGAGGCCCAAGCAGGGAGCAGGGCTCAATTATGCTCTCCTGCACCCTGTGGTCAGGCAGGGGCAGCTTACACTCTGGTCAACCTGTGTCCTCTGAGTCTACCCTAGAGGCACACAGTGGGTCAACAGAGCAGGCTCTGAACACTCAAGGGGGAGGGGTGCTTTCGGGAGGTGACATAAAAGCAGAAGTGAAGGGAGGCTGACAGACAGGATGAGTGGAGGGGGCTGGGTGAGTGGAGAAGAGCGACTGCATGGCCAGTGGCTGGAAGGGAGGAAGAGGAAGAGGAGGAGGAGAAGGAAGAGACCTGCGGGTGTGGAAGCACAGAACTGGCAGCTGTCCTTAGACATGTGGAAGACTCAACACATAGCCTGCTCCCCCCCCCCCGCCCCGTGCTCCAGCACCACCTTACGTGCCCATGGGCCCCATTCCCTCGGGGTCAATGCCCCATGGTCCTCTCCAAGTCCAGCATCTACAGCCACAGCCCTCGTGCCAGCTCTGGGGCCACCCTGCTCAAGCTTTGTTCTGGGGGAGGGTGTTCCCCAGCCGTGGCCAGGGTGTCAGGAGACCCGCCTGGTGAGACTCGGACATTGGCCAGACAGTTCGATGCAGAGGACCCCAGGGCCACGTGCATGGTGCTGGGGGCCACAGGGGCGCATAGATGAAGCACCCAGGCCTGAAGTCTCTGCAGCCTGGTCTGCTCAGGTTCTATTTATTACATAACAAGTTCACTTTCCACTTTCATTGATCAGACACACACACAGAAGCCGGCTAAAGTGAAACCACCAGCACCAGGGCAGGAGGGCGGTGGTGGTGGCTGGTCATTTCTCTTGGGGTCCAACCCCCGCCTGCCTTCTCCACGCCACGGGCTCACACAGCCCCACCGTGACCCCAGGAGCCCTCTACCTGAGCCTCTCTCTGCCTCCAGCCCAGGCTCAGGGGCACCTTGTACACAGCTCCAGGCCTGCTGGGAGCTGGTTCACATCCTGGGCTTTCCTCTGGCCTCTGGCCTCTGACCTCTGCCCTGCAGCAGGACTTGGTCTTGGAGCCAGAGCAGCTATGAACAGAGGTGCCCGCTCCCCCATGAAATTCTCCCTCTTTCATGAATTCCTGACACACCGTCAGTGCCATCCCAGCCAGGGTCTGGAGGCCTGCCACTCTCCTGCCCAACCCCAGCCCCAGCCCCAGGTTCCCACCAGCTCTCCCCTCCCTGGAACCCGAATCCAGCAGGAGAGGGAGGCCCTACTGCCCAGGCCACATTCCACAAGATGGCCCCCTGTGGCATGAGTTCAGAAACAAGATGGGCTGGGGCAGCAAGAAGCTTTCACGACCAAGTGCTTAGAGCAGTTCAGGCCAGCAGTGACCTGTCCTCTCGGCTAAGCACTGGAGCAGGGTCTCCTGCCTGTGAAATGCCACTGAAAGACTGAGAGCACAGGTCAGGCCTGCAGGTGTGAAACGGCAGAAACCACTGGCCTGAGCCACTGTTTCTTGACCTCTCACCATGCCCCCTGCACTGGCGTAGGGACCTACAGCCCAGACGAGAAATGCGAAACCAGCCTTCAGGCTTCAGCACTAGGTCCCTCCATTGGCAGCCTTCGGGGCTCCTTCACACAGGGACACCACAGCTGCACACAAGTGGCCCCTCTGCTCTCCTGCTCTCAGGCTCTGTTCCAGGCTTGACAGTTTCTGCTGCTGCCAGCTTCACATGCATGCCCACGGGGTCTGGAGCCAACTTCTCAAATCAGGGTGCCAATACCCTGATTCACTTTAGAGTAAGTAAAGTCGCTTTACTTTTAAGTAAAGTCGACCCCCAACCTCCTCAGATCATGGTGATACTCCACACCCTCCTCAGACCATGGTGACCCCCACCTTCCTCATACCAGAGTGACCCATCTACCCTCTTCACACCATGGTGACCACCCACACCCTCCTCACACCATGGTGACCTCCCACATCTTCCTCACACCATGGTGACCCCCCACATCCTCCTCAGATCATGGTGACCCCAAACCTCCTCAGCTTATGGTGACCCTCCTCACACCATGGTAACTCTACGCCCTCCACAGCTCTTGGTGACTCTGCCCACCCTCTTCACACCATGGTGACCCCTCCACACCCTCCTCACACTATGGTGACCCACCTACCCTCCTCAGATCATTGTGACCCCCTTACGTTCCCCTCCTCAAACCATGGTGACCCCCCATATGCCCTCCTCACATCATCATGACCCCCAACACCCTCCTCACATCATGGTAACTACTCACACACTCCTCAGCATGGCTACCTCAGATCATGGTGACCCCACCCACCTCTCAACACCATGGTGACCCTCCTACACTCTCCTCACACTGTGATGACACACACCCACTCTCCTACCTATGGTGATCCACCCACCCTCTTCACAACGTAGTGACCCATTGACCCTCCTCACACCATAGTGACCCCTCCCACCTGTTCTCACATCATGGTGACCTCCCACTCCTTCCTCCCAACCTGGCACTGACCACAGCCTCTCTGGGCCCATTTGGCCTCATTTCCTCTGGGCTGGCAGAGCCCTCCTGCCCAGCCCACCTGGCAAACTGCCCACTCTGGGAGGAGGCCTCTTTTCTCAGACTGACCCTTTGTTGTCCACCTGCAGGCAGCATCACCTATGCCAGCACCCAGTTTTCCTGCA
This sequence comes from Suncus etruscus, assembly GCF_024139225.1. Lineage (NCBI taxonomy): Eukaryota > Metazoa > Chordata > Mammalia > Eulipotyphla > Soricidae > Suncus > Suncus etruscus. Next base: position 275,175 of record NC_064851.1, read on the forward strand.
GGGTTGTGCGCTGGGAGGCCCCACACCCATCTGAACCTGGGCACGTGTGGGGGCTCCCAAGCATGTGTTTTACTGGGCACACATGTGATTCAGTGCAAATGTGCACTAAACATACCACGTGCACATGTGACCCTATTAGATGTGTGTTCTAAACGCTTGCAGGTATGCATGATTCTTTTGCACGAGTTCTCTTGGTATGCACATGTAACCTCCTAGGCACACGAGACCCCTCTGTGTTCATGGGATTCGTGTATGAATACATTCTTCCTTTAATCTGCACGTGTGGCCACATGTTCTTCTGGTGAGCACATGATTTCGCACGTGCGCATGTGTTCTTCACAAATGCATGTATATTCGTCCTGTGTGCGTTATCTCCCTGTGCACTGCTCTTTATGTGTCCTCTTTGTGGACAGATAACCTCCCGTGTATGTTCTCTGTGTACATGTCACCACCCTGCTATGTGCACGTGGGTTGCTTGTGCGTGTACACAATTTCCCATGCTCATGCTATTTCCCTGTGCATGTGTGTTCTTTTTCTTGTGCACTTTTTCTTGTGGACATGGTCTCCTATATGCACACGAGCTTTCCCAGGTGGACATGTGATTTCTGTGTAAATGCGTTTTTCCCTTGCTCATGTGATCCCCGTGGGCACGTGTGTGCATCGCCGCGTGTCTGGAGCAAGTTCGTTCAAACGCGTGTGTCGTGTCTGAGGTCAGCTTTTCCCCTGTGAGCACCACACCAGACCCGGGGGCACGACCAGGGGCACGGGGACCACTCACCATGCCTCGTGTCATGCTGCCTCATCTGCACCTCCTCCACGCAGTCGGCCGGGAACCAGCCCGTGCGGCCTTTCACGGTTCCCTCCCAGAAACCGCCCTCCCCAATGCTGAGCACTGTGGGGAGAGAGAGAGACCGGGCAGGCAGTGAGGGCAGGGCAGCCGGGAAGCCCTCCCCGCCACCCACCGCTCCTGCCCTCCCTGGCCTTTTCCCGAAGAAATTCTGGGAGCCACACAGGAGAGAGGAAGGAACAGATGGGCACAGCACAGGATGGGCATGTGGGGGACAGGGACGCACAGATGGACGCAGGGAGGGGGGGGGGACAGGAGGCAGGAGCAGGGCCACGGCCCGCGGCTGCCCTCCAGACAGACGGCCATCCTCCTCCCGCCTTGTGACCCAGTGGCCAGAGCTCGGGCCACAAGGTGGGCCGGGGAGATGGGCCCGGCTCGGGAAGATGCCGGAGCCCTGGGGCGAGGGGCGAGGGGCTCGAGGCCACGGTCCGGTCCATCCACCGGGAGGGTCACGGTCCGGGACAGGTGCCCACCCAGCAGGAGGCCCCGGCAGGACCCCCCGCCCCCCAGAGGGGACCCGGAGGGACCCGCGAGACGGCGCCCCGGCCATCCCCGCAGCGGGCGCCCCGGCCACCGCCCCCCGCCCCGGCCGGCCCGGCCCGGCCCCGCGCCTCGCTCACCCTTCACGGCCTCGCCGCGGTGCAGCGGGATCTCGCCTTCGCCCTGCGGGCTGTGCGCCTTCACGGCGATGAACTTGCGGCCGGGGACCGCGCTGTAAAGTTTCCGCTTCGGGCCCCGCGGCGGCGGCGCGGGGGGCGCGGGGGACGCGGGCCCGGGCGCGGACGCGGACGCGGGGCCCGGGCCGCTCGGGCTGTAGACGAACACGTAGGTGACGGACGCGATGCCGGGGGCAGCGGGCACGCGAAGCCGGCGCCCGGGGCCTCCATGGCGCGGCCGGCCCGGCCCGGCCCGGCCCGGCCCGGCCCGGCTCGGCTCGGCTCGGCTCAGCGCAGCCGCCGCCGCAGCCGCAGCGCCCGCCCGCCCCCCGGGCGCCCGGCCCGCAGCCGCCCCATGGGCCGCCGCGACCCCGCACCGCCGCGCCTCGGGCTCCCGCCTCGGGCCGCGGGGCTGCGCTCCGGGCGGCGGCGGCGGGCGGCGGGCGGGCGGCCGGGCGGCGGGTGGCTCGCTCCGCGCCCGCCGCGCCCCGCCTCCTCGCGCGCTCCTCCCTCTGCGGGCGCGGGGCCGCCCCCCGATCGCCCGGCCGGCCAGCCCGGGGGAGCCGGCGGTCGGGGGGCGCGGGGCGCGCGGGGCGGGGCGGCGGCCGCATCCCACCGGGGACCACCCCCGGGGCACGTCCACGCCCCTACCCCGCCTGGCTTCCCCGAGCCGCCCGCCCGGGCCACGTGGGGGGCTCCACGCCAGGCACTGCCCCAGATGTCGCTGCCCTCCCAGGGCTGGGCCTCCCCGGCCAAACGCCGGGGCCGCCTGGGCCGGACGGGGGCGTGGGCTGGGGGGCGGTCCACCTGCTGTCTCCCCTGTAAACCCTGCAAAACCTTCTCTGGCTGGCCGAAGCCCCTGTCCTGCCTCTCCACGCTCAGCCCAGCCCGCGGCAGGAGACCCTCCTCTGCTCCTGCTCTGCCTGGGCCCAGCCTCGAGACTCCGGACCCCCGGGCATACACAAACCGGCCACGGGTCTGCAGGACGCTGAGGGACAGGCCTGCGCCCCACAGAGCCTGGCCTGGAGTTCCCTGGCAGGTCTGGTTTCTTGCTTTCAGGCACCATGAGCGAGTGGAACCAGAGACCCAACCCAAGAGAAAGCCAAATGTGCCAGGGGCAGTCCTTGCAGGTGCTGGTGTCTGGGCAGAGAAGGGCGCAGCAGAAGCCATGAGCGGGACGGAGACCACACAGACGGGCTTGGAGGTGCCTCTGCTGAGTGCCCGGGGTGGAGCTGGGATCGGACACCTCAGGGCCTATCTACATCCTCTAAGCTCTGTGATTCTGGCCTGGTCAGCCTGTGAGGCGTGTGCCTGAAGCAAGCACAGCGCACCAAGGCCAAGGCACGGGGGCTGCCGTGCCATGCCCAGCCCAGCCCTGCTCCTGGGACCAAGTGCTGCTCCCACGAGACGTTCAAGTCCTGCCAGCACCTCCAGTCCGCTGCTCAGGACAGAGCCCACAGAAAGGACTCAAGGCTGCCATCCAGGGCGGAAAGAAGGACTCCAGGGTTCCAGAAGGCCCAGGAGCCCCATTCATCCCCGTAGAGATAAAGTGCAGGCTCAAAGTGGTCAACTGGGGCCATGGCCAGTGGATTCAGGATGCCCACATTTGCCACCAGTGTCCAAACCCCTCTTCCCACTGTGCACCTAGGCCATGGGCTCGAGAGTTTAGGGGATGCCCCGTGGGCCCCAAGGTGCCTGAGGAATGCCAAGGAGACCACAAGGCTGAGAGGGAAGCTCTACAGGCCACACCTCACCCTTTGGTGCACGCCAGCAGCTGAGACACCCAGGCCTTCCTCCCGACTGTATCTGCCGACCACAGGCCAGGCAAGACTGTCCTCCGAGTTCCCCTGCCCGCTGCCCGCTGTTCAATAGGGCTCGCCTCCACCTTCTGCCACTCTCCAGGGAAGTCTCTCGGGATATCTGGGGTCTCCCTCAGTCCATCCCAGTCTCAGTCCTTCTTTGCAGAAGTACCAGGCCCCCGGAGAGATAGCACAGCGGTAGAGCATTTGCCTTGTACACGGCTGACCCAGGACAGACAGTGGTTCGAATCCCGGCATCCCATATGGTCCCTGTGCCTGCCAGGAGTAACCCCTGAGTGCCACCAGGTGTGACCAAAAAAACCAAAAAAAAAAAAAAAAAAACTACCAAGCTCACCAGCCCCTCCCTGGCTCCCCGTCCGGCTCCTGCTGTTCTGGGTCCGGTGCCACCTACCTGATCTTGCTCTGGCTCCCCCAGAGTGGGGTAAGGCTGCCAACTTCATTGTGGTCACTGTCTCGGTCCCGGTCCTTCTCTTCCTGCAGCCTCTGGAGCAGCAGCTGGTGGGGAAGGCTTCGCAGTGTGGGTCCCGGGGAGGCTGCCGGCTGTACCTCACCCTTCAGGTTGATGTCACTGGCCGAGCGCTGCAGAGGCCGAGGGGAGGCCAGACCACTGGGGCCGGCCAGCCGCCGCCGCTTCGCGTAGCTGGGGGTCTCCCTAAATGGTACTGAAGGAGGGGAACAAATGAGGCTAGACAGGGTGGCCAACTCGCCTTGCTGGGCCAGGCTTTCTAGATTTTTAAAAGCCAAATCCTGGACTGGAACAGCAGTACAGCAGGGAGGGCATTTGCTTTGCACGCTGCTGGTTAGGTCACATCCATGGCACCCCATGTGGTCCCCTCAACTGCCAGCAGTGATCCCTGGATACAGAGTCAGGGGTGACCCCTGAACATAGCCACGTGTGGCCCAACAGTTCAAAACCAATTGTTTTAAATAACAAAAAAATAAAAGTTTAGACCAGCCCCAGGAACAGCCAGCCAGGACAGCAACCACCCAATCATCAGGTCTGACATGGGAGCCCACCCCAAGGTGCGGCGCGTCTAGTCTAGTTCGGGCAAATGCCTGCACCACCTGTCAGGTTGCGGAGTACCAAGACCCCACACAGGCCACCCAGCTGCTCAGCTGGCTGGAGCTGAGACTTCTGGATAGAATCCCAGTGCACAGCTTCTGACGGCTGTGGAACAGGTTGGAGGTGTTGGAGGTGCCGAGCATGAAGTCAGGGGTCAGGAGGTGGACAAAGGCTGAGTGTGTGCTGTGATTGCAGAAGACCAGCGCTTGGTCACGGTACAGAAGGGCCCCTAAGCACTTCTGGAAGTGCCCTACAATGGTGGGAAAGGCAGGACATGAAGACAATTACCGGATGGTTTCGCTCATCTGTGAAATATAAATAACCCAAGCAAATGAGCTTGCAAAACCCAACAAAAACAACTTTGGAAAACTGCAGTGTTATCAGAAGGATGAGAGGTGGAGGGCAGGGTGTCAGATCTGTGGCTAGTGCACAGAATCATACGGGTGCAGCGAGCTGGGAGGCTAAATTATCTATACTCCTGAATTCTCCTGATACTGTAAACTGATGGAAACCTAATATATATATATTAGTTTTGGGTCACCCCCCGGCAGCGCTCAGGGGTTACTCCTGGCTCTACATTCAGAAATTGCTCCTAGCAGGCTCAGGGATATGGGATGCTGGGATTCAAACCACCAACCTTCGGCATGAAAGACAAACGCCTTACCTCCATGCTATCTCTCCGGTCCCAGAAACCTAATTTTTAATTTTTTTTCTAAATATTGGGAATGTGGTCCAGTAGTTAAGCACTTGTTTCACATGTCTGAGGATTTTGTTTGCTTCCTCAGCATCAAGAAAAAATTATTTTGGGGGGCTAGAGCAATAGTGCAGTGGGTAGGACATTTACCACAGACTTGGCCAACTCAAGTTTGACCCCAGCATCCATCTGGTTCCCTCAACACTACCAGGAGTATTTCCTGAGTGCAGAGCCAGGAGTAATCCCTGAACATTGCTGGGTGTGGCTCAGAAACAAACAAAAATAAAACAACTTTTTTTCCTTTACTATTTCAGACTTTGTAAGTCACGTAATTTCTGCTGCAAGCCTCTCTACCAGGAAGACGGCCACAAATAACAGATAAACAAATGAATGTGGCTGAGTTCCAATAAAACTTTATTTAAAAAGAAGAGGTCACAATGTGCCAATATCACAAGCCAACTATATTACAAAATCTCACTGTAGCTCCAGAGATGAAGTAGGTTTAAAATACAATTGGGGGGGGAGGGATTGCAAAGGGTGAGGTGCTTGCAAGGCAGGAGCCCAACTGAGGCTCAATCCCCAGCATCCCATATTGTCTCCTGAGTCTCATCAAGGGTGATCCCCAAGTGCAGAGCCAGGAGTAACCCCTGAGCTACTGCGGATGTGTCCTCCAGCCAAAAATAATAATAATACAATACAGGGACAGGGCTGGAGAGAGAGGTCAGTGGCTGAGTGCAGGCTTTGCTTCCAGGAGGTCCAGGTTCCATCCCTAGCATGGCCAGGAGCCCCTAGCACCACTCGCATAAGCTAGCGAGCACAGGGCTGAGCGAAGGCTCTGAGCACCACTGGGTATAGCACCAAAACAAGAACAACAAACTACAAAGACTCAGAAGGATATTTTGTGTAAATGGTAACTGAAAGAGAGCTAAGTAACTAAGTAACTATTTTTTATCCTGCTTTTGGGCCACAGCAGTCATTGCTGAGGGGTTACTCCTGGCTAAGCTCAGAAATCACTCGTGGCAAGCTTGAGAGGCCTGCGGGATGCCAGGGATCAACCCATAGTGGGCCATGTGCAAGGCCAGCACCCTCCCACTGCGCTGTTGCTCCAGCACCTAAGTAACTTGGTTTCGTTCTTGTTTTGGGGTCACACCCGGCGGTGCTCAGGGTTTCCTCCTGGCTCTACACTCAGAAATCGCTCCTGACAGGCTCAGGGGACCAAATGGGAATCGAACCCGGGTCCGCCCGGGGTTGGCCATGTGCAAGGCAGACAGCCTACCGCTCCGCTATTGCTCTGACCCCTAAGTAACTATTTTTTAGTGTGAAAGCTACATCCAAGGGTGCTGGGCCCCAAATGCACAGACTCAGCCCACCGCTTTGGCAAACCAGCCCAAGTGCCCATGCAGGAGCAGGAGCTCACAACAGGAGCAGCCATATTAAGATCTGACAAAATACACATTTCAATGTTGCTGCAGATAGTAAAGGACTTGTGTGTTGCTAACAATTGATCAAGTAAAGCTCGGAATAATATAACCCACACAACGAAGCGCCAGAAATAGGAAACTAGTCCTGGCACTAGAGAAGGAAGTGGATATGCTGTGGGCCTTACGGTGTCAGCCCCACCTTCAGGCATGGCCTTCCTGAGAGGACACGGATGCCTGGACCTCAGACCCATGTCGAAGCAAACACACCCGAGCGGGAGCAGCGCATTAGTCCCAGGAGCTGTGGAAGGCTCATAGACACCTTGGGCTATGTCACGAACAGCTCTGAGGACACACAAAGGCTGGACTCGAAAGTCTCTTCTTCAATCCCAACGGAACAAAGCTCGGAATCAAGCACAGGGAACAGGGAATATTTCACAAACATGTGGAAATCAAACAACCGCTCTCAAGCCACCCATGTACGAGAATAGAAATGAGAAAAATTAGACAATGCTTTGGGACAAATGAAAACAAGAAGAGGCTAAAACAAAATAGAATCATAGCTACAAAAGCACTTTTTTTTGTTTGTTTGTTTTTGGGCTACACCAGGCTGTGCTCAGGGGTTACTCCTGGCTATCTGCTCAAAAATAGCTCCTGGCAGGCACAGGGGACCCTATGGGATGCCAGGATTCGAACCAACCACCTTAGGTCCTGGATCGGCTGGTTGCAAGGCAAATGCCGCTGTGCTATCTCTCCGGCCCCAAAGCACTTTTATTTTTTTATTTTGGTTTTTGGGTCACACCCGGCGGCACTCAGGTGTTACTCCTGGCTCTGCACTCAGAAGTCGTTCCTGGCAGGTTCGGGGGACCATATGGGATGCCAGGATTCGAACTGGGGTCCATCCAGTGTTGGCTACATGCAAGGTAAACGCCTTACTGCTGTGTTATCACTGTGACCTCGCTATAAAAACATATTAATGGTGGATTAGCCGAGGCAAGTGAAGCTCGAGGCTGAGCCTATCACTGGCACCACAAAGTGCTCTGAACATAGCTGGGACAGCCTGAGCACTGTGCATGGAGCAGTCCTGCAATCCACTGGTTTGCGTGGCCCACAAACCAAAACTCACTGAACCTACATCCAAGAATGTGCCAAGCAGATGGCTCAAAAAGATCTGATGCCTGGCGTGCTCGAGGCCCTAAGTTTGATTCCAGCATTGACTCCACCTCAGTACAGTGCTGCCGTGTAAGGTCCAGCACCTGAGTCAGCTCAGCTGTCAGGCCTAAATGCTGAGGTCAGGAGCAGGGACACCTGGACTGCCCAAGCACTGCTGGGGAGGCCCCTCCCCAGACATGTTTTTCTTCCTTTTTCTTTTTTTTTTTTTTGGGGGGGGGGCGGGAGAGGGTTGGTTTTTGGATCACACCCAGCAGCACTCAGGTCAGGGATTACTCCTGGCTCTATGCTCAGAAATCGCTCCTGGCAGGCTCGGGGGACCATATGAGATGCTGGGATTTGAACCACCAACCTTCTGCATGCAAGGTAAAACGCCTTACCTCTATGCTATCTCTCCAGCCCCAATGTTTTTCTTTTTTAAAATCAATAACAGGGGGAAGGAGGTGTGGTTCTGTGGTGAGGCACCAGTGTCGTCTATGTGTGGTGCCAAAAGTCATCCCCAGATCCACAGAATAAAGACCCAATAACCTGATGGCACATCTTAAGGAACTAAAAAGAGAATTCAAAGTTGGCAAAAGGAAGGTCATAATTACGTTTACACAGAAAATAGGAAACAGGAAAGCAATCGATAAAACCAAAAGTTTCTTTAAAATATCAACAAAACTGGGGCCAGAGTGATAGTGCAGCAGTAGGGTGTTTGCCTTGCACGAGGCTCACCCAGGACAAACCTGGATTCGATCCCCAGTATCCCATATGGTCCCCCAAGCCAGGAGTGATTTCTGAACGCATTGCCAGGAGCAACCCCTGAGCATCACCAGGTGTGACCCAAAAATCACACACACACACACACACACACACACACACACACTCACACACAAATCAACGAAACTGACAAAACTTTTTACTACACAGACTAGGAAAAAGATAGAAATGACCAGACAGACTATAGTTCAAGCCTGCTTCACACATGGTCCTCACCACCAGCTGAGCACAGAGCACTGCACTGGACTGGGTCCAAACACCCAAAAACAAATGCATTAATATTTAAAGAAAGAGAGGCTGGAGAAATAGCACAGTAGTAGGGTGTTTGCCTTGCACACGACTGATCCAGAACGGACCTGGGTTCGATCCCTGGCATCCCATGTGGTCTCCCCCAAGCCAGAGCGATTTCTGAGCGCAGAGACAGGAGTAACCCCTGAGCATCACCGGGTGTGGCCCAAAAACAAAAACAAAAACAAAATTTAAAAAAGAAAAAAGAAAAAGCTAGGAATAAAATGTGGGCTTCCAGCTGATCTAATAGAATTAAAGGAGTATAAGATTGCTCTCTAGGGACCAGAGAGATAGCATGGAGGTAGGGCGTTTGCCTTTCATGCAGAAGGACAGTGGTTCAAATCCCGGCATCCCATATGGTCCCCTGAGCCAGGGGTGATTTCTGAGCTTAGAGCCAGGAGGAAACCCTGAGCGCTGCCAGGTGTGACCCAAGGGGGAAAAAAGAAAAAGAAAAAGATTGTACTCTAAATAAATGTGTGATGACAAATGAGATGAACTAGATGATGACATTCACAAATTTCTAAAAAAACACAGATTTGCCAAAACTGACTTGAGGACAAACAGGTAATACAAATGGATCTTGATAAACAAGGACTGACCAGTATCAAATCCCCCACTGCCTGCTGCCTCAGACAGTGCCACTGATAAACATCTGTCACTATTCTGTGGTCACACTGGGCAGTTGGGGATGTTGGGGGGACAAGCGGGGCCGAGGGGAGTCTGGGTGCTCTCTATTCTGCCAGGTATCTGTCCTGTCTCTCAAGCCACAGTCCCAGGCCAAACATTCAAAGAAATTAACAGCAATCCTTCTTGAGTTCTTCCAAAAAAATACAAGAGGAAGTTCCGAATCCTTCCTAACTTATTCTAAAAGCAATTAAGAAATGAGCGAAGGACTTGACAAGAAACACGCGGCCAACGAGACCACAGGAAGGTGCTTGGCCTTGTAAAGATCAGGGGAAAAAGCACCCACGAGCTCCCACTTCACACCGACCAGAATTCAAGACACGAATCTTAGGGTCGGAGTGGTGGCACAGTGGTAGGGTGTTTGCCTTGCATGCGGCTGACCTACGACAGACTGTGGTTCGATCCCCGGGTGTCCCATATGGTCCCCCAAGCCAGGAGCGATTTCTGAGTGCAGAGCCAGGAGTAACCCCTTAGTGTCACCAGGTGTGTCCCCCCCCAAAAAAAAAAAAAAAAGAAAAGAAAGGTCAACAGGAGCACCACATGACTCAGTCCCAGAAAACGGATGCTGAGGTGAGGACAGGTATGTGAACACGCACACACCGCACCCTCCCCAGGGGCCTCATGGTCAAAGCACACCCTCCTGGCCAGATGCGTGTGGGGTACACGTCTGTACAGACCCTGGGGCTCTGCAGTCATTGGAAAGGGACCTGAGTGACAGCGGAGCCATCACTGGAGAAGCACTGCTGCAAAGGATGCACCTGGGCCACATACTGTCCACAACAAAGCCAGGACATCAGGCAGGATGCACGATGAAGACAGCAGGGCTGGTGGAGCTGTGGGCTGTCTTTGGGGTCGACAGAGGCAGTTAATGGAATAAATACTATCGGGTGCTTCTAAAGTTCTAGATTGAATGTGTGTGAATTTAATTCCAGATGACAATAAATTGAATTTAGTTACGTATTTGAGGCCACGAGTACTGAGATATAAGTGCCAAACTTCCATGTTGAAGCCTCAATCGAGCTTGAAATGCCTACTGTGGACGGGATCTGGCCGGGGGGGGGGGGGGGGCTTATTCTAAGCCCTGTTCGAGAGCCCAGTGTCAGGAAGTCTGGGCCATTCAGGAACCCCACTTGCAAGTTGAGCTGAGTCTCAGGCACCACCCTGGCCTGCTGAGTCAGAATCCACATTTAACCAGAGTGTGGGACTCGGAAGCAAGGTACAAGTTCTTCGCCAAGGCCCGGGAGAATAGAAAGAACAAAATCTGGTGAAAGCCAAGGCCATGAGCCTGCTTCTCCTCCAGACCAGTCTGTCTTGAGGGGAGGCTGCAAAGACTTGGAGAGGGTGACAGTTCCCATCGTACCAGACTTTCCAGGGCCCCTCTGTGCAGGCCCACCAAGGCAGTGACCCAGGTGGAAAAGAACACACTTGAGCACAGTTGGCTGTCACTATTGTAGGATTGAATCCAGGGACAGGGAGAGTCCCTTCTGTCCCTTGGGGCTCAGGTTCCCAGAGTGTAGAAACAGCCTCATGTTTAGCCTGGGGACTGTTGCAAGAGTGAATGGACTGAGGGCAAATGTCCACAAATGCACTGTCTGTGGCCTAGGCGATGTGGACCCTGAGTGAAGAGCCACACACAACCCATTTAAAGGGCAAACCTTGTGCACCCAGATGCCTGTGCATGACATAAGACTGACAAACCTTGGCGCCAGAGCAATAGCACAGCGGTAATGCATTTTCTTTGCACGTGGATGACCCAGGACAGACCTGGGTTCGATTCCTGGTGCCCCATATGGTCCCCCAAGCCAGAAGTGATTTCTGAGCGCAGAACCAGAAGTAATTTCTGAACATCACCAGATGTGGCCCAAAAACCAAAAAAAAAAAAAAAGACTGACAATCCAGTTTCCAGACACAGAGGGATGCACAGACAGACATAAGCTGCCTGAACCTTGGCACAGCAAGGCCCCAGCCCACCCAGAGGTGCTCAGAGGGCTGTCCAGCCTGTCACAAAGTGACCTCAGAGTCAAGGACTCGGGCACACTGGGAATATGAGGATCTGCAGAGGCATAGATAGGCTCCCTCTCGCTAACCTGCCTGGCCAAAGTTCAGACCACAGATTCGAACCCACGAAGATGGGGATGGGTGGCACTGGGTGCAGAAAGTCCTGAAAACCCTACTTTCACCCAGAGTGAGGCAAGAACACCTGCCAGCAAAGCTGATGGCTCACCCTATGCATGCGAGGGCCTCTACTGAGAGACGATGGCCAAGCTCACATGACCACACCCTCCTCACGCCCTCAAAGCCCACTGCATCTCAGCCAGATCCAGGCTAGTGCACTCTGCCTCCCAGCCCAGGCACTATAGTTCGACTGCAGTTCATTCCATCCAGAGGTGCCACATCCTGCGTACCACACACCCAGGGGCCACACTCTGTGCCACACACACCTCCGTGGGCCCCAGCCTAGCCTGGGGGCTAGGATTCGAAAGCAGCCTTCTGGGGCTGGAGAAATAGCACAGTGGTAGGGCCTTCGCCTTGCATGCGGCCAATCCAGAAGGAACCCGGTTCGATTCCTGATATCCCAGAAGGTCCCCAGCCTGCCGGGGTAGATTCTGAGTGCAGAACCAGGAGTAACCCCTGAGCACCACTGGGTGTGGTCCAGAAACCAATCACTCAACAAAGTTTAAAAAAAATTATGAAAAGAAGCAGCCTTCCGTCAGGCTGGCCAGCTTGACAGGTCCTCCAATGTGAGCTTGGCCCAGCTTAGCCAAAGTTCCCGAGTCTAAGTACAACTTCCCTTGGAAGCAGGAAACAGCTTCCAGATGCCCAGAACTTTGCTTCAACGCAGGCTTGGTGCTCACCCTGCATGCAGCTAACCCACATCGTGCCACCACCACATGGCACCCTGATCACTCCTAATCCGGAGTGGCCCTGAACAGAGCTCGGACTGTCCAGATAACGGGACACTGAACTTGGAGCCAAAAGACAGCCAGGATTCTTGCCTGGAGACTCCCCCAAGATACCCTGAGCCCACCAGGACAGGGAGAGCAGGGAGGTCCATCCTCCCGCATCGGAATCCCAGCATGGGGATGGTGGCAGGGCCAGATTTGTCCAGACTACACCCACAGAGACCGTTCCTGTCTCCCCAGGACCTCCCGGCTTTCCAGGGGCTGAGCTCCCCTGAGTGCTCAAGGGCCCTCAGCAAGCACAGACCCACCTCCCAGTGACTCCTTCACAAGTGCCTGTGCATGACATTGTCATAAACCACCCAGGCCACTAATGGTCACTTCCTTTTTTTATAGGGGGGAATAGATAGGGGCCCTTTTTTAAGGGCTGTGCTCAGGGGCCACTCCTGTCAGTGTCATAGGGAGCATATGAGGTGCCGGGGATGGAACCGGGCTCTGTGGCATGCAGGTAAGCACCTTAGCCCCTGTGCCATCTCTCCAGCCCCTGAACTGGCTTCCCTGATCTGGAGTAAGCCTTCAAGCTAAGGCTGAGACCCAGGCAGGCCCTCAAGGTAATGCACTCCCATAGGTAATGCACAGTGACCTAAATGCAATCCACACTCACCCCTAGAGGGACTGAAACAAGCCCAGCTTCAACCACATCCTCGCCAGCCACACGCTGGGCCCTGACCCTTGCCAAGGCCTTGCCTCTGTACATTCTCATCCCTGCAGGGGCACCACTGGACCACGGGCCACAGAGAAGAGCCTGGAGCCTTGAAATGGGGGTGCCCTCATGAGCCCCCTTGACAGTGCCCCCTGCCCGGCACAGCCAGCCCACCCCAGGCCCTGGGCACGACTCACCGACATCAGAGTCCTTGTGGGTCTTGATAACCTCTGCCAGCTCAAAGTTCCCCGCAATGATGGCCACCTGAGAGTGGGCAGGAGAGTCAGTGGCTCTGGGGTTCCTGAGATCGCTCTCCCCACCTGGGATCCCAGGCTCGGCCCCTGTCCAGTCTCCCGGGGACAGAAAGCTCGGAGCTCATCTGGCCACACCACAGTCCTCCACGAGGCCCTCCACACCCTCTTTCCTCAGTCAGGAGCCCTGCCTGCATCCCCTCAGGCTTCTGTGGCCCCTGTCTCGGCATACCCACCCCATCTTCTGTGGTCGCTATCTGTGATGTACCCCAAACCCCGGGCCACTCTGAGACTCTGTCTGTCCATGCTGGAGCCAGCCTCTGGGCCAGCCAAAGAAAGGGCCCATCACCTGGTGTCTCCTGAGCAAGGGGCTTCCCAGCTCTGCCTCCTCCAGAGCCCACACCAAGGCACTCTGTCCAGCAGGTGCTGCAATGAACAACTGTATGTCCCGCCCCTTCCCACCCAAGTCAAGGATCCCAAGTACCAGTACGCCCAACGGCATTTCATGCCCTGTCCCTGCACACCTGGAAGGCCGTCTGGCTGTTGTAGTTCCGGACGTCCTTGCTGGCCCCACGGAAAAGCAGCACACGCGCACAGCTCTCCTGTTTGGGGGAAGGGGGGGAGACAGGGCTGAAGGGATCAGTGCCCGCACATGGGCACTCACCCATTGGAGGGGTCAGCACCCACACCGGCCTCCGAGCTCCTCCCAGTCCTTCATCAGGTGCCTGCGTGGGAGCCCTCCCCCAGGACTGAGGGCCCCACAAGTTCACACCTGGTTGTAGAGGGCGCAGATGTGCAGGGCCGTGTTCCCCGATGCATTCTGGGCACCCATGTCAGCCCCATAGAACAGAAGATGCTCCAGATGCTGCACGTGCCCGAAGCGGCAGGCCTGGGAGAGGAGGGCGTGTGGGACCAGGCAGAGCCTCGTCTCCCCAATCCCCAATTGTACCCACTATCGCACCCAGTCCCCGTTCCCAATCCCCACTCTGCCTACCTGATGGATCTCCTGCCAGCCGTTCTCATCGGTGGTCCCCAGCTGCGCATGATCGTGCAGGAGCAGTTCGCAGCAGAGGGCATCGCCCCCCCCAGGGCACTGTGGTACAGGGCTGTGAGGCCCCGGCTGTCCTTGTAGTCCGGTGAGGCGACCAGGTCCAGCAGGTATGTGGGCAAGTAGCCTCAGCACCAAGCGGGTCAGGTCCGGCCCACCCCAGGCCACGCCCACGTCTTGCTCCATCCACCCCACCCACCGTCCAGTTCCCCGGGCCCTGCCCACATCCCAGCTACCATCCCGCCCACATCTGAGCCCACCCCCAGCCACACTCCACCCACCCCTCCCCTCTGGCCACGTCCCCACGCCAGTCCCATCCCACCCCACATCTGGTGGGGCACCCACGGCCAGGCCCGGCCACTCGCCCTTCTCACTAACCGTCAAGGCAGCTGCGTTCCTCTGGCGGGTGGCACAGTGCACAGCCGTGAGCCCATCCCGGGTACGGAAATCCAGGTGGGCCCCGCCATTCCTCAGCACCTTCAGTAGGTCCGTGGTGTGGTCCAGCTGGGCCGCAAGACTCAAGGGACACTCTGAGATCAGCGATAGAAGAAGGTCATGGCCCTGGTCACCCCGGGGTCCCGGCCCTGCCCACTCTTCAGCTCACCTCCTGAGTCGGGGTCATGAAAATTGGGGTCCAGCCCCTTGTCCAGCAGGCGGGCCACCTTATCTGTGCTGTGCAACTGGATGTAGTCCATGAACTTCTTCAGGTTTGCCTGGAAGAGCGGGGCAGGAAGGTCAGCCAAGACCACACATGGAGCCAGTGCCTCAGGCGACCTGGACGCAATTTTCCTGCGTGTTTTTGTTTAGGGGCCACACTTAGCAATGCTCAGGGCTTACACCTGGCTCCTCACTCAGGAATCACTCCGGGAGGTACTCGGGGGACCAGATAGGATGCCGAGATCCAGCCTGGGTCAGCCACGTGCAAGAAAAGTGCCCTCTCCACTGTGCTATCTCTCCACCACCTCTCTCATCTAACTGTTGCCCTAAGTGTGGCCTGTCCCACATACTCCTCTGGGCCAGATTCCACACAGGAGTCTAAAGCCCTTCCCTGCACCCCAATACTCCCAGCCCCTCATCACAGTGCCAGCTCACAGCCCACCCCCCTTGCCCACCACCCTGTGCTCCCCTAGGCCTCGGTGACAGCCTGGTAATACCATGCCACACCTCCTCTCTCCCAGGAGGGTCTGTCGCTGTCTGGTCCCGAAGCAGAACTTGCCCTGGGACCTCGCCACCCCCAGACCCTCCCACAGACATGGCCTTTGTCCCTTCACCAGCCACACACTGAAGAAGCAGCAAAGCCCCATGAGCGGCAGATACTATGAGGACGGAAGCACAAGCCCAGTGGCATTGACCAGAACCCCATCACAAGCAGCACTGGGCATATAGGTAGGAGGAACAAAATGGGGCCACACCGATACCAGGCGGCAATGAAGCAGAACAAGGGGGCTGGAAGGGAAGGGACCTCAGGCAGGCCCAGTGGGTAGTGCTAAATGGATAGCCCAAACTTCCAAATCAAAGGGGTTGAGTAACTTGACTTGAGCAGCTTTTTTCGCTCTTTCTAACTTGCAGGCCATACTTGTGCTGCCATGAGAAGGTGGCAGACCAGTACTTTTCCCTTTCTACATTGGAAGACCACACCTGTGGTGCCATGACCAGTGGCAGAACAGCACGCTCCACCTTTCAAACCACACCTGTGATGCTGTGACCAGGTGGGCAGACAGCGCTCTCCACCTTTCAAACCTGAAGACCACAATCGTGTGGCCACGACCAGGTGGCAGACCAACGCTTTCCACTTATCTACACCTGCAGACCACACCTGTGCTGCCATGACCAGGCGGCAGACCATGACCAGGTGCTGCTATGACCAGTGGCAGACCAGCACTTCTCACCTTTCTACACCTGCGGACCACACCTGTGCAGCCATGACCAGCGCTCTCCACCTTTCTACACTCGGACCACACCTGTACTGGACAAGCACCTGCTCTGCTCTCTACCTTTCTACACCTGTGGATGGTATCAGCTGTGGAGGGGTTCAAGGACACGCATTCGGCTCAGCAAGGCTTGCCAAGAGGCAAGTATTCTGCTGGTCACTGAGGATGTGTGAGGTAGTGGGAGCCATGGCGAGAGCTGGGATGACCGGCATGGTGGGCCCAGTCACACACCCTGCAGGGAGTTCAGAAGAGCCTCGGGGTCACAGAGGGGACTAGTGGCTGAATGATCCCAAAGTTCCAGACACTCAGGAGTCTGCCCACAGGAGGGGTGAGCATCCACCTCCACATGTCCAGACCTGGCAGCGAGGGGATGCCCTGAGAGCTTTGGGGGATCAGTCTCCACTGGTGACAGTGCCCAGAAGCTTGGTCCCAGGGATCTGTCTTAAGACTGGCTCAGGGGCTGGAGATATAGCTAGAGGTAAGGCATTTGCCTTGTGTGCAGAAGGTCGGTGGTTCGAATCCTGGCATCCCGTAGGGTCCCCCCGAGCCTGCTAGGAGCGATTTCTGAGCATAGAACCGGGAGTGACCCCTGAGCGCTGCCGGGTGTGACCCAAAAACAAACAAACAAAAAAAAAAGACTGGCCCAGCCCCCACTGAGAATAACTTCTCTGAGACTCCGCCTCAACCTGCTCTAATAGAAACCAGAGTCCCTCCCACTCCCAGGAGAGAATGGAGACCCCGTGACCACAGAGGCGAGTGACTGCGAGTGCAGGGCACCGTTCTTCCCATCTTTCCTCCTCTGGGACCCCCGCAGCATTCAGCCCATCACAGTCTGTTCCCCACAAGACCTGACCAGCCCCAACGCCTAGGCATCTGCACCCAGGGAGCTGCCCCCAGCTCCCCTGTCACCCACCCCTGCTCAGTCCCAACCAACCAACAAGATGGAAGAAGGTGGGCCGTCGGGAGAAGCGTGGCCAGCTGAGTAGGGAAGGCAGCAAAGCGGGTCCCCTGGGAGAGAACTTCTAAGAGACTTTGGAAACTCACAACACCCAAGCAAGACCAGGATGGGGTGCTGACCCAGAAAAGACCCCTGGAGGCCCCTCCCTCCCCACAGCGTTTCCTTACCTTGGTGTGAAGCTTTGCAAACTGCTTATCATCGATAAGGTTCTGGGCGTACACGCGTCGCTTATATCGAAACTGCTCGGGGAAAGGAGGCGCGGGGAGAAGGACGGTGAGCGAGCAGGTGCTGACCCCGTATGCCCCGGTGGGCAAGAACGCCCGGAACAGTCAGACTGCGCCTTGGGCTCCCTCCTGAGCCAGACGCCCAGGGAACCCACTCCTCTGTGGCATCGTGCTCCAGGATGACTTTCCAGACAACCATGTGCCCCCATTAGGGCAAAGGACTTGGGGTAAAGGACCCCAGCACAGCCCAGAAGCCCAGAGATCCCTGAGTCGGGGCTCTCTGTGGCCTCCGTGACTGTGAGCAAGGGGACAAATTGGCCCGCTCAGAGCACGCTGTGAACCCGCTGCCCTCACGGGACTGCAGAGGAGCACAGAGGCTCGGACTCCGCCACTCGCCACGCACGCTGAGGCGCACTCTGCTCCCACTGCAGGGCGCTCCCTCCTCGAGCTACCTGCCCACCACGCACGCTGCTCCCGGCATCCAGTCGGTGCGCAGTGCTCCCCGCACGCGCTGCACACACACACACACACACACACACACAGCCTTCCCCGCGCACACTGCTTCCTGCAGCACACGCGTTCGTGCAAGGCACATGCGCGCTCTGCACCGCGCGCGCGCGCGCACACACACACACACACACCTTCGTGCACGCACACACACAAACATACACACGCGCGCGCGCGCGCATCGCCCTGGTCGCGTGCAAACTCGCGCGCCCTTCCCGGGCCGTGACACCCGCGCCGCTCCCGCCGGTCCCCGCCGCACGCGTGGCGCCAGCCCCCGCCCGCCCTCCGTACCACCCCGGCCCCCTCGCCCTCCGGCGGCCGCGCGCACCTCCAGGTAGGGCAGGGGCGTGTCCAGGTCGGGCGGGTAGTCCCGCAGCAGCCGCGCCTCGTCCAGGAACTTGCCGGCGCGGCCCCGCGAGGGCGGCTGGAAGAGCCCGTAGTTGAGCGCGTCCTGGAGGCTGTGGCTGAGCGCGCAGAGCACGCGCTGCTTGGCGGCCCACACGGGCGCCGAGGGGTCGAGGCGCAGGCACTTCTGGGGGCGGGGGCGCGGCCGGTGAGCCGGCTGCCCGGTGGGCCGCCCGCCCGCCCGCTGGGGAGGCGAGGGCCGGGGAGAGGATGAGGACAGGAGAGGAGAGGCGGGGAGGGAGAGGAGAGGAGAGGAGAGGAGAGGAGAGGAGAGGAGAGGAGAGGAGGAGAGGAGAGGAGAGGAGAGTAGAGGAGAGGGAGAGGAGAGGAGAGGAGGAGGAGGAGAGGAGAGGGAGAGGAGAGGAGAGGAGAGGGAGTGGAGAGGAGGGAGAGGAGAGGAGAGGAGAGGCGAGGGGCGGCGGGGGGGGGGCGCGCGGGCCGCCGGGGTCGCTCACTCACCGTCTGCTGCAGGTCCGGGATGCCCACGCGCACCACCACCGTGGCGGCGCCCGCCGGGCCGTCCATGCCCGCGGCGGCCAGGAAGGCGACGGGGGGTCCGCGCGGCGCGCCCCCCGGCCCCCCCGGCGCCCCCGCGGGGGGCCCCGTCGGCCCGCGCTGCGCGGGAGGGGGCGGGGGGCGCGGGGGGCTCCGGCCGGGGCGGCGGCCCGGCGCGGGCTCAGCTGCATCGGCCCCGGCCCGGGCGCGGCGCGGCGCCGGCTTCCCCTGCCCCTTCCCCCGGGGGCGGGCGCGGGGGCGGCGGGGGGCGCCCTAGGGCCCGCGGGCGCGCGGGGGCTGCTGAGCGGCGGGGCCCGCGCCGCGCTCCCGGTGCCGCCGCCGTGCATCCGCCGTGCGAGCCCGAGCCGGGCGAGCCGGGCGAGCCCGAGGCGCGGGGGTCCTGCGGGGGCCGGGCGGGGAGGACGCGAGTCAGAGTCGGGCGGCGGGGGGCGCCCGTCGCCGTCCCCGCCCGCGCCCCGCCCGGTCCGGAGCTGCGGGGACCCGCCCCGGCCCGCCCCGGCCCGGCCCCTGCCCTGCCCTGCCTGCCCTGCCCTGCCCTGCCGGGCCCTGCGCGCGCTGGCCCGGACCGGCGCCCCCGCGACTTCGGGGAGTTGTCCCGGGCGCGGCCCCGCCCCTCGCCGCCCCCCGCGCCCCCGGCCCGGCGCCCCGCTCCGAAGCGTCACCTTAGCGACGGCAGGGTGGGGGGCGCGACCCGGGCAGGGCCCAGGGGAGGGGGCGCCGGGTTCCACCTGCCACCGGAAGGGAATTTGAGCTTTTGCGCGTTGTCGTGGCAACGGGAAGGTTGGCGACGTGGGCGGAGAGCGAGCGCGCTGAGCGAGGGGAGGCTCCGCAGGAGAAGCTGCTCGGCCGCCGCCCGCCACGGCGCGCCAGCCCCCCGGCCCGGCCCGGCCCGGCCCCGCGGAGGCGCCGCCCGGTGGGACCCCTGGCAGGGCGGCCCGGCCCGGCCCGGGCGAGCCGTCCTGCGCCCACGGGCCGGCGTCGGTCGAGCCTCCAGCTGGAGAGGCTGGGAGGAGGCTCCAGAAACCAAAGACGCTCCCTCCCGGTGCCAGCCTGGTCCCCCGAGAGGTGCTTCGCGCCCAGCGGGCATCCCCGTGTTCACAGACAGTCCTGCCCACTTGAGCCCTGCGCGCGCGCGGCCCCGCTTCCCTGAGCCCTGCGCGCACAGCCCCCGGCCCGCCCTCAGCCCTCTTCGCGCAGCCCTACCCGCTCAGCCCGCGCGCACGGCCTCTGCCCGCCTCAGCCCTGTGGGCCCGTACTCAGCCTCCCCAACTCAAGCCTCTGCCCCATCGACCCCCACCCACCCAGACAGAGCCTGGGCCAGCTTGGGCCCTGCTCTGTGCCCAGGGGCCAGCCCTGACCCCCCATTCACCAGCCCAGAAGACCCTGCGCCCCAGGACCCCCACTGACCGCCGAGCGCGTGTCCAGCACTGTCCAGAGACACCGTGTTCCTGTGCTTTCTTCCCAGGCCTGGGCGGACCCTCTCTGCCCGGAAGTGTGGCCCCAGGATGCCCAGACCCACACCCCACACACACACACCGAGCTCTCCAAGGCCATAGCCCTGGCCTGAGCGGGGAACCGAGGGTCCCCTGGGGTCCCGGCAGGATGGGAGGGGGTGTGGGGGTGTGCAGGAAGGGACCGCGGAAGCCCCCTTATCTGCAGGAAGCACCGGTGGAGACTTAGGCCAGCTTCCGACCATGGCCCTCTGGACAGGAAGCCCGTGCTTTTCCCGGCCCTCTCCCACCTCCACCACCTTCCTGCCCAGCCTGCTGTCCCAGGTTCCAACATCCCGGCCCGAGCCCTGGGGTGCTCTCAGGGCTGAGGCTGCTCCTCCAGCCAGACTCAGGGCCCCTGGATGGCCCTGAGGCTTCCCCACAACATCCCCAGTGGGTGAACCCAGCCAGCTCGAGCCTTGTTCTGTGAGAGAAAAGCACACTGACTGAGGGTGGCCAACAGCTGGCACGGTCCCGGCCCTGGCCGGGCGGCTCCGAGCTCTTGCTCTATCTAGGCTGGCACCCACCCAGGATGGGCCCAAGGTGTGTGGGTCCCAGCCTGCTCATCCTTGGCTCTGCCACTACTGCTGAGGTGCGTCACCAACTTTCCGCCCATCCTCGGAGTCTGTGGCCCCTCGTGTCTAGAGAGAAACCCTTCAGATCACCTGTCCCGCAGCGCCCCTCCTGCCTGCCTCCCCTCCATCCGAGACCCACAGCCAAAGAATCCAGAGTCCTGCGCACACTCGGGCACACTGTGTCTCCTGCACAGATGACAACAGGGGGCCTTTGGCTCCAGGCCCAAAGGCCGAGGACCTGCCTCACCCACCGGAGCACCGGACGCCAGACCGCGTCCCTCCCTCCTTCGCACGCTGAGGTCACTTCCCCAGTGCCACAGGCTGCTGAGCCTCGGTGGGCATATGGGAGCCCCTGCTACCCTCCCCACCCTCATCTCCAAGACAACTGGGAGGCAGCGGGTGTCCTGCTGGCCTGCCCTGCCCTTCCGCTGCTGACCCGATTTCCTCCCTCCCTAAGTATGCCCTGCTCTCCACCCTCCACCCCTTCCTCTCATCTGCTCCTCCCCCATGCACCCCTGCCTTCCCAGAAGCCACTTGTCACTGGGACAGGCGCCTTCCTGTGGCTCCCTTGAGCCCCTAAATGGCCAGAAGTTCCGCAAAGGCTGAGCAGATAAAGCAAAGCCTCCACGTCGTCTCCCAGGTGCCTGCACAAAGCTGTGCCTGGCCCTCTCACCATCCAGAGCAGCTGGAGGCTGGAACTGTGAAAATCCCTTTTTGTTGTTTTTGTTTGTTTGTTTTTTAGGTCACACTTGGTGGCACTTGGGTAACTTACTCCTGGCTCTGTGCTCAGAAATCACTCTTTGAGGGCTTGGGGGAATCATATGGGATGCCAGGATTCGAACCACTGCCCGTGCTGGGTTGCTGCTTGCAAGACAAATGCCCTATTGCTGTGCTATCTCTCTGGCAGCTGAAAATCCTTTTTTTTTTTTTTTTTTTTTTTTTTTTGGTTTTTGGGCCACACCCGGTAACGCTCAGGGGTTACTCCTGGCTATGCGCTCAGAAGTCGCTCCTGGCTTGGGGGACCATATGGGATCGCCGGTCCGTCTCCTAGGCTAGCGCAGGTAAGGCAGGCACCTTACCTCCAGCGCCACCGCCCGGCCCCTGAAAATCCTTTTCATAAGGAAACAAATGCTCTATATTTGGGGGTTTTGTTTTTTGCCACACCCAGCAATACTCAGTGCCAGGAACTGACCTCGGGGCTCCTACACCGGAGCACCTGTCCTCATCGTTGGTGTCATCCCTGTTGCCTGTCAGGGATGTTTTCTGTGCATCCATTTGGCCTCCCCAGCACTACTCAGAGGCCTGCCCACCCCCCAGAGACACTCAGACAAAGGGACTGGTGGCTCAAGGCAAGGGCCTGAGGATGTGCTGCTCTGCTCGGGGGGCCTCTGTGCTGCACAGGACTGGACCATGGGACACCAGGGGTCAAACTGGGTGGACCACAAATAAACAAGGCATGTGCCTTAGTCACTGAACTCTTTCCGGATGGTTTCATACTCCTACTTATTTAGTATTTATCAATCTGTTTACATCCTATTTAATCCTGGTTTTCTTTTTGCAGTTTTATTTTTCTAGGAGGATAGTGGGTTGGGTTTTGGTTTGGTTTGGGGGACAGAGGCACATCCGGCTGTGCTCAGAATTTACTCCTGGTTTCATGCTCAGGGATTACTCCTGGAAGGGCTCAGGGGATCAAATTCTGGTTTTCCACATGCAAGGCAAGTACCCTGTCTATCTCTTGGAAGTACTATCTCTTGGGCCTAGAATACAAAAAAAAAATTTTTTTTTTTTTTAGTTTTTTTGGGTCACACCCGGCAGTGCTCAGGGGTTACTCCTGGCTGTCTGCTCAGAAATAGCTTCTGGCAGGTACGGGGCACCATATGGGACACCAGGATTCGAACCAACCACCTTTGGTCCTGGATTGGCTGCTTGCAAGGCAAACGCCGCTGTGCTATCTCTCAAGGCCCTAGAATACAAATTTTTTAAAGAATTGTCCATCTTGTTTATTCTGTCTCTATTTCTTTTCTCTCTACTTTCTCAATTTTTATTCTTTTTCTAAGTTTTTAAGCTTACACATCTCATTCATCTTTGGTCTTTCTCTTTTATCTTTTAATTTATTAGTTATTTATTGGGAGGTTGGACCACACCAGCAGTTCTCAGGAGTTCCTCCTGGCTCTGAGCTCAGGAATCGCTCCTGGCAGGCTCAGTAGACCATATGGGATGCCGGGGATCGAATCTGGGAAGGTCAAGTGCAAAGCAAATCCTCTACCCACAGTGCTGTGGCTTGAACCCCTCTCTTTTAATTTTGTATTTTGGTTCTTGGGCCACACCCAATGGTCCTCAAGGCCCACTTCAGACTCTGTACTCAGGGGTTGCTCCCAGTGGTGGCTGTCTTTCTCTTTTCTGATAGAGCATTTCAGACTGTAAAGGTCCAAGTACCACTGTAGTTAAGTGGTACTGAGAAGTACTGAGAAGTTTAAATGTCTTACCTCCTTCTTGTCTCCTAATATCGATTATATATGTTTTATTTAGGAGTTGGGGGGAAGTTGTTCCTATTTGATTTTTTTCTGCCCTGCCCCTATTTAATTTTTTAAACTTGATTGATTGATTGATTGTTTTGGGGGGCCACACCCAGTGGTGTTCAGGTGCTACTCCTGGCTCTGCACTCAGAAATCCTCCTGGCAGGCTGGGGGCCCATAGGGAATGCCGGGAATCGAACCGGGTCCCTCCCGGGTCAGCCGCATGCAAGACAAATGCCCTACCACTGTGCTATCTCGCTGGCCCCCCATTTAAATTTTCAAATACATATGTCAAGTTCTGAAAAGTACTTTATTCAGTCTAGTTTCTTTGTGACCTTGAAGAGAAGAAGAAATTCTAGGGACGCTGAAAGAAACACTCTTTTGAGAACCCACCCTCTTGTTTCACATAGAAAAGCTGTGGGCCCGGAGAGATAGCACAGCGGTGTTTGCCTTGGCAAGCAGCCGATCCAGACCAAAGGTGGTTGGTTCGAATCCCGGTGTCCCATAGGGTCCCCTGTGCCTGCCAGGAGCTATTTCTGAGCAGACAGCCAGGAGTAACCCCCGAGTTTTTAGGTGTGACCTAAAAACCAAAAAAAAAAAAAAAAAAAAGAAAAAAAAAGAAAAGAAAAGCTGTGCTTGTGCTTGTGCTGATGCTCTGGGGTCCACCAGAATACTTCGTGACTTGGGGCTGTAGTGCCCCAAGAACTCAGGTGAGCCACACACAGCTGGTACTGTGTTTGCCTTCCAGGCAGCTGATCTAGGTTCAAGCCCTTGCGGTCCCTCGAGTCCTCAGGAATGACTCCTGAGCACAGAGCCGGAAGTAACCCCAGTGCATTGCCAGGTGTGGCCCCAAAACAAACAAAAACATACAGCAGACTCACAGTCTCCCCAGCCCAGGCCACAGTTTCCAAGAAGTGAGCAATGGCCTTGAGCGAGACGCTCATCTTGGGTTGATTTGACCGAAGTTTCTGGCTTTCCATTGTGCTGCTGGACTCGGGAGGTGATCTAGATAATACTGATTGAGCTCCTAAAGACAAAAAGAGCAAACTTAGAAGCTTTGGACTTGGTTTAATTAGTCTCTAAAGTCTCCAATTTACCAAGTTAGGTTTTATGTATTATGTACCTTTGTTATTAAGTGCTATCAGGTTTAGAATTATAGCTTCCTGGGCCTGGAGAGATAGCACCGCAGCGTTTGCCTTACAAGCAGCCGATCCAGGACCAAAGGTGGTTGGTTCGAATCCTGGTGTCCCATATGGTCCCCCGTGCCTGCCAGGAGCTATTTCTGAGCAGACAGCCAGGAGTAACCCCTGAGCACTGCCGGGTGTGCCCCCCCCCCCAAAAAAAAAGAATTATAGCTTCCTGATAAATTATTCCTTTTATCATTACATAGTACATTTCTTTATCCCTAATGCTTTTCCTCTTGTTTTTATTTTTTTTTTCTTTTTTTTGGGGGGGAGGGTTTTGGGCCACACCCGTTTGACGCTCAGGGGTTACTCCTGGCTATGCGCTCAGAAATCGCTCCTGGCTTGGGGGGGGGGGTCGTATGGGACGCCAGGGTATCAAACTGCAGTCTGTCCTACGCTAGCGCTTGCAAGGCAGACACCTTACCTCTAGCGCCACCTTCCCGGCCCCTTGTTTTTATTTCTTATTATATTTATTCTCTTTCTAGTCATTAAAACAGCTACCGTATTTATGTGTGCATACTGATCTATCTTTTCTTTGTTTTTCTTTTAGCCTATTTATGTGTTACGTAATTTTTTTTTTTTGGCAGGGGCACAACTGGCTGTGCTCAAAGGTTACTCCTGGCTTTGCCCTCAGGGAACAATATGAGATTCTGGGGATCTACCCAGGTTGGTCATGTGCAAGGCAAGTGCACTACCTACTGTGCTATTGCTCCAGCTTTATGTTATATATATTCTTTTTTTTTTTAACTTTATCGATTGATTGGTTTTTGGGCCACACCCAGCAGTGCTCTGGGGTCACTTTTTTTTTTGGCTTTTTGGGTCACACCCAGCCACACTCAGGGGTTCCTTCTGACTCTACGCTCAGAAATGGCTCCTGGCAGGCTCAGGGACCATATGGGATGCTGGGATTCGAACCATTGTCCTTTTGCATGAAAGGCAAATGCTTACCTCCATTCTATCTCTCCGGCCCCTCAGGGGTCACTCTTGGCTCTGCACTCAGAAATCATCCCTGGCAGACTGGGGTGCCATGTGGGACTCTGGGAATCAAAATGGGTCCCTCCTGGGCTGGCCAAATGCAAGGCAAACGCCCTACCACTGTGATATCTCTCTGGCCCTTGTTATATATATATTCCTTTTTTTTCTGGCCACACCCATTTGATGCTCAGGGGTTACTCCTGGATAAGCACTCAGAAATTGCCCCTGGCTTGGAAGGACCATATGGGATGGGGGGGGGGGGGTATCCTGGCTAGCGCTTGCAAGGCAGACACTTTTTTTTTTTTTATTATTTTTGGGCCACACTTGGGGGTGCTCAGGGTTTACTCCTGGCTCTGTGCTCAGAAATAGCTCCTGGCAGTAACGGGGGACCATATGGGACGCCAGGATTCAAACCATCCACCTGAGGTCCTGGATCGGCTGCTTGCAAGACAAACGCCCGCTGTGCTATCTCTCCAGCCCCTGTTATATATATTCTTATGTGAGCTAAGTAAATAGCCATGTTAGCTGGCCCAGAAAGTAAATTCAATCTAATTATGTCCAACGGTTAGTGTTGTGTCTATTGTAACCAATGATATTAAGTTTAAATTCATTTTTATCATCTAGCTTTATGCAGTTTTTATGCAGTTAAGCTTTATTTTTTTTGGGGGGGGGGTCTCACCAGGCAGTGCTTGGGCGTTACTCCTTGCTCTATGCTCAGAAATCGCTCCTGGCAGGCTCGGGGGACCATATGGGATGCCGAGATTTGAACCACTGTCCTTCTGCATGCAAGGCAAATGCCCTACCTCCATGCTGTCTCTCCAGCCCCTCTCCTTTGGCTTTGTTTTAAAAATATTTTTTCTTTAGTTTCAAGTTGACAGTTCTGCTGTAGGTATTATGAAGGGCTTCCTACCCTGTTCTTTGCTGCAGACTCACTTCTGATGGTGTTTCTGTGACCTGATTTTATGTGGGACTTGTGTCTGCAGAGAGGATGTGAGGCTGCTTTTATGTTCATTCCTTAACTTTAGGGTTCTGGGGATATGCAGAGGAGAGAGTTCAAACCCCAAAACTGGTAGAGGAAGCACAGGGAGGCCACCAGACCATTTTGTGAGTGTGGCCTAGAGTGAAAGGCTTTAAAAGCATAAGTGCTGGAAGTGATGGGACTCTGCAAACCCATATCATTCAGCATAATTGGCATGTCTTCATTCCTTTGGTTATGACGTGCTCCTTTTCAAATTCAGCATATCTTTTTCCTTTCTTCTCTTTCCTAATCCTTTCTGGTAATTTCTGATTCATTGTTCAGGTCTCCAACTGCATTTGGGGGGGGCAACACCCAGTGGTGTTCAGAGCTGCCTCTAACACTGTGCTCAGGGATCAGGCCTAGTGATGTGTAGGTGGTGATATAGGGTGCCAGGGTTCGAAACCTGGCCATCGCATGCAAGCCAGTGCAGTGCCTTTCCACTGTGGTTTCTCTGGCCCCTCCAACTGCACCTTTTGTCTCTACGAATATGTTGGCATGCTCACTCGCACATTTGGTGGATTTAGACGGGGTCTGTGTCTGGCTGATCCATTCTCTAGGGCCCTGGAATGACTAAGTTGAGACTGGATTTCCCCTGCCAGCATCAGATGATTTGCATTGGCTCCTGCTGGGCACTCATGCTGCCACCTACAACCACTTGAATTTCATTCCAAACCGCCCAGATAGTATATATTTAAACTCACACCATTTGAAGGGAAGTCGATGCTGTGAATTCTGAAGGGAGACTGCTTTCCCCAGGTGGTGAGGTGGCTACAGAATCTATCAACTCTGCTTTATCCTTTCCCATAAAGCAGATTTCCCCTCCTGGGCTTGTTGGCCTTTCCCTGAGACAGTAGATCTTGACTCAAACTCAGATTCGATCCTCAGTTCTTTTGAGGGGGCACATGGTGCTGGAGAACTGAATGCCTCATTCAGTCCTGGGAGATATCTCCCCTGATCCCTATATTCCAGCTTTCAGGGTACATGGCCCCACCCTGCAATCAGAGTTCTGAGTTCCTGGAGTTTTGTTCGAGGGGCCCCAGGGTGCCATTCGAACTTGTCACTTCAGGCTCCACTTCCTTGTGTGTCTGAGGAAAGCACTTGCCTCCTCCTGACCTTTCAGAAGATGCTGCTTGTACCTGTCAGCATGTCCACACATTCATAGAGAGTTTTAGGTTGTATTCTGGAGTTTCTGATTCAGCCACATGCATTTCATGACTCTCCTCTGGGCAGAAAGCTCATAAAGGCAAACACACAGAAGGACATGCTGCATTCTGAGCCAGTTCTGTTTGTATGACACAGGAGTAATGACATGATCAATGGTACAAAGTGACATTTCATGGGGGGGGGGGACACAGAGGGAGGTAACAGTGAAGCTCCAAAGGCAACATAACTAACCACGTAGTTGAGTATTAAGTTGGAGGGGTGAGAAGGATGCGTGATGATGAGTTATGTTGAAATTATGTCCATAAAAATTATAATAGCATTGTAAACCCCCTAAAATCAACTAATTAAAAATATTAAAACCAGGGGCTGGAGTAGTGGCACAAGCAGTAAGGCGTTTGCCTTGCACATGCTAACCTAGGATGGACCGTGGTTCAATCCCCCGGTGTACCATATGGTCCCCCAAGCTAGGAGCGATTTCTATTTTTATTTTATTTTATTTGGTTTTTGGGCCACACCCAGCTGCGCTCAGGGGTTACTCCTGGCTATCTGCTCAGAAATAGCTCCTGGCAGGCACGGGGGACCATATGGGACGCTGGGATTCAAACTAACCACCTTAGGCCCTGGGTCGGCTTCTTGCAAGGCAAACACCACTGTGCTATCTCTCCGGCCTCTAGGAGTGATTTCTAAGTAACCCCTGAGCATCATAGGATGTGGCCCAAAAACCAAAAAAAAAAAAAAAACATTTAAAAGCAATGAATACAAAAAAGAAGAAGAAATAGCAATATAATATATTTAATTTTTGACCTATTTTTTCTGGTAAAATATGCTATATAAAGCAATAGAAGTGACTAACTTGTGGATATGTTAAGACCTTGCTTTATGGAACAATCTTGCTACTGATTTAGTTGAATGCATACTTATAAGTTCACTATTTTTTGGCAGGGTGGGGAGGTCACACCCGGCAGCACTCAGAGGTTACTCCTGGCTCTGCACTCAGAAATCACTCCTGGCAAGCATGGGACCATATGGGATGCCGGGATTTGAACCACTATTAAACTAAAACAAAGCTTAAAAAAAAAAAAAACAAAAAAAAAAACAGTGGGCCCAGAGAGATAGCACAGCGGTGTTTGCCTTGCAAGCAGCCAATCCAGGACCAAAGGTGGTTGGTTCGAATCCCGGTGTCCCATATGGTCCCCCATGCCTGCCAGAAGCTATTTCTGAGCAGACAGCTAGGAGTAACCCCTGAGCACCACCGGGTGTGACCCAAAAACTAAAAAAAAAAAACAGTGAATACAAAACAAAGACAAGATCAAATGAGTTTCACTTGGCCAGCCACACTCTGCTCTGCTGAGCACTTTGGCATCTTGGTCCCAGTTTGCTGTTCACTCAGGTTGTGCCTTGGAGTCTTCCCTGCCAAGTCACTCCCATCACATAGGCTGTAAGTGCGAGGATATAGATGTACATTCCTGACCCAAGTGTTGGCTGCTTTGCGTACATAGTGGTTTGGTTATTGGTTTAGTTGTTTGGAGCTGTCCCTGCAGTGCTTGGGATCACTCCCAGCTCTACTGGCAGTGCTCAGGGAAGCAGGTGGCATCTGGAGTTGAGCCCGGGATTCCTGCTGCAACGTACGTGCTCTGATAACCAAGCTGTCTCTCTGGCCTGAGAACTGTGACTCCATCATGGATTAGTGCCTGCCAAGTCTTGAGAAGAGCTGATTGAGAGCATGTAGGTCCTGCGTCATAGGAGCTTCTAGAAACACTGACCCCCACAGCCTCCAAGAATCAACTTCCAGGGAGCCATTTAGAGAGATGAGAAACTTGGGGTCCGAAAGTTGGCATCCCAGTGTTGAACCAACTCCTTCTGCATGAGGACCTGTTTTGGCATCTGAGGCTGATTGCTCTGGAGTGAGGTATAGGCTTTGGTCACCTCTGCATTTTCCCTCTGAGCCCTTGTTTTTTGTTTGTTTGCTTGTTTGTTATTACAATTGGCAGGATTTCTTTTATTTTAATAATAACTTATTTATTTAAGCACCATGATTACAAAAATGTTCATAGTTAGGTTTCAGTCATCAAATGAAACCTTCACCAAGGTCACTTTCTTTTTTTTTTTTTTTTTTTTTTTTTTTTTTTTTTTTTTTTTGGGCCACACCCGGTGACGCTCAGGGGTTACTCCTGGCTATGCGCTCAGAAGTCGCTCCTGGCTTGGGGGACCATATGGGACGCCGGGGGATCGAACCGCGGTCCGTCTCCTAGGCTAGCGCAGGTAAGGCAGGCACCTTACCTCGAGCGCCACCGCCCGGCCCCAAGGTCACTTTCTTACCACCAATGTTCCCCCTTTCCCTGTCTTCAGAACAGGCATTCTACTTCTCTCTCTCTCTCTCTCTCTCTCTCTCTCTCTCTCTCTCTCTCTCTCTCTCTCTCTCTCTCTCTCTCTCTCTCTCTCACCCTCTCCTCCCCTCTCCTGTTTTCTGCTCCCTGCCTGTGGGTATCCAGAGTAACTCTGGCTGAAAATACAACATTTCTGTTTCTGTTTGTCTGGGTCCCTGGAGCACCACAGGGAACAGAGAACACCCCTGTCCATTTTGTAAGCTGGCTTTTCTGTAAGTAAGAAATCAATGCTATTCTGTTAAGTCACAGAGATTTGGGCTTGATAAAAGCTGCTGCTCCCTGGAGCTGGAGTGGTAGCACAGTAGCAGGGCATTGGCCTTGCACCCAGCTGACCCAGAACGGACACAGGTTTGATCCCCGGCAGCCCATATGGTCCCCCAAACCTACCAGGAACGATTTCTGAGCACAGAGCCAGGAGTAACTCCTGAGTGCCACTGGGTGTGGTCCATAAACAAAACAAAACAAAACAAATAAGCTGCGGCTGATGGGGGGAGCTCTGGGCTTCCCTGGCCTGCTGCCCCGTGCACCTGCTCAACCTCATGCTTGAGAACTAGAGACTAACATGAATGGGGGACACACCCAGGCCGCCTCTGGCCTGTCCAGTGGCCTACCCAGTGGCCTCACTGAGCCCCTCTGGTTAGCCATGGTGGTCTGATGGCCTGAGAGTGGGGTTAGCCTGCAGTGGCGGCACTCGGAGCACTTGAGTGCTCCTCCCCATGGGGTGGGCAACAGGGGACTCAGCGTGCCCAGCTGTTTGTGCAGGGCCCTGGACCCACGGTGACTCACATCCAGGAATTGGGTGTACAGTGCTGTGAGTCAGCTAGGCCTCTTTCCAGAGGGTGGGGGTTCTCTTCGCTGCCCCCATCTCCCCTGGCAATGAGCACTGCTTCTGTCTTGGATGGTAAGCTGGTAAGACTAGCCTGGCACCTGCTTCTGCCTCCCTTCTGCCCTCCAGACCAACTGTCGTTACCATACAGGCTCGACATCACTTCGACCGGCAGTCACAGGTCCAGAAACTGTGCTTAGTTCAGGATCATCGTGAACAACACTGATCCCTACTCTTGTTTCTCTTCCTCTTTGCTGCTTCGGGTGGAGTTTGAGAAATTCCCCCATGCTCGGTGAGTGCTGAGCCGTGTTGCTGCAGCACCTCTGCCAACAGCCACCCCGGACAGTTCTCCACTGTATCAACCTGGGCCTGCCCATAGTCCCTGCTTGCCCCAGCCTGTGGACCTGAGTATGACGGGTCCTTTCACCCACGGCCTGACCTGCACCACTGGAGCACCACTGCTTGCCTTGCACAGAGTCCAGCCTGGGACCCCATATCCTGTCTGCTCTTGAAGATGGTCTTGCTGAGCTTGGAAGCAGTGGGACAGAACGACTGCCACCTGCTGGCCGGGCAGAGAGGCACATGTCTGAGCAGACACCCACAGACATCCCACTGGCACCAATGTCCTTTCTTCACCTACTTTGTGAAGTAGATACTTTGTGAAGAAGATAAACACCTACTTGGGTGTTTATCTTGCTGCATGCTCTATTCAGGGATGGTTCCTGAAAGTTCTCTTGTCCGCCCCAAGGATTATCTGAGGTGTTACTGGAGCTTCCCTTGCCCAGCCTGAGCCTCACCTGCCTGATGCTCTATCTCCCACCCTCACCTGTTGTCTCCCAGCCCTGATGTCTTGGGCCCTGGCAGCCCCATCCAGCAGCTGCAGACACTGACAATGTAGCAGCGATGGGGGAAACTTGGGTCAGGTTGTGGTTCCAGGGCGGAGCACATGCCTGGCAGGTGTTCGACCCCCTGGCCCAGAATGTGACTGAGAATAACGCTGGCTCGGGCTAGCTTCCAGCCTTATACAACTGAGACATGTCCCTTCTAGGGGAATTCCTTTCTCCTCCCACCACAGACACTAAAGGAACAGTGAGCACAAAGGGGAGAGAGGGAGGGTGCTTGGACTGAGAACGAGACAAGTGAGGGACAGAGATGCCAGCTGAGCCAGTGTGAGGTCTGGATTCTGAAACGAAGCAGTCCTGGTCCCTCATCTGCTGTCGTCCCGGCCTCAGCCTGAGCCTTGCGCCCAGGACACCCACCTGGACACCCTTTCCTGGATGAGCCTTTGTCCATTTTTTTGTTTTGTTTTGTTTTGGGGGGGGCCACACCCAGTGACGCTCAGGGGTTACCCCTAGCTGTGCACTCAGAAATCGCTCCTGGCTTGGGGGGCCATATGGGATGCCGGGGTCCATCCTAGATCAGCCATGTGCAAGGCAAACACCCTACTGATGTACCCCTGCTCTGGCCCCGAGTCTCTGTCCTTGGCTCTAGCTCTCACCCCTTTCGAGGGTTGCTCCTGGTCATTGCACCATGCCAGTGGGTGTTATGAGAACCCTCAAGAGAGCATTTTTTGGGAGGGTCACACCCAGTGGCGCTCAGGGGCTACTCCTAGCTCTGCACTTAGAAGTCGCTCCTGGCAGGCATAGGGGACCATACGGGATGCCAGCATTTGAACCACCATCTGTTCTGAGTTGGCTGCATGCAAGGCAAATGCCCTACTGCTGTGCTCTCTCTCCAGCCCCAAGTCAGCCATTTTTTGTTTTATTTTATCTTCGAAATATCTTTACACTAGACAGTACTCAGGATTCCCTCCTGGCTCTGTGCTCAGGGATCACTCCTGGCAGGGTTCCTGGGACTGTATGAATTCCAGGGATAGAACCCATGTTGGCTGCATGCAAGGCAAGAATCCTCTCTCCCCAGCCACGGGCAGCACCTCATGAGAGATCACACAGATCTTCATGGCAACCTGTAAGATGGTGAGATCCACTTTCTCAGGAGCACTGCTTTAGGGAGTCCAGACTCCAAGATGCCACATGCCACCTTGCCATGAGGAAACTTGGCCATGAGAAAGATTGGAATAGCTCTAGTAACAGCAGAAGCAACAGGGCCTTCTAGGGGGTGGGTACAGAGCCTGGCACCCCACATGGCATGAGAAACAAGGCCCAATAAGGGTGGCAGAGCAGGTACAGGAAGACATTGGCGCCAGGGGCTGTCACAGATGGAGAGTGAGTGCCCTGAGCTCAGCCCACCTCACTGGGGACCCCTCCTCCCCAAACCTAGTGACAACCACTCTGACCATTTTTTTGTTGTTGTTGTTGTTGTTTTGTTTGTTTGTTTTTGGGTCACACCTGGCTGCACTCAGGGGTTACTCCTGGCTCTCTGCTCAGAAGTCACTCCTGGCAGGCACAGGGGATCATATGGGATGCGGAGATTGAAACCACTGTTCATCCTGAATTGGCTGCATGCAATGCAAATGCCCTACCTCTGTGCTATCTCTCCAGTCCCCACTGACTATTTCTTTTTTTGATTATTCAAACAATGTAGGGGCAGGAGCAGTGGGGCAAGTGGTAAGGAATCTGCCTTGTCCATGATAGCCTAGGACAGACCGTGGTTCGATCCTCCAGCGTCCCATATGGTCCCCAAGCCAGAAGCGATTTCTGAGTGCACAGCCAGGAGTAACCCTTGAGCGTC
Organism: Suncus etruscus; assembly: GCF_024139225.1. Classification (NCBI taxonomy): domain Eukaryota; kingdom Metazoa; phylum Chordata; class Mammalia; order Eulipotyphla; family Soricidae; genus Suncus; species Suncus etruscus. The sequence goes on from NC_064851.1 coordinate 308,846, forward strand.
ACTGGATGTGGCCCAAAGAAAGAAACAAAACAAACAGTAGTTACAAGGTTGTTCATAATGCAGTTGGTTTTTTCCTAGATACAGTTACTCATGATTGAGTTTCAGTCATGCAGTGTCCAACACCTGTCACCAGCACACATTTCCTGCTACTAAAGTCCCCAGTTTCCCTCTCCCGCCCTCCCCTACTGCCTGTGGGGCCTACATTCTCTCTCTCTCTCTCTCTCTCTCTCTCTCTCTCTCTCTCTCTCTCTCTCTCTCTCTCTCTCTCTCTCTCTTCTCTCTCTCTTCTCTCTCTCTTCTCTCTCTCTCTCTTCTCTCTCTCTCTCTTTCTCAGACATACTTCCTCCCCCACTTTTATTTTTGGGGGCGTCACACCCTGAGGCGCTCAGGGTAACTCCTGGCTCTATGCTCAGAAATCGCTCCTGGCAAGCTCAGGTACCATATGGGATGCTGAGATTCGAACCACTATTCCTCTGCATGCAAAGCAAACACCTTACCTCCATGCCCCTCTTCCCCCACCTTTTAGACTCTGTGGTTTGCAAGATTGTTCCTGAGGGCTATCATGCTATCACTTCCTCTCCTTTCAGTACTGAGGCTGTCAAAATGGGTTTTCACAACCAGAGGGACCTGGGGGAAGGTTCCAGAGTCTGAGTCAAACTTGGTCAAGCAAAGGACCCTGGTCCATTGGCCTCTCTCCTCTGTGAAGTTCTGCACATGACCCCTGGAATTGGGATCAAGTGCATGGAGACCACCTGGACAGGTGGGCATAGGAGCAGGGAAGATGGACGGTGGATGGAGCATACCTGGGCAGGGAGCCCTTCGGGGGTCCTGGGCCCCACAGGAGCGCGTGTGGCACCTCTCCTAGCTGGTGGCCTGTTTCCACTGAAGCAGCCCACACCAACCCCACCCCCACCCCACCCAGGCAGCCAGCCCTTGTGCAGACTTCTCTGGCCCCCGTCCTAGGTGCTGAAACCACCTCAGCGTGGGTGTTCGTCCCAGATTAGCCACGTCCCAGGTATCCAGGCTGCTTCCTGACCCTGGTAGGCCACCCCCCACCAGGGCTCTGTCCCAAGCTGACTCCCCTGCCCACGCCACAGCAGAGCCAAAAAAAACTCACAGCTCGGAAAAGACTGCCTCCTGCAGAGATTGGGCTTTGAACAAGAAGAGCTGGCAGCCCAGCTCCCACCTGCTCAGGGCTGGGCGCTCAGCGGCCCTGTGCACGTGCCTGCCCCGGGCCCCAGAAACTGCAGGGGCCGCAGAGCCGCCTGGCTGCAGGCTCTTCCTGAGAACGAGGCTAGTCCTCTCAGTCCTCTGGCGGCAGAACTCCCTAGCCGGCGTCCACAGTAAAGAGAGTGCTTTGGTGAAGAGCTTTAAAAGTCCGATTCACAGCACCGACCAGCTGTGAGAGCTCCAATTACAGGTTCAAAGGTTTCTGGGCCATGGAAAAGTTTGTCCCCGCAGCACAGCTGCTCCCGTGCGGTCCCATCACACGCGGGAAGGTCACGACAAAGCCATGTCCCCGGTGTTGGTTCCGCAAAGCCACAGGGCCCGCCGCCAGCCCATCTCAGGGTGCAGGGGGCCATGCTGCTCTCCAACATGATGCCGCAGCATTCATTCCCCTCAGTGCCCACACAAGTGCCCAGGCCCATCCGAGGCAAACCCTCTCCCCTTCCTGCAGGTTTGGAGTCGCAGACGCCCTTCCCACTCAGGGCCTCCCACTGCTCTTCCTGCAAGCACCCACTTCAGAAGATGCCCTTCCTGCTTTCTGGGGTGTCTTCCCTTACTTGGATACCATGAACCAGGGACCCGAAAGGCTACTGATGTCGGGCACAAGGCTTAGTGGCAGACACCTGACTCAGGAGCGAGGCTGCCGCACCACACCACGAATTCTGAAGGATGGCATTGTTGGCCCAGTGCTCTTCGGGTCTGGAGCCTGGACCCAGGCACCTCCTTTCAGATGACTGTCAGGCCAGACACAGACGCACAGCGCACCTGCAGCACACAGTTAGGTGGCGTGCATGGCGCACACAGGGCACACAGTATACGAAGTGACACACGGCACAACCGCAGGTAAGCACGCAACACCAGCCCACACGCCCCAGCCCGCAGCCGCAGGGAAGAAGGAAGGCGCCAGGAATGGGCTGTCCAGGAGAGTCCGGGAGCCCAGAAGAGCGGCAGGCAGGTCAGGCCTATCTACCCCTGTCCCAGGTTCGCGCCAGCAGCTCGGCCTCAGCGGGCAGGCCCTGTGCGCCTCTCCCGTGCCAGGGCCCACTCCCCGCGCGCCCGCGACCTGGGCACCAACTGCCTTGGGGCTCGCAGCGCGAACTCGCCCGCATCCCGCGCGCACCCCGCGCCCCGGCCTGGCCGCCGGGGCCTCCGTAGAAGTCGCCCTCCCCGACCCGTCCCAGCCCTGCCCGCCCCGCCCAGCCGCGCGCGCTGTCACGGGGCCGGGGCGGAGCGGGACGCGGAAGCCTCGGGCCTCCGCTGCCGGCTGGGCCCACACAGCTCCGCCTCGCCCGGCCCGCACCGCCTCCCGGTGACCCGCAGGGCTCGGCCCTGCCTTGCCCCGCGTCGCCGCCGCTGCCCTCGGCTGCGCCTTGGACCCCCGAGCGCCTGCCAGGGCCCCACGCGTAGGGGAAGCGCCTGGATCCCAAAGGGGACGACGGAGACCGGGCCGAGGGCTCCCGGGGAAGGGCAGGAAGTGCCAGGGGGTCCCCCGCGGGGCGTCTGTGGGTCCGGAGCCCGCCATGGACGCCCTGTGTCTGCTGGCGCTGGCGGGGGCCGCCAGCTTGGCGGCCGCTCTGCCCCCCAACATCCTGCTTATCTTCGCCGACGACTTGGGCTACGGAGACCTGGGCGCCTATGGGCACCCCAGTTCCACCACGCCCAACCTGGACCAGCTGGCGGCGGGCGGGCTGCGCTTCACCGACTTCTACGTGCCCGTGTCTCTCTGCACACCATCCCGGTAAGTGGGTGCCCAGGGGTTCCGGGTCAGGGCTGGGGGGCTCAGCCTCCACCCACCCTCCCTCCGCGCGTTCCTCTGCAGCGCCGCCCTGCTGACCGGCCGGCTCCCGGTGCGTGTGGGCTTGTACCCCGGAGTCCTGGAGCCCGGCTCACGGGGAGGCCTGCCCCTGAAGGAAGTGACCCTGGCAGAGATGCTGGCCAGCCGGGGGTACCTCACAGGCATGGCTGGAAAGTGGCACCTTGGGGTGGGCCCTAAGGGGGCCTTTCTGCCGCCCAACCAGGGCTTCCACCGCTTCTTGGGCATCCCCTACTCCCACGACCAGGTAGGAGCACCTGTTGCCTCCTTCCGCCCAGCCCCCCCAGCCCCCCACTGCCTGCCCAGCCGCTGAGCCCACCCCTGCACCCCCAGGGCCCTTGCCAAAACCTTGTCTGCTTCCCACCGAACACCACCTGTGAGGGCACCTGTGACCAAGGCCTCGTGCCCATCCCACTGATGGCCAACCTGTCAGTAGTGGCACAGCCGCCCTGGCTGCCCAGCCTGGAAGCCCGCTACGTGGCCTTCGCCCGAGAACTCATGAAGGATGCCAAGCGCAGGGGCCGCCCTTTCTTCTTGTACTTCGCATCGCATGTGAGGGCCCCACACCCCCAGTCGCCCCGTGCACGTGAACACATGCAAACGCACGTACACGTGTGACCGTGCACACACACCTGCCCTGCCCCGCCCCACCCCCGCTGACTCCGCTCTCTGCCCCCAGCACACCCACTACCCTCAGTTCAGCAACCAGGCCTTTGGGGGCCGCTCCAGCCGGGGACCTTTCGGAGACTCGCTGATGGAGCTGGATGCAGCGGTGGGGGCCCTGATGACAACCGTGGGGGACCTGGGGATGCTGCAGGACACGCTGGTCATCTTCACAGCAGACAACGGGTGCGCTCAGGCCACTGCCGCCCGCTCCTTCCAGGCCCCCGTCCTGGAAACACGGGCCCATCGGGAGTGGGCAGGGCTGGGTGCCTGCTCGATGGCTGACCCTGCCCATGTACCCCAGACCTGAGACCCTGCGCATGTCCCGCGGCGGCAGCTCTGGCCTCCTGCGCTGTGGGAAGGGAACCACGTTTGAAGGGGGCCTCCGACAGCCCGCCCTGTTCTCCTGGCCAGGCCACATCACTCCGGGTCAGTGCTCACACCCAGGTCTCCTCCTCCCCTGAGCCCCTCCCGAGCCGGTGACTGGTGGGGTGACGGCAAGGCGCCTCCTCAGGTGTGACCCACGAGCTGGCCAGCACCATGGACCTGCTTCCCACCCTGGCAGCCCTGACCAAGACCCCGCTGCCCAACACCACCTTGGATGGCTTTGATCTCAGCCCTGTGCTGCTGGGCACAGGCAAGGTGAGGCACTGGGCAGCCCCTCGCCCGACAGACCTGAGCCACAGCACTCCCACCCTGCTGCTTATGGTGGCCTCTGGGGCAGGTGTGAGGGGCTGAATCTTGGAGCAGCTGCAAGGGGAGGAGCCCTGGGGCAGGTGGAGGGAAAGCAGCTGCATGTGACACTGTCCCCACCTGTCCCCCAGTCCCAGCGGCAGTCTCTCTTCTTCTACTCGCCTTCCCCAGACATGGTCCGCGGAGTGTTTGCAGTGCGGCATGGGAAGTACAAGGCTCACTTCTTCACCCAGGGTGGGTCTCAGGGTCTCAAATAGGTACACCCACAGCCCTCATCAGCGCCCAGCCCAGCGCCCCTCACCCTCCACCCTCCTGGGCCCTGTGCACAGACCACTGCCCTGTCCCCCTTCCCCACCCCTCCCCCAGGCTCCATCCACAGCGACACCACAGCGGACCCCGCTTGCCATGCTACAAACATCCTGACGGCCCACGAGCCACCGCTACTCTTTGACCTGTCTGAGGACCCGGGTGAGAGCTACAATCTTCTGGAGAGGATCTCGAGCGTGTCTCCAAAGGTGCTCCAGGCACTGAAGCAACTGGAGCTGCTCAAGGCCCAGTTCGATGCTTCTGTGGTCTTCGGGCCCAGCCAGATGAACCAAGGACAGGACCCCTCACTGCAGATCTGCTGTCAGCCCAGCTGTAGCCCACGGCCCACCTGCTGCCACTGCCCAGAGTACCCGCACTGAAGGCCCCAGGGGAAGGAGGGGGGCATGCCTGAGAACCAATAACACCAGCTAACACTTCTCCTGTGCTCTTTCATCTAGTCTGGGCAAACCCAGAGCTGGGCCAGACCCTACACTACCTATGGGGCCTGGGGCCGGAGTGATAGCGCAGTGGTAGGGCGTTTGCCTTGCATGCAGCTGATCCAAGATGGTTCGATTCCCGGTGTCCCATATGGGTCCCCCAAGCCAGGAACAATTTCTGAGCGCAGAGCCAGGAGTGGCCCTTAAGCGTCACCGGGTGTGGCCCGCCCAAAAAACAAAAACTACCTATGGAGCCTGTTCCCACCAGCAACTCTCCTGGGTGGGACAGGAAGAGGGTTGGAGCTGAGGTGAGCAGGTGCCTTGGAAGCAGCTTTGGGGAGGCAGGACCTGAACCAGACTCTCTCCAGGTGAGTGGGGGCTGAAGTTCCCCTGGGCACACCTGGCCAGGGATCCCTGTCTGCATGCTCTTCCTGTGCTCTCGCACCTTTGCACAGAACACACTGGGTCTGGAGAGGCCATCAGAATTTATCCCGGACGGAGCAATGGCACATTGCGCACAGTCCACCTGGGTTTCACTCCTGGCATCCTAGAGGGTCAGAGTAATTATTTTTTAACTTGATTGATTGATCGATTGGTTTCTGGGCCACACCAGTGGCACTCAGGGGTTACTCCTGGCTCTATGCTCAGAAATCCCCCCTGGCAGGCTGGGGAGCCATATGGAATGTTAGGATTCGAACTCCCAGGTCGGCCGCATGCAAGGCAAATGCCCTACCACTGTGCTATCTCTCCCAAGAGTGATTCTTGAGTTCAAAGCGGGAAGTAAGCCTGAGCATCGCTGGGTGTGTCCATATCTCCCCAAGGGGCTTGCCCTGTTCCCCTTTTCTTCTCAAGGTCTAACATAGAACCTGGCTGGCCCTGGGGACATAGCTCACAGGGTCACCTTCCCTCCTTACCCCCAGAGGGCTGCCCCCTCCCTGCTCCTGGGCCTCCACTTTCCTGGGGCAGGTGCCACTGATAGCCCCATACTTGGTGCAGGTCACATGCATGGGAGGGGCGAGCCCTGGGTCCCTGAGGGTGCTGAGCCTGGGCCAGACATCTGCCCTGCAGAGCTCTCCACTCTCTGGAGGGAAAGAGGATTCCAAGTGGAGTGCACAGGGCCTAGGGGCAGGGCAGGGCAGGGCATGGGAGCAGCCGGGGCAGGTTGGACAGTAGGCTCCACAGCTGCATTCTTGCCTCTGATGGTCTGGAGGCTTTGCTGCTGACCAGGACTCCAGGAGTCCCGCCCACTGCTGACTGTGAGCTCCATGTGACTCTCCAGGGCACACCCCCACTTCTCCCAGTGATGCTGACTGTCCCCTGGTGGCGCAGGAAGGTAAGAAGCCAGACTCTGAGTTTCTGAGTATGCATCCTCCTTTCATGCATGTGACGAGCACACATGCATGTTCACAGATGTGCCCGGGGGCAGCTCTCTGATGCAAGATGTGGGCAGGAGCTCAGTTGTGGCTGGTACCAGGAACAAACTCCCAGGCTCCAACTAGCAGGTGGCCCAACAACCCCTGGGAGGCCTCCAGCCCCTGCTCACATCTTTATCTCCATCTGCAGTTGCATTTCCCAGTTGCTCCTTGGTGCTCACTGCTTTCTCGTCTCTTCCTGCTGCCATAGCTGGTGAGCCGGCTGTGGGTCTGTGGGCTCATTGGTGGGGAGGGTGCCTGGGGAAGTGTCAGAGGCTCTGACTCCTGAGTCTTGCAGGCATCCCAAGCCCCTTGACAGCTTTCTCTGCATTCCAGCGCCTGACACTTTGTTGTTTTCCTTTCCACTGACTCTTCTGCCCTTCATGACTGCATTTGGAGGGGCTTCTGCAAAAGCAGTCACCGTACCTTCACCCTGCACCTTGCATTTTCACCTGCCCAGGGCTGAGCACAGTGCTTGAGGCACAGCAGCATGCATGCAACTGGGAAAACAAAGGCAGGACTGAGAGTCCAGGACCAGAGAGGAGCCTGCTGTTGGCACCTTTCAGGCTCCTTTCACACCAGGTGCACTGATGCATCCAAGGTGCTCCTGGTGTCTCCTGCATCCCATCCCTGTTATGTTCTCTGAGTGACTTGTACCTGAGACATGGGGGAGACACTTGGGAGAATGTCACCATCTCTATGGAGAAGACGCAGCTATGGGTGTCGGGTGAGGCCGCCTGTGTGTGAACTGAGGAAGAAGCCACATCCAATTTGGGCCACGCAAGTATCAGTGGTGGATTGGGGCCAGGGAGAGAGAGGCAGGCAGCATGGCGGGAGAGACAGAGATGGGACCAGGGAGAAGGGACCACAGGAGTGTACTACAACTGCCTGAGCACCACCAAGAGTGATCCCTGAGCTCAGCCAGGTGTGCTCCCAAATCCAAATAGCAAGAAATTGGCTGGTGGGACCAGAGCAACAGCACAGCAGTAAGATGTTTGCCTTGCACGCTGCCAACCCCAGACAGACCCCAGTTCAATTCCCGGCACCCCGTATGGTCCCCTGAGCCTGCCAGGAGTGATTTCTGAGTGCAGAGCCAAGAGTAACCTCTGAGCGCCACTAGGTGTGACCCAAAAATCCAAAAAAAAAAAAAAAAAAGATTGATGATTCAGGGACCAGCAATTACCACATGGCCACCGAAAGGTGACCTCGCTCCGTGGCTTCCATCTTTAACGAACAGCCCCCTTTTCTCTGACCTCCCAGATCAAGAAGCAGCAGCAGAAGGGAGACCACCAGGTGCTAGCCCGATTTTATGCCTTCTCAACATCAACGGTGCTGGCCAGCGCTGACCCAGGGCATCCCGGCCTGGCAAAATCTGGACTTGTTACCTCAGTGGATTCTCTGCAGTTTCCAGATTTCCTGTAGTAACATTACTCTCCTTTCTGGACACCGAAGAAATTCTACAGCCTGTGATGCTCAGAAGGATTAAAAAAAAAAAAAAAAGCCACCAACTTGGTGGGCCAGGAGACTGCATTAACAGACACACCTTTACCTTCCTATGCTGAGTTTTGGGGGCTGTTCCTGTTTGCATTGGCTGCCTCTGAGAAGTGCCTGTGAAACAGCGAAGATGTGTTGGCTGTGGAGGAAAAGGGCGTCCACTTGGGCTGGCCAGGACTGCCCCCACAGGGCCCCGCACTGCTTTCTGCCACCTGTGGCTACACACTTTGCTTGTTTTGTTGCTGTGTCGGTGACACTAACCCACTTATATGTTGGATAGTTCCCCGAGGTAAACGTGCAGCACCCTCCTTTAGTTCCTTCTGCTGTTCAGACCACTTTCATGCTCGCCGTGTTTTCAGCAAGACTCTACAGAAAGCTTTTATTGCAGATGCTGCCCTGAGCTGGGCTTCCAGAGCTCAAAGTCCCAGGACCATGAGGCTCATGTATTGGCCCCGAGCCCACGCAGTGTCTAGGTCCGCCCCAGGCTCCAGAGGGCAGGGACAGAAAAGGAAGGCCCTGGGTAGACATGGCACAGCAGGCCAGATGGGGTCTGCAGGAAGCCCCCCTGAGAGCAGGATGAGGATGAGGCTGGTGGGGGTCTGGATTAAGCATCTCCAAGGCCAACTGGAGCTCAGCCTGTTTCTGGCACACATGGCTGGAAGGGTGGCTGGGTCCAGTAGGCAGGGGACAGAAGAGGGCGTGACAGAGCAGAGCACAGGGGATACCTAGGAGGTTGCCCTAGCAGATAGTCACTGATGGTGTTGCCCCAGGGAGTCGGGCTGGAGGGGCAGACTAGGATATGGTTGCACTCGGGCACTCTGAGGCCTAGGGAAGGAGAGGCAGGTAGACACAGCTGAGCAGGAAGGACTAATAATCCAGAAAGTGGAGAGATGAGGGAGGACAGGATCAGAGAGGGTGGGCTGAGGGCCAGGCTAGTGCAGGGCACAGAGGCCCACACACCTTCCCATGAGCGCCTCCTCTCCAGGCTCCTCTGGACTAGCAGAGATTCAGAGGGTGGAGTGTGGGAGATCCCACGGGTGTCCAGGGAGCTGCCTATAGTCCAGGGGCTTCTTTCTCCGGGAGGCAGCACCTCCGCAGGTCTTTCAAGACTCCCCTAAACTCCAGCCTCCTGATCAAAGTTCTTTGTGAGCACACCAGCGTGCACACACAGCCATGCACACACACTCCAACTCAACCCCAGCCACACCAGTCCTTGTCACCTCTCCCCCAGCTTCCACATGGGAGGACCAGATATGGCAGGAAAAGGACCGTTTCTGGGGGTTCAGCTCCCCACGCGAGTGTAACTGGGGAGAATTCTGGAAGGAATCACAGGGACACAGCCTGTTCCGCAGAGCACTGGGAGTCACTTGCCAGGACCCCGCTACCTGGTCTGTCCACCATCACCCACAAAGGCCCCCACAAACAGCCAGGGTCACACCAAGCAGAGAGTTTATTGAGGCGCTGGTCTGCGGGGAGCAGTGCAGAGGCGAAGCGGTCGCTGGTGTGGCCAGGGCCAGGCAGGGTCCCTCCTCCCAGTAGCCCCGGTGTGCTCGGGCGAGCCTCGGCCACTGTCTTTTTTTCAAGGCCCTTCCTGGGACCCCTCCCTGCTCCCGAGCTCCACCTGGGGTGTTAAGGGGGTCCCTCCCTCGGTCCCCATGGTCAAGGAAGCAATAATCCCTGGAGATTCACTATAAAAATTAAAATTCCTTTATAAATCATGGGGAGGGGCAGGGAGGGGCGCCTGGGGGCCTGCATCTCTACCACCTGCTGCCTCCCCTCCCCCCCAGTTCTGACCCCAAAGTAAAGAGCAGAGGGCTAGAATGTGCAGGCACAGAGGGGACAGGGGGGGAGACGAGGCGGGGAGCGGAGAGGCAGGCCAGCCCAGCCCGGCCCCACGGGCCCCCAGTCCAGTCCTGTGGGCTTGAGAGCCCAGCCCCAGCTGCACGTGGAGCGCTAGGCGACGGCTACTCCAGGTAGATGTCCTCTGTGGGGCAGGCGTACTCCAGGTGCTCCTGGTAGTACTCCAGGAAGGCGCGGCTGCAGACAGGCCTCACTTCAGCCCTCGGCTCACCCTGAGTGCCTGGGCCCCGCCCTGCCTCTCCCTGTGACCGAGCCCCCGCACTCAGGCCAGCCTGATTTGCTCCACCCGAGGGCCCCACTCACCCCACGCTCTGGGCCACGGCCCTCATGGATTCCTGGGAGACAAAGACGTGGCAGGCGAAGCGGCTCAGCAGTGGGTGTTTGGTTATGAAGCCAAAATAGCTACAGAGTGGGGGGGGGGGTTGTCAGGGGCACGTCCCCTTCAGAGACCACCCAGGCCACATCCCACTGGATCCTGCCCCTGACAGGACATGCGCCAATTTGACCAACCCACACACCAAGTCTCTGAGACCTGCCTCTCGGGGTCACTGCAGATGCAATTCCCAAAGGCCCACGTGGAGCACACACAAGACCCCCAACGGTGAACTCTGCTTCCTGGGAAGGCTGGTTCCACCCCACATCCCACGGACCCCTGCTGGCTCTTCCCGAGTCCCAGTCAGTTCTGTGGCCGGACACCACACACACCACGCACACTCACACACATTCACAGACACACAATCATAGACATACAGATACGTGCACAGGCACACACAATCACACAGACACATACACACACAGTCGCAGACACACACTTGCAGACACTCACAGACTTTCACATACACACATTCGCACAGACACATTCACACCCAACAGACACACGTTTATGTACTCATGAGACTCACATGCACCCTGCCAGACACTGCAGCGCACACACCTACATTCACATGTCACACACTTGCATACACTCACACAACCCTACATACACGGCTCCCTGTGATCAGTGTACTGGATTGGGGTGTTGTGGCCCTGTCTATGGGAGCCCTCAGGACACCTGCCCCGTCCCTGCACTATTAGGGATCCACATTTGGGGGGAGCCACACCAGACGGCACTCAGGAGTTACTCCTGGCTCTGAGCTCAGAACTCGCTCCTGGCAGGCTCGGGGGACCCTATGGGATGCCGGAACTCGAACCACCATCTCTCTTGGGTTGGCTGTGTACAAGGCAAACGCCCTACCACTGTGCTATCTCTCCAGCCCTAGATAGGCCCACTTTTTGGGCCCCACACTCAGCTGAGACTCCCCTTGGCCACTAGGCACCACTCCCACCCTGCTGTGCATGCAAATGCCCCCTCCTCACACACAGACACCCCCTCCATGCACACATTGAGGTGAAGTAATGCTTGTTCTGGCTCCAGAGCACACTCTACAACTGTGGCGAAGCTGCTTTTCTGCCTCTGGCAAGGGACACTGTCCCCCCATCCACCACACAATGGCATAGCCAGATAAGCCCCACCACAGCCTTGCAAGCAGAGGCCCAGCTGCCCTGGACACGCCTCACAGTACCTGCGTAGTAGCCCAAAGTGTCTGACCACCTTCCTTCCCAGACACGAGCACTCATGCCCCACCCACAGGAGACAGGGCCATGGCAGGTGCCCCAGCACTGGGCGATGGCCTCTGCAGCCATCAGCCCTCCACATCTGGCCGTCCCGTTCCTCTGGCCTCTGCGTCTCCAGTCTCAAGGCCTGGCTCTGCACAGCAGGCGACTCGCCTGTCCTGCCTCACTGGCACATCCCTCCAGCTTGCCCAGCTGAGCCCTGGTGGTCCTTCCTCACAGGGTCCCTGCTCACCAGCTGTTGCGGGGGTGGCAGCCACAGAAGGAGATGTTCTTCATCTGGAAAAAGTGGCTACAGCGCTGGAACTAGATGGCACGGGTGTAAGAGTGGGAGGACGGTCACAGTCCTGTCAGGCACCACACCCCACTACACCTACCCACCCCGGTCCTGCCTCTCTCCACCTCGGGGCCCCCACTCAGACTCAGCTTGACACCCCGGAGGGAAATCTCCAGGTCACAGGAGGCCGGCGGGCGCAGGTGGACGGTCAGCTTCCGGGCGGTGGCGATCTGGGGAGGAAGTGGCCGATGGGGGACAGGAGACTCCCAGGGTTACAGACACCCCCACCGGGCCTGGGGACAGACACTGGTGCTGGGGATTCAAACTCCTCCATGCAGCCCTCGGGCAACTTAGCCCGGCGTGCGTCTTTCCTGTCTGTCCATCCTCCCTGCCTGCCCAGGACTTCCTCGCCATGCCAATCCAGCCCACCCAGACAGGTGTGGATGAACGTCTCCAAAGGGACCCAGGCAAGAGAACAAAGGCCACAGGGCAGCAGGGTCAGTGGGAGAGAGTGTCCCGTGAACTGGAGAGGAGGCATGGGGGCGGGTGTGGGCTCCGCACTGACCTTCTGCATGGCCGCACAAAGGATCCCATTGCCCTGGTGGCAGGGCACCTCCACGGAGCCCAGGAACTGCACATCGAAGCGGTCCACCCAGCATGGGCCACGCTTGCTCCCTGGGGAGGGACAAGTTGAGGGGAGTGAGGTCTGGGCATGTCCGGTGCGGTGAGGCCTGGGACAAGTCAGGGTCAGGGCGGTGACGTGTGAGACTTCAGTGGGGCGGGGGGTCTACGGCACCGCCCTGACCCTCACCCAGCAAGTCCTTGGCAGTGCCGGGCACAGCGTGGGCATAGAAGGCAGGGAAGACGCCACGCTCGCCCGTGCGCATGTTGAAGCCCCTGAACCAGAAGTCGTCCTCCTCCACCTCCACCAGCACCGGGTCATCGACGTCCAGCTCCAGCTCGTCAGGGTGACGCGGGATGAACCTGAGAGAGGGACAGGGGGGCATTACGGGGACTGGGGGATGTCATGGGGACGGGAGGCTCACAGGCACAGGCGCCCCTCACCTGAAGACCGCCCGGTGGGTTTGCTCTCGCTCCTCTCCGTTCACAAGGCAGGAGAAGAGGCCGAAGGACTCTGTGCCTGAGAGGGGACACTTGGCAGGAAAGGCCACAGCCTCTGGGCCCCCAGTCCCTCCTTCTGCCCACATTGCCGTGGCCCGCGGGACCGTCCTGGGCTGGGGGAAGCAGGACTGGGACCCTCGTTGGGTGTTGGGGCTGGGCCGCGGTCACTCACTGGAGGAGCGGGAGGTGCTGTTGACAAAGACGTTGAGGAACTTCTTGGAGAAAGTGAGGTCGGGGCTGTCGGGGGACTCGACCCGGGGGTCCTGGTCGGCGTCCAGCAGGGCCGCGCCCGACTCTTCCTCGCTGGCCTCGCCCCCGCTGTCCTGGCTGTCGTCGCCCAGGCCGGCGCAGCGCCGCAGGCTCACCAGCTCGAGCTGCGTGTGCTCGTCCACCACCAGCGTGTACTTGACGGCGTCGTACACCAGGGACGCGTCCAGGGCGGCCTGGCCCGGCGGCCCGGCGCGGCCGCCCTGGTCCTCGTCGACCTCGTCGTCCTCGTCCTCATCCTCCTCCTCGTCCTCCTCCTCGGAGCCGGCGGCCGAGCAGGCGCGGCCCAGGCGGGCGTTGCGCCCGGCGGCGCGCAGCGGCGTGATGGTGTCGCGCGTGGGGTTGCTGAGGAAGAGGCAGGGCGCGGCGGGCTCGGCGGGCCGGGCGGGCTCGGCAGGCGGCTCGGCGCGGCCGGCGGGCGACAGGCACTGGCCGGGGCAGCGGATGGGCGCCGAGCCCTCGGACAGCATGCGGCTCACGAGGTTGCTGAGCAGCCAGGGCGAGTCGGCGTCCTCGCTCACGTCCGCCTCGGACTCGGAGCCCGACTCGTACTCGCTGTTGGTGTCGTCGGGGCCCACGGGCAGGAAGGCCGGGCGGCGCGGCGCGGGCTGGGGCGCGGGCGCGGGCTCGGGCTCGGGCTCGGACGCGGGCGACGACGCCTCCTCGATGGAGTTGGTGAGGTGCGACGAGCGCCCGCTGCTGCTGCTGCTGCTGCCGCCGCCGTCGCCGTCGCTGCTCAGCTCCAGCTCCGTCTCCGAGATGGACGAGATCATGCGGCCCAGCCGCGCGCCCTCCGAGTCCGAGCCCGAGCCCGAGCCCGAGCCCGAGCCGGGCGACCACAGCTCCGCGCCGCCGCCGCCGCGCCGGCTGCCCAGGTCCGCCTCGATGCCCGGGTCGGACGACGACGGCGACGCGCTGTCCGGCCCCGGGCCGCCCGCCGGCCGGTTCCCCTCGTGGTCGCGCTCGTGGGCGGCGGGCGCGGGCGGGCGCGGGGCGCGGGCAAGGGCGGCGGCGGTGGGTGCGCGCTGGACCGGCGGCTCTGCGGGGAGAGCGCGGCGGCAGGTGAGCTCGGGGGCGGCGCGGTCGCCCGGACGCGCCCCGGACACGCCCCGCTCTCGCCTCGCCTGGGTCTGGGCCCGCCCGGCGCTGAGTCGCGCCCCCAACCCGCCCCCGTGGACACGCCCGAGAGCTCGTCGCTCGGTGCCGCGCCCCGCGCCCCGCGCCCCGGCCAGCCAGCGGGGCCCAAGGCTCCGGAGAGCTCCGCCCAGGCCCCGCCCATTCCGCTTCTCGCCGGCCCCGATCAGCCCCGCCCCGGACAGCCGCTCCCAATCACCTCCGCCGCTGTCCGGTGGCCCCGCCCCGCCCCGTTAAGCCCCGCCCATGTCCGCTCCTCCTCGGCCCCGCCCCGTCCCCGATCAGCCCCGCCCCGGACAGCCGCACCCAATCACCTCCGCCGTTGTCCGGTGGCCCCGCCCCTCCCCGGTCAGCCCCGCCCCAGACAGCCGCTCCCAATCACCTCCGCCGCCGTCCGGTGGCCCCGCCCCTCCCCGGTCAGCCCCGCCCCGGACAGCCGCTCCCAATCACCTCCGCCGCTGTCCGGTGGCCCCGCCCCCGGCCCCGCCCCTGCGTCGTTGGCCCCGCCCCGCCCGTCTCACCTCGGAGCGGCTCCCGGGCGGGCGAGCACAGCTCCGTCTCGGACCAGGCGCGCGGCGGGCCGGGCGCGAAGCCTCCGTTGTTGTTGAGCGAGTCCTGCGGGCGGGCACCGGAGAGAGGCGCTGAGGAGGGGCCCGCTCTCGGGGCCGGGCCAGGCTGCGAGGGGCGCCGAGGACGGGGGCTCACCTGGGCTCCCAGCTTGGTCAGGTGGAGCGTGGTGGGCCGGTGCTTCGGGGGCTTCTCCAAGGCCGGGGAGGGAATCAGGGGCGCGGGCGGGCCCTCGGGGCCTCCGTGGTCGCCCTCCTGGCCCTGCCTGCTGCCCTCCTCGTCGTCCTCCTCCTCGTCGTCCTCCTCCTCCTCTTCCTCTTCCTCTTCATTGTCATCGATCATCTCAAACTCCTGGAAATCGTCCTGGAAGGAGCAGATGGGGTGCAGCTGCTCCGAACGCCCCAGGGAGAGGCTGTCCTACAGGAAGGAGACAGGGCGGAGCTGGGGAGGGGAGGACGGGCGCCCCCACGCCTCTCCGCTCCCACGCGGGGGTCTCTTGCTCTGTGAGCGCTTCGGCACGCGGGCCAGAGACGAGGCTCGGGGGCAAAGCAATGCCCGCAGATTCTATCCTGGACAGCGGGGCGCCTGAGCACCACGGGGTACAGTCCTGGGGGCCCCGAGCCTGGCATGCCCCCACCCCCAATAAATCCGCTTTGGTAACATCCATAAGGATCACTCGATCTATCTCGGGAGAAGCCCGAACTCCTAAATACAGGATGTGAGAGGCCTGGCCTATGAACACCGCAGTCCCACTTGCTCCAAACCCCGTAGCAAACACCAACTTCTCCTTGGCATCAGGACCTGTACACAGCTGTAGCAATTCAGCCCCTGAAGAGGTTGACTGATGGTGGGATGGGGTGTCGGCCCTACCCAGACAGACCCCACCCGGATGAGGCCAGGCAGGAAGCTCCTCGCAAGCAAGAGATAGCAGGGCTGATCTCAAACCCCCCGCCCCCTCCAATCCCCACCAGCTCTGCCAGGCCTCCCTAAGGACACGGTCTGAGCGCCAGCCTCGTCTTCCCCTGGAGGCCTGTCTAGGCAGGGCAAGCTGCACCTGGGGCCTCCCTCAGGAATCCAGCCTTGCCTCCCTCATCTCCCCTGCCCCGCCGGGAGAAGAGGTGGGAGAGCCTCGGTGGCAGCTGGGAGAGGCTAGAAAGAAATTCGGGGACCAAGGCCAGCAGTCACACACACACACACACACACACACACACACACACACACACACTCACTCACTCACACACACACACACTCACACACGCGCGCACGCACGCGCGCACACGCACAACGGCCCCCACCCAGCCCAGCTGTCTGTCTGCCGGCGTCTGTGGGGGCTGCGACCAGCTGAGGGGCCCGGCAGGAGAGACCCCAGGCCAAGATGCTGTTAGCAGGTCCTTGGGAGGCTGAGCTTCGCCCACCTGAGGCCCAAGCAAACCCACACCGGTGGGTGGGTGGGCAGGCAGCGACCCCCCTGCCCACCTTCTCGCAGTGGTCGGAGTCATAGCTGAGACCCAGGCCGCAGTCATCGGTGATCTCGGACAGATCTTCGTCGTCAAATTCTTCCAGGCTTATGTCCTGGGGTGGCCTGGAGGGAGACGGGCCAGCGGGCAGGTGGGCCCTCGGGCTGGTCCTCAGGCGGCGCCGGGGGTCGTGGGCCAACTCAGGGCCCCTTGTCCTGCCACCATCTTGAACCCTGAGCACCGCGGTCCAGCGGTCCCCGGGAAGCTGAGCATGACCACTAGGGCTGTCCCCGCCGCCACCCTCTACCGGGAGGGCGCCGCGGGAGGGAGAGGAAGGGATGGCGCCAGGGCGGGGGCAGGGTGCGGGTCTGGGGTGCCCAGCTCCCGGCCCTTCCCCAGGGGCCCTGCCAGCCAGCCTGACCCCACGGGGAGGCTCCGCGCACGGCCACAAGGACGCGGCGGGGTGGCGGCGGCGCGGGCACCGCTCGGCTCGGCTCGGCTCGGCTCGGCTCGGCGGGCCCCACCAGGCCTGGGATGCGGGTCCCCGCGGGGCCCAGGACAAAAAGAGAGGGAGGGAGGCTGAGCCCGGCAGGGGAGGGGAGCGGGGCCGAGTGGGGCCTGCGGCCTCGGGCGGGGCGGGGTGGGGGCTTCGGGCCTCCGGGCCGCCGGGTGGAGTGCGGGGTGGGGGCGGGGAGGGACGGAGCGGAGGATGCGGATGCGGATGCGGCGCGCTGGGATGAGGAAGAGGACGGGGACGGGGATGGGGATGGAGCTGGGGCTGGGGAGGATGGGGATGGGGATGGGGATGAGGATGGGGATGGGGATGGGGATGGGGATGAGGATGGGGATGGGGATGGGGATGGGGATGAGGATGGGGATGGGGATGGGGATGGGGATGAGGATGGGGATGGGGATGGGGATGGGGATGAGGATGGGGATGGGGATGGGATGGGATGGGGATGGGATGGGGACGGAGGTGCGGGTGCGGTGCGGGTGCGCGGGGCCTGCGGGCGCGCGGGCCGGGGCCCGCCGGGCCTACCTGCACCCGGGCGGCGACAGCGAGTGGAAGGTGGACAGCGAGAACATCTCCGCGCGATCCGCCATCTTCTCGGAGCCGCTGCGGGGGAGGGGAGGAGGCGGGAGGAGGGACGGCCGCTCGCGCCGCCCGCTCGGCCCGCCGGCGCCCCGCGTGACACGCCCTGCCCTGCGACACCGCACGGCTCGACGCGCCCGGCCGCGCGACTCCGCGCACCGCGCCGCAGGGAGGCGGGGAGGGAGGCCGCGGGTTGGCGGAGACGCGGGGCCCGCAGACCGGCCGGCCGGGGCGGGGCTGCGGCGCGCGGGGCTGCGGGGCGGGGCGGGGCGGGGCGCGGGGCCGGAGCGGCGGGGACTGGGTGTGGCGGCGGCCGGGGAAGGGGTCCCAGGCTGATGAGGACCGATCAGGGCCGGGGAAGAGGTTCCCAGATGCACCGGGGCTGATCAGGACGGAAGGAGAGGTTCCCAGGCTAATCGGGGCTGGGGAGGGGGGCCCGGGTCTGGCCGAGGCCGGAGAAGGGGGCCTGGGGCTGATCAGGGCCGGAGAAGGGGGCCTGGGGCTGATCAGGGCCGCAGAAGGGGGCCTGGGGCTGATCAGGGCCGCAGAAGGGGGCCTGGGGCTGATCAGGGCCGCAGAAGGGGATCCGGGGCTGATCAGGACAGAAGACTGCCGGGGCTGGAGAAGGCTCGGGGCCTGAGTGCTCGCCGCCTCCGGTGCTGCCCGCCTGCGGCCTGGAGCTGTCCTTCCGGCAGTGCTGACCGGACCGTGCTGGGGAGCTGCTTCCCAGCCGCAGTCCAGAGCTGGGGGAACGTGCCCCTGCTGCTTGCCGCGGACCTCGGTCAGCACTGGCCACACGGACTGCCGGATCGGGAGTGGGGGGCCGAGGTGGAACCTGCAGAGCCCGACGCCTACCCGGCTGGTGGGTGCGGGAGCTGACGGGCACCCACAGACATCAGATGCCTGGGGTGGAGTGTTCCAGAAGATCTAGCTGGATGGTGGCTGTGCATAAGGACAGATTTGGTTGTGAGCTGTGGGGCTCAGGGCTGTCAGCTGTTAACAACGCAGTTAGGAGATCCAGGCTGGGCCAGCATGTCCTGCCCCCTCCATGAGGACTGTGCCCAGAAACGTCCCGGTATGAATGAAAAAATCATTTCTATGAAAAACGTGATGCCAGGGGCCGGGCGGTGGCGCTGGAGGTAAGGTGCCTGCCTTACCTGCGCTAGCCTAGGAGACGGACGCGGTTCGATCCCCCGGCGTCCCATATGGTCCCCCAAGCCAGGAGCGACTTCTGAGCGCATAGCCAGGAGTAACCCCTGAGCGTTACCGGGTGTGGCCCAAAAACCAAAAAAAAAAAAAAAAAAAAGAAAGAAAAACGTGATGCCCTTGGCCATCAAGCTTGGGTGCCCTGGGGCAGCTCATGCAAATGAGGAAGGTCATCCTGGAGCGGAGGTAGCAGAAGAACCTTGTGGGGTACCCTGGTACCAGCTTCTGTTTTCTTGGTCTTTTATTTGTTTGTTTGTTTTTGGACCACACCCGGTGACGTTCAGGGTTACTCCTAGCTATCTGCTCAGAAATAGCTCCTGGCTTGGGGGATCATATGGGACGCTGGGGATCCAACCAAGGTCTGTCCTGAATCAGCCGTCAAGGCAAACGCCCCACAGCTGCTCTATCGCTCTGTCCCCTGTCTTCTTGATCTTTTTTTAAGACTCTGGTGCCTGACTTCACCCCCGTTCTAGTGACTGAGCCTGGGCAGAGCTCAGACTCGCTCTTCACTCTCCAAGCCCCAAGCAGTGTCCGAAAGCATGCAGCAAGTGCTCAGCACAAGTGAATGAGGGGATTGTGGCTCTGCAAGGCTGGCACACCAAGATGGTGCCATCCTGCTGCTCTTTCCACTTCAAAAACACCGGAGACCCTATGAAGCCCACCCTGGCTTTGTCCACAGAACTCTAGGTTTCTTCCCAGAATTTGCAAAGTTGGATCCCAACTTCCCTAGTTTCCATCCGAGGTTGCCTGTCACATAGAACCACTGTTCCTCCACCTGAATCTGCCAACCACAAATCCTTGTAGTCCTAGATTTCATCACTGGCCATTGTAGTATTAAATAATTAATTATGGTGCTGGATGGAGATGGATGGAGGGATCTTTCTCTGCCATCCCAGGCCACGTGGCTCCGCAACCCCCATCCAGCTGGCGGGTCCCAGGTTTGGGTGAATGGCGGAATCAGGCTCATCCAGAGACAAGCATCAGGAAGTATCATCTTTATTCATGCCCTATCCACCACATTCAGTCATTCTTAGCTACCCTGCATCTTAATTCCTTTCAGCCATCTTTCCTTTCACCTCCATGCTGGCAAAAAACCAGAAGCACGAGAGCGCCAGCCAAAAGCCCTAATCCCCTCTGGTCCATACCTTATCTACCTTTTCCAAGACACCTCCCAGAAATGGGCGGGGTCTTGCAGGTAAGGTCAAGTTACCTAGGGAAAAGGGTGGGGGGTGAGGCTTCAGCCATCACCCCCCAAATTTCTCCTATCCTTCGCTCCCTCGTATGAAATGCCTTGCACAAGACAGGAATAGAAGATGGAGAACTGTTGGAGACTGTTTGGCATAACTAAAAGCCCTTTTTACTAAAATCAAAATGGAGTCTCTGAAAGTCTGAGCAAAAATGCCTACGTGACAATTAGCAGGAGCTGCCAGCCTGAGCAGCTAGCAGATGTGGCCTTTGCCCTTGGACCTAAAGAAAAGGGGAGTTGGGCCCGGAGAGATAGCACAGTGGTGTTTGCCTTGCAAGCAGCTGATCCAGGACCAGAGGTGATTGGTTCGAATCCCGGTGTCCCATATGGTCCCCCGTGCCTGCCAGGAGCTATTTCTGAGCAGACAGCCAGGAGTAACCCCTGAGCAATGCCGGGTGTGGCCCAAAAACCAAAAAAAAAAAAAAAAAAAGATAAGAAAAGGGGAGTTACTGCATGCCTCAGAACTAGGGGAGTCGACCACAGACACCAAGATGTTCCCATAAAGATAGGGGCTGGTGGGCCTAAGCAGAGATTAGATCTTATACTTTGTTGCTCTAACACAATGTGGGCCTCATGATTGATGAATGCCAGCCTCATGATGTATAACCTTGTTAATTTTGAAAAAAACAAGATGTGCCTATGGAAAGTTACAGTTATTCCAAGAATGCCTTGCCCCCTTTCTCTTTGTTTGGCCTGACTATATAAGGTCCACCTTTCCCCACAATAAACGGACTCTTGATCAGAACTTTTCGCCTTGAGTCTCTTTATTTCCCAGCCCCTCTTTTCTTTCAGGCCGGAATCCTCTTCGTGACTCGTGAATAACTGTTGTGGTCTCCAGCCTCTCCCGCAGGTCGGGAACAGGGTTCCTGGGAGGGGCGCAGAGAACCAGGTGTTTAGACTTTCTGCGTAAGTCCAGGACTTTTCCTTTTTCCCTGCAACAAATGCACGGTCCTCATCTGCATGAAGGTGTGAGCAGCCAAACCTGCTTTAAGACATCAATTTTCTGAGCACAGACTTAAGTTTCCCTATCCTGGGCCCCATTCACTGGTGCTACAGGGATCAAGCCCCAGGAATGAAAGAGCTTTCTTTCATCTTGCTGATGATTCCATGCTCCTTTCCCTTCCTTCTTATTCTGGGACCTGGCTCTCCCCAGACCCTCAGGCTGCTCCTTCAAGCACAGGGATAGTGACAAAAAGGTAAATTAATTTCCATAGGGGCCAGAGCAATAGCACAGTGGTAGGGTGTTTGCCTTGCAGGTGTCCAACCCAGGATGGACCTGGTTTGGACCCCCAGCATCCCATATGCTCCCCTAGCCTGCCGGGAGTGATTCTTGAGAGTGTAGAACCAGGAGTAAACCCTGATCACTGCCTGATACCCAAACTAAAACCAAAAATAAAAAGTCACAGAACTACAGCTAATTAGCTAAGAGTGAAGATAAAAATACTGAAATAGGGCCCAGAGAGATAGCATGGAGTCAGGGCATTTGCCTTGCATGCAGAAGGACAGTGGTTCAAATCCCAGCATCCCATATGGTCCCCCGAGCCTTCCACGAAGAATTTCTGAGCAAAGAGCCAGGAGTAATTCCTGAATGCTGCTGGGTGTGACCCAAAAAGCAAACAAACAAAGAAAAAACTGAGATAGGGGCTAGTAAAACATGTAGTTTTTGTTGTGCATGCAGCCAACCTGGGTCCAATCCCCAGCACCTCATATGGTACCTGAAGCCCACAAGGCATGATTCCAATGTTCAGAATAAGGAGGAAGCTCAGGTGTAAACTCAAAAAACCATGACAGATTTTATTAATACAAAATAAAGCAGAGGGGCCAGAGAGATAGCATGGAGGTAAGGTATTTGCCTTTCATGCAGAAGGTCGGTGGTTCGAATCCCGGCATCCCATATGGTCCCCTGAGCCTGCCAGAAGTGTTTTCTGAGCATAGGGCCAGGAATAACCCCTGAGTGCTGCTGAGTGTGGCCCAAAAACCAAAAATAAAATAAAATAAAATAAAGCAATGTTGTGTATGTAAATATTTTATGGGATTATTATGTTACTGACCCTACCCTGATCGGTGATTGTGCCCTATCCTAGGATGTGACCTGACATTCTGCCCCCACACTAGGGTGGTATCTGATTCTGCTTCCACCATTGGATGGTATCTGATCCCACCATTGGGTGGGATTAAAACAAGGGTCTGTGGAAGGTGAGGGGCTTTTGGCTGGAACTGATGCTGAGGCTTTGGACTTCAGTCTTGACCACCAAATAAAGCTAATATTTCCACAAGCCTGACTGTCTGCGAGCTGTTTACCCGCCGCTTCACCTCAGAACCGCCAGTAGAACAGAGTGGCAGATGCGTGCTCCAAGCTGGAGGGGAAAGACCTCATCCTCCATCCCTCCATCAGTCAACCTCTTCAGGGGCTGACTTGCAACATAATCACGCCCTGACAGACTGAACCTGGACTCTCAATAACTGTAAGTGAAATACTTCATTGGAAATTTCCTCTGCTGACTATTAAATGTTTCTGTGGTTAGTCGTGTGGATTCTGCCACATTTTTGCTTACGCATTGGTTCTCTAGTATACAAGTGGATTGTTTCATTTTGTTAAAAATAATTGGGTTTTTTTTTTTTTTTGGTTTTTGGGCCACACCAGGCGATGCTCAGGGGTTACTCCTGGCTGTCTGCTCAGAAATAGCTCCTGGCAGGCATGGGGGACCATATGGGACACCAGGATTCGAACCAACCACCTTTGGTCCTGGATCGGCTGTTTGCAAGGCAAACGCCGCTGTGCTATCTTTCCGAGCCCAAATAACTGGTTTTGATCTAAGGACAATCACTGCAGTTGGATGGTTGTGGTCTATATTTCAAATGAAAATTGCATTGTCTCCAGCCATCAAAGTTTGTGGACTTTCTGTGTTGGCTCACGTTGTTACTGTGAGCATAGTTATTGGCTAGTACTTAGGAAATAGAAAGTGTAGAAGAAATAGTGAGGCTAGGGGGCCGGGCGGTGGCGCTAGAGGTAAGGTGCCTGCCTTGCCTGCGCTAGCCTTGGATGGACAGCAGTTCGATCCCCCGGTTTCCCATATGGTCCCCCAAGCCAGGAGCGACTTCTGAGCGCATAGCCAGGAGTAACCCCTGAGCGTCACCGGGTGTGGCGAAAAAAAAAAAACAGAAATAGTGAGGCTAAAACCAGTATGGATAATAAGGAAATCTTTCCGACGAAAATTCAGACCAAGGTGCAGGCTGACAAATCCAGCCCCACCATCAACAATATAGGAATTTTTGCTGGAAAAAAAAACAACTCGGAAAGTTAAGCCTGATTCTAGCGAATCCCATGACAGTAGTGACTCAGACAATGATCAACCTCCAGTGCTAACTCCAGAAGTGAGGCCTGATTCTATTCACAAAATTGAATCGCACAACAGTGCAGATACAGATGATGAACCACGCGCACGGCCTCAGAGCTCTATTCAGAGTAATTTTGCTAATCCAGCTGCATCCCCTTTACACAGGGTAAATGTTTCTAACTATGTACCCTATCAGATGGAAGAATTAGATCGGTTTAAAAAAGCATGTAAAGAGTATGGGCCAAAATCGCCATACAGTGTAGAGTTACTAAGACTTTGGAGTCATAACTCATCTTGGACTTTGTATGATTTTAAAAGAATCGCTGAAATATGCCTGTCATCTAAACAGCAAACTGAATGAGAAATGTACTATTCAGAAGGTGCAATGGCCAAATTATATAGTCCGGATGGTATGAATAAAACAAGTGGCAGGTGTTACTCTATTATATGAATTATTGATGGCAGAAAATCAATTTGCAAATATTCAGACACAAGCAACTTTACCTAAAGAAATCTTAAATTTAATTAGGGATATTGCATTGTCATCATGGGAAAAAAATTGATTCTAACAGCATTGGTAGAGGAAACTTTTTAAAAATTACCCAAGGCCCTTATGAGTCATATGCAGAGTTTGTAGGTAAGATTAAAGATGCTCTGAAGTTACAAGTCGAAGATGAGGAGATGAGAAACTTCCTAGTAAAATCTTTGGCTTATCATAATGCAAATTCAGCCTGTAGATTAGTATTGAATACATTAAATGAAAAGGCAGATGTGAATGATTTCCTTTATGCCTGTCGGAATGTCTATGGGGAACCCCAACTCCCACCTCACTTAGACTCGGTACAAACCTTCCCAGTTACCAAGGGAATGATGCCTTACTCCCCTCATGGATAGGGCACTTTGCATAAACCAGGTCTTTGCCCAAAATGCAAAAAGGGTCACCACTGGGCGAAAGATTGCAGATCCGGAAACCTCATTGATAATAACCTAAGTAGAAGTTTCAACACAGGGGCCGGGCGGTGGCGCTAAAGGTAAGGTGCCTGCCTTGCCTGCGCTAACCTTGGACGGACCGCGGTTCGATCCCCCGGTGTCCCATATGGTCCCCCAAGCCAGGAGCAACTTCTGAGCACATAGCCAGGAGTAACCCCTGAGCGTTACTGGGTGTGGCCCAAAAAACCAAAAAAAAAAAAAAAAAAAAAAAAAAGAAGTTTCAACACAATCCCCAGGAGGCAAATCGCTTGCTACCATTATGGAAAACAGGGGCATATCAAAAGAAATTGCTGTTTTCTATAAATTCAGCTCCTCAAGGGCACACATACAAGATGCAAGAAAACGCCCACAGGGCCTCCCCCCAGGCCCTTCCAAATCAGGGGCAAAGTTCACAGACAATAATACTTTCAAGCCCAGCCCAAGAAAATTCATCATGATAAGGGAATTAATTCACTCCACATAAGGGAGTGCCGGATTAGACATATTATGCCCAGAGAACATTGCAATTTATCCAGGAGCATGCTCTTACAAGTTAGAAACTGGCATTGTGGACCTGCCACCCCCAGATACTATGGGTTTGATTCTTGGCAGAAGTTCCCTCAATATAAAGGGTATATCAGTAACCACTGGTGTCATTGACTCAGATTCGATGGGAGAAATCATTGTAGTATTACCATACCAGTTACATGGACCTTTAAAAAAGGAGATGCGATTACCCAGAGAGTAATAGTGCCTTATGTCAAATTTGGGACTTCAGATAAGACTAGAATTGGAGGTTTTGGAAGCACAGATCCGGGTGCTGCTCAAAACCCAATCGTGGCTCTGGTTACCAAATTTAAAGATGAACACCCAATAATCAAACTTCACTTGGAAGGGCAACCAACCCTTTGATGGCGTGATAGATACAGGTGCGCAGGTTACCGTAATTTCTGATAAACAATGGCCAGAAAATTGGCCTCTTCAGGATATCCCGCTACAAGGAGTAGGAGGCCTGAGCTCCTGTCTGTTGAGTACAAGGACTATGATATTTTACGGCTCAGAAAATCAAAACGCGATAATCAGACCTCACGTGGGCCCGTTTTCACCATCTGTGTGGGGCCCTGACCTACACAAATAGTGGAAAGCAGAATTCTACATCCCATTAGCCCTAACCTTCTTTTGATTTAAAAACCCAAAAAAATTTTTTTTTTTTTTTTTTTGGTTTTTGGGCCACACCCAGCGGTGCTCAGGGGTTACTCCTGGCTGTCTGCTCAGAAGTAGCTCCTGGCAGGCATGGGGGACCATATGGGACACCGGGATTCGAACCAACCACCTTTGGTCCTGGATTGGCTGCTTGCAAGGCAAACGCCGCTGTGCTATCTCTCCGGGCCCTAAAAACCCAAAAATTTTTATTTTATTTTTTTTGGGGGGTCACACCTGGCAGTGCTCAGGGGTTATTCCTGGCTCCAGGCTCAGAAATTGCTCCTGGCAGGCACAGGGGACCATATGGGGCGCCGGGATTCAAACCGATGACCTCCTGCATGAAAGGCAAACGCCTTACCTCCATGCTATCTCTCCGGCCCCTAAAAACCCAAAAATTTTAGTAAGGACCACTACCATAAAAACACCAGCACCAATAAAAATAAAAATGGAAATCTGACAAATGAATTTGGACAGGTCAGTGACCCCTTAAAACTGATAAATTAAAGGTGCTGACAGAATTAGTGGAGGAACAGTTAAGTTTAGAACATATTGAACCATCTTTTCTCAATGAAATTCACTTATATTCACTATAAAAAAGAAATCCGGTAAATGGAGACTTTTGATGGATCTTAGAGCTGTAAATTTATCCATGATACCTATGGGCAAATTGCAGACTGGTTTACCATCACCTGTAGTTATACCAAAGGAATGGCCACTAATTATAACTGATCTGAAAGACTGCTTCTACCATATTCCTATCCACCCAGATGATAAAAAACGTTTTGCATTCTCAGTTTCTTCTCTCAATAACACACATCCCTGCAGACGTTTCCAATGGACTGTTCTCCCCCAAGGCATGCTGGATTCCCCAACAATGTGCCAGTTTTTTGTAGATAAGGTTTTGAGCTCTGCTCGTGAAAATTTTCCGCAAGCCATGATATTTCATTATACAGATGATATCTTGCTCACAATGAACAATGAAACAGATTTACAGGACTTATACTCTTATGTTATGGACTGTTTACAAACATTGGGACTGAAAATAGCTTTAGAAAAAATACAGACAATGCCACCATATCAATATTTGGGTTTTATTTTGGACCGGACATAAATACATCCACAAAAAATTTCTATCAAAAAAGAAAACCTCAGAATGCTTAATGATTTTCAAACTTTTAGGTGACATAAATTGGCTCTGCCCTGCACTAGGAATCCAGAATGCAGAATTGTCTGTTTAAAACTTTGGAGGGTGACCCTGCTTTAGATAACCCGAGAAACTTAACAACAGCTGCCAAAAATGAAATGGACATCTTCTTGAGCAGATTACAAAAATCGTTTCTCTTAAGATTCATCTCAGGGCCCGGAGAGATAGCACAGTGGTGTTTGCCTTGCAAGCAGCCGATCCAGGACCAAAGGTGGTTGGTTCGAATCCCGGTGTCCCATATGGTCCCTCGTGCCTGCCAGGAGCTATTTCTGAGCAGACAGCCAGGAGTAACCCCTGAGCATCGCCGGGTGTGGCCCAAAAAAAAAAAACAAAAACAAAACAAAAAAAAAACAAAAAAAAAAGATTCATCTCACGGGGGCCGGTGAGATAGCATGGAGGTGATGCGTTTGCCTCCCATGCAGAAGGACGGGGGTTCGAATCCCGGCATCCCATATGGTCCCCCGTGCCTGCCAGGGGCGATTTCTGAGTGTAGAGCCAGGAGTAACCCCTGAGTGCTGCCGGGTGTGACCCAAAAACCAAAAAAAAAAAAAAAAAAAGATTCATCTCAGGAGAAAAGGTATTTCTGTTAATCTTCCCTACTATAGAAACCTCCAAAGGGGCCTTGATGCAACAGTCAGGACCTTTGGAATGGGTGTATTTACATAACAAACAGCCTCGCTCAGTTGACCCCTACTTGGAACTGATTTCAGAGATTATTATCAAGGCAAGACTCAGATCAATATCTTTACTAGGTTTTGACCCAGATATAATAGTTTTGCCAATACCAAAAAAGGAAATTGAGTCAATATTGCCTCTTAATGAATCTCTACAAGGGGCCCTCTCATTTTCACAGGAGAAATATCCTCCCATTATCCAGCAGGAAAAACAGGACTTTTTAAAGAAAACTCAGTTTGTTATTTCTTCAATTGTTAGGTCTCTGGAGCAGGGAACAAGGATTTAGCTGTCACACACCATAAATTGAGTGAGACTGGTGGTGGTGATAAACCCTTACACTTCGAGATGCAAAAGGAAAGACAGGAACCTGTCTTAACTGGGCTCCAAAATATAGGAAACTCTTGCTACATAAACTCAATATTGCAATGCTTGTATAATATTTCAGACAACTCAGTATTTTCATCAAGATCATTATAAAAAGGATATTAACAAGAAAAATCCAATGGGGCATGAAGGTAAATTAGCTGAAGAATTTGGTCGGCTCATCAAAACTATAGGAAATGGATTTCATAGATATATTAACCCTGAAAGCTTCAAAGTAACAATTGGTTTACTTAATGACCAGTTTGCTTGACACAATCAGCAGAATCCACATGAAATACTGATGTTTCTAATAGAGGGAGTACATCAGGACTTGCTTACTGTAAATCTAATGACAGACAAAACTACACATCTTATGGAAAATAAAAATTATGAACAATTTAGTCCAGAACACCAAAAGGCTCACAAATCTATTATTTATGATCTCTTTCAAGAATAATTCAAATCTATACTACAGTGTCTCACATGCCACCAAAAGTCTGAGGTTTATGAGACATTTGTTCATTTGTCTCTGGCTGTTACCTCTACAGATAAATGTACATTACAGGAATGCCTCTCTGAATTTTTTAAAGAAGAGTTAAGGGATGAAAACAAAGTTCAGTGCAACAGCTGAAAAACTAGAAGGGATTTTTCAAAGAAAACGTATTTATGGAAATGCCACCAGTACTTATAATACACTTGAAACGTTTTGCTTTTGATAGCAAACAAATAAAAAAATTGCACAATTATGTAGATTTTCCTTTAGAAGACCTCAATTTAGTAGAATTCACTTCAGAGAATAAAAGCAAGATTAAGGAATACAACTTATCATCAGTGTCAAAGCATTATGGTAAGGTTCACTATGGACACTGTACTTCATACTGTAAAATGGCTGCAAAACAACGCTGGATCAATTTTGATGACAAGAAGATCAAAAAAGTCCCTAATACATTGGTGAAATTCACAGCAGCATACAGTCTGTTTTATACTTTTTTTTTTTTTTTTGGGCCACACCCTGTGACGCTCAGGGGTTACTCCTGGCTATGCGCTCAGAAGTCGCTCCTGGCTTGGGGGACCATATGGGACGCCGGGGGATCGAACCGCGGTCCGTCCTAGGCTAGCGCAGGCAAGGCAGGCACCTTACCTCCAGCGCCACCGCCCGGCCCCTGTTTTATACTTCTTAAAGATCTACAATGAACACCTGATAATCATTTCACTTCCTTATCGGTTGCTATTAATGCTCTATGATTCTATCCACAGGCATGATCAATGAATAGGATTGAAAATCATGGAACCCCAATTGTCTTAATTTTATTATTGCTCTAGGTCTCAGTTAATCATGAAATCTTACAATTTTAGTCAAGGTTCACCAGAAAGAAAAATTTCTCATCATATTAATGTTGTTTTTCTTTCTAGGTATACTCATTTAACGACTTTCACTCTTTTTATTTTAACATCATTGCTTTATTTCCCTCAATTTAGGTTTTAAGATACTGACATAATGATAATTTTTAGGTGGACTTTCTTCACAGTGCTTCTAGCCTATGATTGACTATCATAGAGTTACTGTTATACAATAACTATGTATATATACTGTTATACACTTAAGAGTTTTCCATGTTTGTATTATGCATGAAATTCTCTTTCAGATCTGCTCTGCTCTGCCATTAAAACAGTTTTTTTGGGGGGCCCGGAGAGATAGCACAGCGGCCTTTGCCTAGCAAGCAGCCGAACCAGGACCTAAGATGGTTGGTTCAAATCCCGGTGTCCCATATGGTCCCCCGTGCCTGTCAGGAGCTATTTCTGAGCAGACAGCCTGAGCACCGCCAGGCTGAGCACCAAAAACCAAAATAAATTTTTTTTTTGAATTTGAAATGATTCATCTAAACAGTTGCTGGCTATTACATTTTAAAGCGCTTTTAGTTGATTCAGCTGAATTATTTTTTTCTTTTGCTCTATTTTGTATCCTTTCCAACAAATATTTTTTGGTATGAGTATTATGGCCATATATATATATATTTTTTTTTTTTTTGGTTTTTGGGCCACACCCACCCGGCGGTGCTCAGGGGTTACTCCTGGCTGTCTGCTCCTGGATTTCTGAGCAGACAGCCAGGAGTAACCCCTGAGCACTGCTGGGTGTGGCCCCAAAAACCAAAAAAAAAAAAAAAAAAAAAGAAATAGCTCCTGGCAGGCACGGGGGACCATATGGGACACCGGGATTCGAACCAACCACCTTAGGTCCTGGATCAGCTGCTTGCAAGGCAAACACCGCTGTGCTGTATCTCCGGGCCCATTTTTTGGGAAGTCTGTATGTATATGTCTTGTTCAATGTCTGTCTGTTTTTCATATTTTGTATATAGTTCCCTTTTTCCTAACTTTATCTTCCCCAGTTTAGTCTTTCTTATCCTTCTTTCTTCATGGTCCTTAAAATTTAATTTTCAGGATTCCCTTCACATGTGCAACTCATCTCCTTTACCTACAACTACAAGCCTCCTGATCTCGGCCTGAGGAAGAAATCCATGACTGTTGGAGTTTTGTTCCATGTTTGCTGCAAACTTGTTGGAAATGAAGCCACTTGGAATTTGTGTCACAATATAACCCCAGAGAAAAGTTTAACTGTGCTATCTAAGTTTCTGGTTTTCCATCCACATACACAGTGCTATTGTTGACCATTTCTACAATGGCTACCCCAAGATTGCACCGATCCCAAAGGAAATGTAGAAGCCCAACCAACTCATGATGGTAAATATGTAACGCTTGGGGATGCCCCAATACATGGATGACTGTACTGGCCTTCCTTCTTCATTCAGCTTGATATTATCTTCTATACCAGGCTTCAACCCGCTTTTCCAGACCCATCAAGTGTCTTTTGCCGGTCTTTTTGGAGTTCCAGACCCCTCATTTTTACAGATTGGTATTGGATTCTGTAGAAATTTCACCTTTTGTATTTTTCTTATAATTGTAATCCTTTGAATTTATATTTGGTACTACATTTCTTTTGACTATTTGGAATTAATGTTTTTCTATTTTAGTTTTTACTCTTAGAACTTGATATTATATTACATTACGGTTTTGCTTTCTTGACTTTAGGTTAGTGGTTTTGATATTGTTGTCTATAATTTCCTAAATGATATTTTTGTCTGTTCTCAGGGTTTTTTGCGTGGGCACATCATAGGCAAAATACTAGGTTTATAGGAGGTTCCATCCATTTTGGATGGATCCTCAAGTTGTTTATTTACACAGGGAGGGTCTCTGCCTTAAACATTTTGTTTTGGTTTGTGACTTAAGCTCCCATCTATAAATAATCGACCATATTGGTAAATCAATTTTGGACATCATATGGACTTCAGCCTAAATTAAGAACTTGGATTAGGGGCCGGAAAGATAGCATGGAGGTAAGGCATTTGCCTTTCATGCAGGAGGTCATCCGTTCAAATCCTGCCGTCCCATATGGTCCCCCGTGCCTGCTAGGAGCAATTTCTGAGCCTAGAGCCAGGAATAACCCCTAAGCACTGCTGGTGTGACCCAAAAACCACAAGAAAAAAGAACTTGGATTAAGTTCAGAAGCCTATTGATCATCATTGCAGTGCCCAGGGGGTATATGATTCTTCCTCCAAAATAAGGGCCTAATTCAATACCCTCAAAGATGGGCTTTCTGGTCTACCTGAATGAAAATGGGTTCGGAGAGATAGAATGAAGATAAAGTGTTTGCCTTTCATGAAGAAGGTCATTGGTTTGAATTCTGGTATCTGCCAGGTGTGATTTCTGAGCATGGAGCCAGGAGTAACTCCTGAGCACTGCCAGGTGTTACCCAAAAACCAAATACCAAAAACCACTACCACCACCACCAACAACAACAACAAATAAAGTAAAGGTGCTTCTTCTCGCCTGCTACACAACCTTTCTGACGTCTCTTCGAAGGATCTATGTACGTCTTAGATTTATCTTCTCAGGAGCTTGTAGTTGATTCTTTGATACATGTTTCTGGCTTTAGACACCCTGTGTTTAGGTTAGAAGTTTTTCTTTACATTTTTCTGTGGTGCACTTACGCAAACAGCCGTTCTTTTATTATTGACTAGTTTTTCCTTTAATAATTGTAGACAATATTGTTTACTAAAAACAAATGGAGGAATTGTTGTGTATGTAAATATTTTATGGGATCATTATGTTACTGACCCTACCCTGGTCGGTGATTGTGCCCTACCCTAGGGTGTGACCTGGCATTCTGCCCCCAACCTAGGGTGGTACCTGATTCTGCTCCCATCATTGGGTGGTACCTGATTCTGGGGGATAAAAACAAGGGTCTGTGGAAGGCGAGGGGCTTTTTGGCTGGAACTGATGCTGAGGCTTTGGATTTCAGTCTTGTCCACCGAATAAAGCTAATATTTCCACAAGCCTGACTGTCTGCGAGCTGTTTACCCACCCACCGCTTCACCTCAGAACCGCCGGCTGAACAGGGTGGCAGACGCATGCTCCAAGCTGGAGGGGAAAGACCTCATCCTCCATCCCTTCATCAGTCAACCTCTTCAATGGCTGACTTGCAACAAACCAGAAAAGAGAGGAAAAGGAGAGATGTGACAAATACAAAACAAATTTCAATTCAAATCCAACGAGAGTAGGCAGATTAAAGGGAAAGCTTTAATAATCAGAGATTACCCAAGTATATGAAAAAAGAAATTCAAACTTTCGCTGTCTCAAGAAATTAACTCACTGCTATTAAGCAGTGATGCTGCGATAGGATATTGGCCTTGCACACTGCTGACCTAGGACAGATTGTCGTTCGATCCCCTGGCATCCCATATGTCTCCCAAGCAAGAGCGATTTCTGAGTGCATAGCCAGAAGTAACCTCTGAGCATCACTGGGTGTGGCCCCAAAACAAAACAAAAACAAAAACAAAAAACTTGGGCCAGAGAGATAACTCAATGATTTGAGCACATGCTTTGCATGCAGAGCACTGAGTTTGATCCATAGCACCACATGGTCCCCAAGCACCACCAGGAGTGGGGCCTGAGTGATAGTACAGGGGGTAGGGTGCTTGCCTTGCTTGTCCTGGTTCAGTGCCCAGCATCCCATATGGTTCCCTGAGCCTCAGGGGTAATCCCTGAGTGCACAGAGCCACAAGTAACCCCTGAGTATTGCTGGATATGCCCCCCAAGCAGAAACAAACAAACAAAAATCACCACCATAAATGAGCCCAAGCACCACTGGATGGGACCCAAAAACCAAAATAATAAAACAGAATCAATGAAACAGAATTATAGATACACTTGTGAAAAATAAAGTCAAAAGCAGACTCTGGGGGGCCGGAGAGATAGCGTGGAGGTAAGGCGTTTGCCTTTCATGCAGGAGGTCATCGGTTCGAATCCTGGCGCCCCATATGGTCCCCTGTGCCTGCCAGGAGCAATTTCTGAGCCTGGAGCCAGAAATAACCCCTGAGCACTGCTGGGTGTGACCCAAAAGCCACAAAAAAAAAAAAAAAAAAAAAAAGCAGACTCTGAACAAGCCAATAAAGTGAAAACCTCTAGTTAAACTACTCAAGGAAAAAAGTAAGCAGATATAGCTGGCCAGTATCAGGTATAAAATCAAAAATATCACTATAGAATCAACAGATATTAAAGGATAATAATACTATGGACTGGGATAGGAGAGAGAGTACAGAAGGGAGGCGGTTTTCTACATGCTCTGCATGTAGCTGTGGTCACATACTGGGATGAACCCCCATCATCCCATATGTTCTTCCAAGCACAGCCAGGAATAATTCCTGGTGCAGAGACAGGAGACATTGCCCTGAGCATAGCCAGATGTGGCCCCAAAACACCCCAAAATATACCAGAGACTACTTATTTTGGATGAGCTTCACACCTGGTGGTACTCATGGCTTACTCCTGACTCTGCCCTCAGAGATCATTCCTGTCCGACTTGGTACCATATAGGATGCTGGGAATGAAACCGGGTCAGCCGTGTACAAGTCAAGTGCTACACACTACATTATCTGTCTGGTTCAACTATGGCAAATGTTTTACTAATAAATCTGAAAACTTAGATTAAGTGAACCAATTCCTTGAAACACTTTTTTTTTTGTTATGTTTTTTTGTTTTTGGGTCACACCTGGCAGCACTCAGGGGTTACTCCTGGCTCTAGACTTAGAAATCACTCCTGGCCGGCTTGGGGGACCATATGGGATGCCGGGATTCGAGCCACCATCCTTCTGCATGCAAGGCAAACACCTTACCTCCATGCTATCTCTCCAGCCCCTCATAGGTGCTCAGGGGTCACTCCTGGCTCTACACCAGGGGTCCCAAACTCGTGGCCCGCAGGCCATTTGCGGCCCATTTTGTGGCACACGGCCAGCCTTCAAATATCACAATATTCGCCATTATTCACTTACCGAATAATTGCAATAAAAATCGCATTAGTAAGAAAAATATTGCATTAAACATTCGCATACCCCGAGCAGTTCCATTCGGGGTATGCAAATGTTTAATGCGATTTTTTGCTATTTTTTTTCTTACTAATGCGGTTTTTTATTGCGAATATTCGGTAAGCGAAATCCCTTATGCGGCCCTGCCTCACCCCGACTTTGCCTCCTGCGGCCCCCAGGTAAATTGAGTTTGAGACCCCTTCTATACACTCAGAAATCGCCCCTGGCAGGATGGGGAACCATATTGGGATACCAGGAATTGAACCAGGGCTCTCCCAGGTCATCTGCTTACAAGGCAAACACCCTACCATTATCAAAGCTGGAACTAGGGAAGAAAAAAAAGGAAAATCTAAATGGCCCTGCAGCCATTAAAGTTGAATTCTGGTTTTAAAACGGAGCTTAAAGGGCCAGAGCCAAGCCTGGGGTACACAGGATGCCGAGTCTGATCCCTAGCACTGCCAGATCTAGTCTTGGTGACTTCCGGGACCATGGAGAAACTAAACACCCAACTCAGAATCTTCCAAAAATAGCACTAAGCCTTAGACCACTTTATTGAAATTTGTAGCTGACATTTAAGCATAAGGCCCAAGAGAGAACTTAATTTCAACTGCATGCTTTGCCTGCAGGAGACCGGGTCTGAGCCCTGGCTGTTAGAGTCGTCCTAACACAGCCAGGAGTGGCCCCTAAGCAAAGAGCCAGGAGTAGTCCCTGAGAACTATGCTGGCATTGAGCCATTAAAAAAAACTAACAAAGGGGCCGGGCGGTGGCGCTGGAGGTAAGGTGCCTGCCTTGCCTGCTGCGCTAGCCTAGGACGGACCGCGGTTCGATCCCCCGGCGTCCCATAGGGTCCCCCAAGAAGCCAGGAGCAACTTCTGAGCGCATAGCCAGGAGTAGCCCCTGAGCGTCACAGGGTGTGGCCCAAAAACCAAAAAAAAAAAAAAAAAAAAAAAAAAAACTAACAAAACTTAGGGATTAAGTAGTACCAATGCTACATAAACCATTTCAGTAGGAAACATTCCCTATTCCTCTTATAAACCCAGAACTAGTATGAAATTGGGAAAACCTATTTCCACAAAAACTAGAAGCCTGGTAAGCCAGCGAACTTTCCGAGGACTTTTGAGGAAATCGCAACATATGCATATGAAGGTGAGCAACAGAGAGCTTTGTAGCTCCAATCCAGGATTCTCTTCAGAGTTCCTCCCTTGTCTAGGAATGCAGGGCCATTCCTGAATAACGCAGGAATTTCAACCCTTGCCCGGGGAGGAGTCCTGGGTATATTTTTACAGCAGGATTTGCAGACAATGTGGATCAAGGCGTCTTCTCTGGGCAGCAGACATACAATGCCCTGCTCGGCAGATTCAGTCACCAGGTCACCCAATGCACCATGGGCGGGCCCTCCGTCTTCACCTTGGTGAGATCCCACCTGAAAGGCTTTTTCTGATGTGCCACTCTGGGGAGGGCAGGAGAATCTCACAGGTTTTCTGCCTTAACGATTATTCCAAAGATCAGGGACAATGTAGCCTCTGACTATTGCTGAGTGGGACACACATGCACTGGCATCTGAGAAGAGACCACAGGACATGGTGAGGATCTGTCACCTGACTTCAGCAGATCAAATTCTACCTACCTGGTCAGGTGCTCAGACACCCGGGCAGGAGTCAGCCCAAACCCTGTGTTATACAACCCTTCAACGGTCTGTGCACGCCCATTTCCAAAGTGAATCAGTAATTTTTTTTTGTTTTTTTGGGGGGGTCACATCCGGCAGCGCTCAGGGGTTACTCCTGGCTCTAAGCTCAGAAATTGTTCCTGGCAGGCTCGGGGACCATATGGGATGCTGGGGTTCGAACCACTGTCTTCTGCATGCAAGGCAAACGCCATCTCTCGGGCCCCGAATCAGTAATTTTGTCAGTGGCTCTGGACCCCTTTGGGAAAGGGACGTCACTGAATGCCCGGCGTCGCCGATGTGGCCTGTCTTGGCCTATTTTGGCTCCGGCGTTTAACCCCAAACAATAAAAAGGGCCAAGAGGTGCTGACGCTGCAAGTCCTTGAGTCGTCCTCAGGGTAGAAGCAGAAATGCAAGCGGCATGCACGGACAAGGGCACCCCCTAGCCTGCAGGATGGGGACTGGTCTCGCCTTGGGCCGACCTGGCTTCGAGCCCCGGAATCCCAGAGGCCCCCCGAGCCTGCACAGAACCAGGAGTAACTAACCCCGAGCATCGCCTGGCGTGGCACAAAAACTAAAGACGAAAGAATCAAGGGGCTCCCGCCCCACCCCAGGGTCTGCTCCAAGGCCGGAGCCGCCCCCTCTCGGGTCTGCAACGGGCTCCGGGCTGGGGTGAGCCGGGCCATCAGCGCCGTCCCTTGGCCCGACGCAGAAACGAGGGAGAGCCGAGGGCAGGCCGCGGCAGCCCGACTCTGAGCCATTGCTCGCCCGCAGCTTCCGGGACGCGGGACTCCGGGCCGCAGACTCAGCTCCCGCAACGCCACCCGCGGCAGCCGCTCGCCCCACGGCTTCCGGGCCCCTGATTGGTCGGGCCGTCTCTCCGTCGCGGGAGGCGGCCCACCCAGCGGCCAATCAGCGGGCAGTCCCGCCACCCAGGCGCGCGCTCATTGGCCGAGGCCCGGGGAGGGCGGGCCCAACGCGGCGCGCGGGAATTGCCCGTCAGCGCGCGGCGAGGCCGGGCCTGCCCCGAGGCTCCGACGCGCAGGCGGGCCGGAAGCGGGGCCGAGGGCAGCCGGAAGGGGCCGGGCCTGCCGGAGGAGACTGAGCCGGGCGTTGGGCCGGCCGCACCCTCGGAGGCCATGGCTACCGAGGGGGTGGCGGTGGCCGGAGACGGCGTGGTCGCGGGCCGCCGGGCCAAGGAGAGCTCGGAGCAGAGCCCGAGCGTGGGCCCGAGCCGGCGGCGCTTCTCGTCGCTCTCTCGTGACGCCGAGCAGCGAGCCCACCAGTGGTGCCGGGAGTTCCTGGGTGGGGCTTGGCGCCGGGTGCCGCCCGAGGAGCTCAGGGTCCAGCCCGTGAGGTAGGGCTGGGGCGGGGGCTGGGGCGGGGCGGCGCGGCGCGGCGCGGCTCGGCTCGGGCCCCGCGGCGCTGTGGCGGGAGGGCGCCCCGGGGCGGGGCCTGGGAGGGGAGGGCGTGGCCTCGGCGGGGTAGGTGGGGAGGCGCGTCCCTGGAGGAGGTGTGGGCGTGGTCTCTGGAGGCTGGCTTGGGCGTGGTTTCTAGAGGGGCGTGGCCTCCGGACGAGGTGGGCGGGCGTGGTCTCTGGGGGTTGGGCTTGGGCGTGGTTTTCCAGAGGGGCGTGGCCCTCTGGTTCTGTTTTGGGCGTGGTTTACAGAGGGCGTGGCCTCTGGTTGGTGAGGTTCGTGGGCCTGGGTGTCGGCGTTGGGCATGGTTTCCCAGAGGGGCGTGGTTTACAGGGCGTGGCCTCTGGTTGGTGAGGGGCGTGGCCTGTGGGGACTGGGTTCGGGCGTGGCTTGAAGAGGGGCGTGGTTTTCAGGGTGTGGTCGGGTGGGTGGGCGTGGTCTCCGGAGGGGCGAGCCCGGCCGCTTCTGAGCACGCACGCGCCCTGCGTCCGCAGCGGAGGCCTCAGCAACCTGCTGTTCCGATGCTCGCTTCCGGACCACCTCCCCACCGTCGGCGAGGAGCCCCGGGAGGTGCTGCTGCGGCTGTACGGGGCCATCCTGCAGGTGAGCCGCGAGGACCGTGGTGGAGCGCGTTGGGCTCTGCCTTTCGCTGGCCTCCTGGCGGGACTCAAGCCGTAGAACCACTCGGGTCTTCTGTGCCCTGGCTGCTCCGGACCCCAGCACTAAGCCGCTTCCGCGCGGTGCAGCAGTAGCAGCAGCAGTGTGGGCCCCGGGCCACCCTCTTCCCCTCTTCCCCTCTTCCTCTCTTCCTCCCTTCCTCTCTTCCTCCCTTCCTTCCTTCCTTCCTTCCTTCCTTCCTTCCTTCCTTCCTTCCTCCCTTCCTCCCTCCCTCCCTCCCTCTTTCTTTCCTTCCTTCCTTCCTCCCTTCCTCCCTCCCTCCCTCCCTCCCTCCCTTCCTTCCTTCCTTCCTTCCTTCCTTCCTTCCTTCCTCCCTCCCTTCCTTCCTTCCTCCAGGGCGTGGACTCCTTGGTTCTGGAGAGTGTGATGTTCGCTATCCTTGCGGAGCGGTCGCTGGGGCCCCAGCTCTACGGAGTCTTCCCCGAAGGGCGTTTGGAGCAGTACATCCCAGTATGAGCCCGAACTCCCCGAGGCCCCTCCTGCCCCGGCCCTGCACTCCACCCCGTCGTGTATCTTTGCATCCATCCCTCACCCCGCTAGAGGCCAGTCCCCGAGACCCTGACCTCCCCGCATTCCCCCACCCTCCCCTCCTGCCCCAGCCCCCTCAACACCCTGATAGGTTCCTGGGTGCAGAGCCGACCACTGAGAACGCGAGAACTTCAAGATCCTGTGTTGTCAGCCACCATTGCCACCAAGATGGCCCAGTTCCACGGCATGGACATGCCTTTCACCAAGGAGCCACACTGGCTGTTTGGGACCATGGAGCGGTGAGTCGGGAGCCCTGACCCCTGCACTGAACCCTCATCCCGGCCAATGCTACAAGGTGTGGCTGGACGAGAGGAGGGGTGTGGAGGGAGTGAGCGGCAGGAGTAAACACACCCTATGGTGATGGCGGGCGGGTTTCAGGTACCTTAAACAGATCCAGGACCTGCCCCTGACTGGCCTCCCCCAGATGAATCTGCTGGAGATGTACAACCTGAAGGACGAAATGGGCAACCTCAGGTGAGGGTGGCAGGATCAGGAGAGAATGCTGCAGGGGGTGGAGCCAGGCAGGTTCTGCTGAGGGCTAGATGGGCCTGCAGCCACTCCGTTTTCCTGCAGGAAGTTGTTGTCCTCTACCCCGTCCCCGGTAGTCTTCTGCCACAATGACATCCAGGAAGGTAGGAGAAAGCGTGGGGATCCCAGCGGGGGAAGGCGCTGGAGGGCGCTGGGGTGACCCAGCCCTTATCTATCACCGTCTCCCAGGGAACATCTTGCTGCTCTCAGAGCCACAGAGTGCCGATAACCTCATGCTAGTGGACTTTGAGTACAGCAGCTATAACTACAGGTGAGGACGCCCTTGCCTCCTGCAGTCAGCCCCACAGTGCCTAGGCCAGATGGCCGGATTATGTCTCCGCACCCCAGGCCCCCAGCGTCTCTGCAGATTTAAGTGCCCTCCTCCTCCTCCTCCTCCTCAGGGGCTTTGACATTGGGAACCATTTCTGTGAATGGGTTTATGATTACACACACGAGGAGTGGCCTTTCTACAAAGCACAGACCGGTGACTACCCCAGCCGGAGACAGCAGGTACAAGCATAGGCCAGAACCCGGAGAGGGAGAAGGTCTAGAAGGAAAAGGAAGAGGGGCTATTAGCTGGGGGAAAAGAGCACAGGCTCTCCAGCTCCTGACTCTCCTCTCTTACCTCAGCTCCATTTCATTCGTCATTACCTGGCAGAGGTTAAAAAAGGTGAGGCCGTCTCTCCAGAAGAGCAGAAGAAACTGGAAGAAGATTTGCTGGTAGAAGTCAGTCGGTGAGAAAAAATGGGGTGGAGGGAAGGGCAGAGACAGGGGAAGGGGGGAGGGTGAGGAAGCAGTAGCTATTCAAGCCCTGTGCTGCAAGGAAGGGCCTGGTACAAAGTAAGGCGGGGCCAGTCTGGGAGTGGAAAGAGCAGGACAGGAGCCAAGAAGTAGCACAGGTCTCAAAGAACATTCATCCACACTGTTGAACCCGGTTTCATCACTGCCATGCATGGTCCCGCCAAGCACTGCCTGAAAGAGCCCTGAGCACCATTGATGTGACCCCACAGCCCCAGATACGGACGGCAGGACAGGATTAGGGTTTGGTAGTAGGATAAAGTTAGAGCTTATTGGTTAACTTGGAGCAGAGGACCCGGCGATTGCGCTCCAAGCCCCTCACTTTCTTTCCGTCCCTCAGGTATGCTCTGGCTTCCCATTTCTTCTGGGGCCTTTGGTCCATCCTCCAGGCATCCATGTCCACCATAGAATTTGGTTACTTGGTGAGTAACTGGACGTGTGAAGTAGGCGGGGAGGGCAGGAATACAAGGACACGCCTGGGTCCCCTGGCCAAGGGTCTGGGTGCCTGTTTCTGGGCTCTGCCCCACACGTAGATTGGTTTCCTCCCCAGGAATATGCCCAGTCTCGCTTCCATTTCTACTTCGAGCAGAAGAGTCAGCTGGCCAGCCTCCACGCCTCAGCTTGACTGCTGAGTTCTTGACCTCCGAGTTCTTCTGCAGCCTCTAGGGCAGGACCTTGGAGGGAGGGCAGAGAGCAGAAGCCCTCTGGGGACCAAGCCGGCTGAGCCCCAGCCAGCCCTGGGCACTCTGGCTGAGGCACTGACCTCTCCCCGAGTTTGAGCCGGCTGGTCCCGTGGCGAGCGGGCAGTAGGCGGGCACCTCTGGACTGTTCGTTCACCTTCATGCAATAAACACTCTTCTCCCACTGAGTCCTGTGGTCCTGTGGGGCGCTGGGAAGGACTGGGGAGGAGCACAGGTGGTCAGCGCTAGCGGTGGTGGTGTGGGTGTGTGGGGGGGGTCCTGACCTCAGGTCCCCTATTCTTCCTTGGCTGCTGCTTAGGAGTGAACGGGCGGGCCAGAGGGTCCCAGCGGCAGCGGCAGCTGAGCTTCGGCGGCATCACCCCTGGCGCCCACAGGGATGAACATGACCTTTCCTCTATATTGGGCTATTTTTAGCCCTGGGGGGCAGGCCGCTGGGCCCTCGGATCCCCAGTCCTTGGAGCAATCCTCTCCGCGGGCACCCAGGCCGCCCAAAGGGGAGGGGGCTCTGGGCCCGCCCCTTCTCGGTTTGCGCGACCCAAATTTGGGAGCCGGGATCAGGTTCCCTGGACTGGACGGGAAGGGCGGGGCAGTGGCCGCCTGAAGGACGTGGGGACACGGCCAGAGCCGCCGGCCCGCACGCGGACCCGCAGGAGTGAGCAGAGGCGTGAGTGAGGGGTCCGCCGCCCGCCCCGCTCGCGAGTGGGTCCAGCCGGTGGCCCCGGGGTCGCGGCGCCCCTGCACGGCCTCGGCGGGGCAGCCCGCCCGCAGGCCTCGAACCCCGCACCATTGTGGCGGAGCGGCCCAGAACGCGGCGCGCGAGGGTCCGGGGCTCGCAGCCGTTGGCGGACCGGGGGTCGCGGGTGGGTGGGCGCGGGGCGATGGGCCGGGCGGCCGCGGCGGGGCGGGGACGCGGGGGGCGGCCGCGGGGGCGGGCAGGGTCTGCCGCCGCGGGCAGGGGCAGGGCCAGGGCGGGTGAGCCGGAGCCTGCCCGCGCCCCCTCTTGCCCCTCGCAGGTGCCGGCCGAGCCCCAGCATGGCGGAGGCGCACCAGGCCGTGGCCTTCCAGTTCACAGTGACCCCGGACGGGGTCGACTTCCGGCTGAGTCGGGAGGCGCTGAAGCACATCTACCTGTCGGGGGTCAACTCCTGGAAGAAGCGCCTGATCCGGATCAAGGTGGGCGCGGGGGCCCGGGCGCAGAGCCGGCGGCTGCTGGGCAGGGCAGGGCAGGGCAGGGCAGGGCAGGGCAGGGCAGGGCAGCGCGGGGCGGCCGGCTCCGGGGGACACTCGGCCGGCAGGCGCTGCAGGAGCGGGACCGGGGACGGGCAGGCGGGCGGGCGGGCGGGCGGGCGGGCGGGCGGGCGGGCAGGCAGGCAGCCAGCCAGGGAAGGGGGCCGACTTCCCGCCTCTTGCCTCCCCAGAATGGCGTCCTCCGGGGCGTGTACCCCGGCAGCCCCTCCGGCTGGCTGGCCGTCACCATGGCAACCGTGGGCTCCTCCTACTTCGATGTGGATATCTCCCTGGGTCTGGTCTCCTACATCCAGAAGTGGATCCCTGACAGGGGGTGAGCAGCTGCAGGGGAACCCCCTGGGAAGAGGGCTCCGGAGCTGGACAGATCCCAAAAGGCGGCCCGCCCCGCACCCCGACCCTCTGCGAGAGACACAGCTCCGAGTGTGCCTCCCAAGCTGGGCCGCCGCCCCCAGGACAGCAGAGTCAGACACACACACCACCGCCCCCAGGACTGCAGAGTCAGACACACAGACATACACACACCATCGCTCCCAGGACTGCAGAGTCTCTCTGTCTCTCTCTCTCTGTCTGTCTCTCTGTCTCTCTCTGTCTCTCTCTGTCTCTGTCTCTCTCTCTCTCTCTGTCTCTCTCTCTCTCTCTCTCTCTCTCTCTCTCTCTGTCTCTCTCTCTCTCTCTCACTCACTCACACACACACACACACCATCACTCCCAGGACTGCAGAGTCACACACACACAAACACACATACACACCATCGCTCCCAGGACTACAGAGACACACACACATACACACCACCGCCCCCAGGACTGCAGAGTTAGACACACACACACACACCATCGCTCCCAGGACTGCAGAGTCTCTCTGTCTCTCTGTCTCTCTGTCTGTCTCTCTGTCTCTCTCTGTCTCTCTCTGTCTCTCTCTGTCTCTCTCTGTCTCTGTCTCTCTCTCTCTCTCTCTCTCTCTCTCACTCACACACACACACACACCATCACTCCCAGGACTGCAGAGTCACACACACACAAACACACATACACACCATCGCTCCCAGGACTACAGAGACACACACACATACACACCACCGCCCCCAGGACTGCAGAGTTAGACACACACACACACACACCATCGCTCCCAGGACTGCAGAGTCTCACACACACACTGTCCTGGAGGGCACCCTCTGAGCCCTCTTCCCCCTTCCACAGATTTAGCTCCTTGCAGGTGGAGCAGACACGGGAGTTGGTCAGCATCGCCATCTTCTCCACGGGGTTGTGGATGACGGGCATCTTCTTCTTCCGCAAGTCGCTGAAAGTGCTGCTTTCCTACCACGGTTGGATGTTTGAGATGCACGGCCAGACCAGCCGCTTCACCAAAGTCTGGGCTGTGAGCAAACACGAGACATGGGCTGGGGCAGTGGTCTGAGGCCCCAGGGCACCCAGGTCTGGGCAGAGCTTGAGGGAGAGGCTGGCAAGACCAGGACCTGTGTGGGACTGTTTGTGCTGGTTGCTAGGGTCTGGGTTAGCATTTCACATGGCTTCATTGCAACACTCTCTGCTTCATTCTACTTGTTTGCTTCACTGGTTGGTTTGGGGTTTTTTTGGTTCATGTGTTGGGTGTCTGGGCCACACCCCGCAGTGCTCAGGGCTCACTCCTGGCAGGGCTTAGGGCCCCTGTGTGGTGCAGGAGTCAGAGCCAGGCTGGCCGTGCGCGACGCAAACGCCAAACGCCTTCCCTCCTGTCCTCCCTCCCTCTCTGGCCCTACTTTGTGCCTCCAGATCTGTGTCCGCCTTCTGTCCAGCCGGAAGCCCATGCTCTACAGCTTCCAGTCATCCCTGCCCAAGCTCCCTGTGCCCAAAGTGTCAGCCACGATCCAGCGGGTGAGGGCCAAACCCAAAGAGTCTGTTCACCTGAAGGGCCCCATATCCTGCCGACAGGCGGCTTTAGGGAAGGGGCCAAGGCGGGGGATGGAGGATCCGGACAGAGGGTCAGACAGAGGCAATTGTCCCTGCTGGTCCCACACTGACAGCAGATACCCTGACTGTGCAGTACCTGGAGTCTGTGCGCCCCCTGTTAAATGACGAGGAATTTGACCGCATGGAAAATCTGGCCAAGGAGTTCCAAAACAAAACTGCCAACAAGCTGCAGAGGCTTCTCATTCTCAAGTCCTGGTGGGCCACAAACTATGTGAGTTCCTCCTGTCTCCTGGGCAGCTTCCTGTGCCCCTACCCGCCATGGCTCTTACCGCCCCCTCTGGCCTA
Source organism: Suncus etruscus (assembly GCF_024139225.1). Lineage (NCBI taxonomy): Eukaryota > Metazoa > Chordata > Mammalia > Eulipotyphla > Soricidae > Suncus > Suncus etruscus. The sequence goes on from NC_064851.1 coordinate 352,714, forward strand.
CAGGTGAGCGACTGGTGGGAAGAATTTATCTATCTTCGAGGCCGGAGCCCCCTCATGGTGAACAGCAACTATTATGCCATGGTGAGAGTCCCATGTGCCCTGCATGATCAGCTTCGTCCCTGGCTTCAGGGCTCAGGGCAAGGACCCTGGTGGCAGATGCCACGGGAACCGGGGGTTCTTAAGTGAGGGGAATTCTGGAATGGTCAGGAAGTAGCTGAGGAGCGATGGGCGTACTGAGAACCTAGGGGTCTTGGAGACCCCACTGGTGCTCCCCCACGGAGGCCTCCTGGGCCAGCTGTCCGCTCAGCACAGGCTCTGTGGCCACAGGAACTCTGTTCAGCATGCCTCCCAATGTGCTGTTCTACGGATCTAGGTCTATCAGCAGCCCTGTGCTCCTCCCCTGCTCTACACAAAAGACTAGGTGTGGGTGGTCTACACAGGGAGCTCATCTTCTCTCCTGAAGCCCACAGTGGGCTCTGAGCAGTGTGCTGCCTTTCTGTGTGAATCAGAGGTCCAGAATCATCTTTTTAGTGTTGGCATGCCCCTTTCCAAACAATTGTAAATACAAAGTGGGCATAGAAAGCAGCTCAGAGACCCATGGGAGGGGCCTGAGTGATTGCACAGTGGTAGGGCTAACCTAACCCTGCCTTGCACGCAAACCACCCGGGGCAGACCCAGTGTGATCCCCAGCACCTCATCTGGTCCCCAGAGCTTGTCAGGAGCAATTTCTGAGTGCAGAGCCAGGAGTAACCACTGAGCACCGCCGGGGGTGGCCCAAAAACAACCAAAAAAGCTAAGAGACCCATGGGGGCCAGAGGAGCAAGGGGTGTGTCTCAGGCACTTCATCTGTCGGCATGCAAAGGACCCAAGAGAGGAACAGGTCACTGAGGGCTCCTGTGAGGGAGTGTGGCTGCTGCATCCACCTGTCCCAGCTCCCTGCAGGTCCTGCTCTTTTTTTCTCGGTAGGACTTTGTGCTCATCACGAACACAGAGGTGCAGGCCGCTCGCCTGGGTAACATTGTCCACGCCATGATATTGTATCGCCGTAAACTGGATCGTGAAGAGATCAAGCCTGTGAGTTGTGCTGGGGTGAGGGTTTGGTCTGGTAGGGGCGGGCTGGGGCAGACTGTCTGAGCCGTGCTGGGCTTCCTCCCCAGGTGATGGCACTGGGCATCGTACCCATGTGCTCCTACCAGATGGAGCGAATGTTCAACACCACCCGCATCCCTGGCAAGGACACAGGTGTGGAACGTTGCTGGGTTCCGTCACCATGAAAGTTGGCAGCTGATCCAAGACAGCTGCTGCTTAAAGCGCTACGCTAGTGCCGTACCTGTCAGAAAGCTGCCCCCCAACTCTAGGAACTCATGGTGCTACGGAGAGATTGCTGCAAATGCCTGGGGTCAGGGGTGGGGGACTGACCTGGGGGTCTGGTGGGAGCCACTGGGACTATTTGTATCACTCCCAAGAAATTCTGAGCGATAGCACAGCTGGTAGGACATTTGCTTTGCATGCGGTTGACCCAGGTTTGATTACCTGCATTCCATAAGGTCTCCCAAGCACTACTAGTGGTAATTCCTGAGCACAGAGCCAGGAGTAATTCCTGAGCACTACTGGGTATGAGCTCCCTCCAAAATAAACCAAAACAAACCAAAAAAACACCACCTCCTGGGGGCCTGAGCAATAGCACAATGGGCAGGGCATTTGCTTTGTACGTGGCTGAACCGGGTTTGATCCCAGGCAGCCATATATGGTCCCCCAAGCCCCACCAGGAGTGATTCCTGAGCTCAGATCCAGGAGTAAGCCCTGATCACTGCTGAATGAGGCCCCGCTCCCCCAAAAAAAAACACCTCCTGGGTCTGTTCTAGCCCAGATATAGGAAGCCCTGGCACAGGCCCCTTCCCGCCCACCCTGGGACGGGGTCCCTAGACTCTGGAGACCAGGGCCTGCTAGCACCAGGTGGAACATCTGCGGTGTTGGCGCTCAGTTCAGCTTTGGCCCCACCCTAGACCTGCTGCAGCACTTGAAGGAGAGTCGGCACGTGGCTGTGTACCACAAAGGCCGCTTCTACAAGCTGTGGCTCTACAATGGCTCCAGCCTGCTCAAGCCACGCGACCTGGAGATGCAGTTCCAGAGGATCCTGGATGACCCATCTCCACCACAGCCCGGGGAGGAGAAGCTGGCTGCCCTCACAGCGGGGGGAAGGTAGCAGCACCCCACCCCCACGAGAGAGGCAGGGGCCACAGTGAGGGAGGACAGACATCCCTTCACCCCAGGACCTGCCTCCCACAAAGCCACTGCCTTCTTCCCACTGGGAGATGGCTGTGAGACCATGCTGCGGGGGGGACTTACCCGGGTGGCCACCTGTGGCAGCCAGCAGATTCCCCCTGCCCTGTGCCCCCAGAGAGGAGTGGGCGCAAGCACGCTGCAAGTTCTTCAGCTGTGGCAAGAACAGGGTGGCCCTGGATGCCATTGAGCGTGCTGCCTTCTTCGTGGCCCTGGACGAGGAGTCTCACCAGTACAACCCCGACGAAGAGGCCAGCCTCAGCCTCTACGGCAAAGCCTTGCTGCACGGCAACTGTTACAACAGGTGTGGCCCGTCCCCCACCCCACCGGTTCTTGCTTTATTCTGGATAATACTTTGCATCTGCTTATCTCTCCTGGGCAGGAAGTACCTCTGGATGGGCCCCTACCACAACCGTTCTCCACTCATGGAAGTGGACCTACTCTTTCCAATAAAGAACTCCGGGCAGGGCCCAGAGAGATAGCACAGCGGCGTTTGCCTTGCAAGCAGCCGATCCAGGACCAAAGGTGGTTGGTTCGAATCCCGGTGTCCCATATGATCCCCCGTGCCTGCCAGGAGCTATTTCAGAGCAGACAGCCAGGAGTAACCCCTGAGCATCGCTGGGTGTGGCCCAAAAACCAAAAAAAAAAAAAAGAGAGAGAGAACAACTCCAAGCAGAGAGACATTTTCCAGTTTCAGTCCCACAGCTGCCTGCTGGCAGATAGCTTGTGGTAGAAATTCCTGAATCTGGGGCCCGGACAGATAGCACAGCAGCGTTTGCCTTGCAAGCAGCCCATCCAGGACCAAAGGTGGTTGGTTCAAATTCCCGGTGTCCCATATGGTCCCCCGTGCCTGCCAGGAGCTATTTCTGAGCAGACAGCCAGGAGTAACCCCTGAGTCCTGCCAGGTGTGGCCCAAAAACCAAAAAAAAAAAAAAAAAAAAAAAAAATCCTAAATCTGTTTGATCTCCCTAACCTGTGTGGATTCTTTCCTGTGTCAGTGTTACTTACGGATCTGCCGCCTTCCCCAATCCCTCAGGATTGGGGCATGAGGCTTCTACTACACCCAGACACACACAAACACACACACACACACACACACACACACACACACACACACAAACAGCCATCCCCTAGCCCCCAGCATCACTGCCCTTTCCTCCCACAGGTGGTTCGACAAGTCCTTCACACTCATTGCCTTCAAGAATGGCAAGCTGGGCCTCAACACGGAGCATGCGTGGGCAGATGCCCCCATCATCGGGCACCTCTGGGAGGTAACCAGCTTAGGAAGGAGCCTGATTGGGAATAGACCAGAGAGCAAGGGGAAGGACAGCAGTCATCTCACAGCCTGACTTTCTCCCTGCAGTTCGCTCTGGCCACTGACACTTTCCACCTGGGCTACTCGGATACTGGACACTGCCTGGGCAACCCCAATCCTATGCTGGCGCCTCCCCAGCGGCTGCAGTGGGACATCCCTGATGAGGTGGGCAATGATAAGGGGCCTTCTACCACTTCTCCCCTTCGCCTGGCCCCACACTCAGCAGTCAGGAGATGTCAGTGGTTAGAGTGCATGGCTCCAGATGCCCTCTTAAGCCCCGTCCCTCTTAAAGCTCAGCCTGGCCTGGTTGTCCTAGGCCTCTTCTGAGACCTGGCAGGCCTAGTCACCCCTCAGAGATCTGCTCCTAGCTGACCCCCTGTGTGTCTCGGCAGTGCCAAGAGGTCATTGAGCAGTCCTACCAGGTGGCCAGGGCACTGGCAGACGATGTGGAGCTCTACTGCTTCCAGTTCCTGCCTTTTGGCAAAGGTCTCATCAAGAAGTGCCGCACCAGCCCAGACGCCTTCGTGCAGATCGCCCTGCAGCTGGCCCACTTCCGGGTAGGTGCCACCGGCCACCCAGTGGGCACGTGACCATGGGTCCATCCACCTGCTGGATTCTCTCTTCTGTGCTTCCTAGGACAGGGGCAAGCTCTGCCTAACCTATGAAGCCTCGATGACAAGAATGTTTCGGGAGGGACGGACCGAGACCGTTCGTTCCTGTACCATGGAGTCCACCGCCTTTGTTAAGGCCATGATGAAGGGAAATGTCCTGGTGAGTCCTGCCCTGCAGCCCCCTGGAGTAGCCCCTGCATTTCCCATCCACCTGAGTCAGGCTGTTCTTCCCCTCTCCACTCTGGTTCTAGAAACCGGACCTCATCGACCTCTTCCGGAAAGCTGCGGAGAAGCACCAGAACATGTACCGCCTAGCCATGACAGGGGCTGGGATTGACAGGCACCTCTTCTGTCTCTATGTGGTCTCCAAGTTCCTAGGGGTCAATTCCCCCTTCCTGGCTCAGGTCAGTGTGGCCAAGGCCTCCTATTGTCTCTAAGTGTCTCAGCTCTTTCTCAGCTCCCCAACTTTCCTGAGACTCATTCCCCACCGGGCTGTGGTCCTGGTACCATCTCAGAATGTCATTGTAGAGCAGGGAAGTGAGCAAAGCTGAGGGAGGTATCTGAGTAGCCAGGGGAGGGGCCTTCTTGGTGCAGACATGGAGGAGGGATGTGCAGGGTGCCAGGAGCTGTGGGAGGGGCCGGGGCAAGATGGGGTGGGAGAAGAGACTGGGTCATAGGCAGGTCATTGAGCCCTAAGATGCCACTATAGCTGTGGTGGTTAAAAAAAAACCTGGGCCCGGGGCCGGGCGGTGGCGCTGGAGGTAAGGTGCCTGCCTTACCTGCGCTAGCCTAGGAGACGGACCGCGGTTCGATCCCCCGGCGTCCCATATGGTCCCCCAAGCCAGGAGCGACTTCTGAGCGCATAGCCAGGAGTAACCCCTGAGCGTCACCGGGTGTGATCCAAAAAACAAAAAACAAAAAAAAAACAAAACAAAAAAAAAAAAAAAAAAAACCTGGGCCCGAAGAGATAGCACAGCAGTAGGGTGTTTGCCTTGCACGCAGCCAGTTCAGGACAAACGGTGGTTTGAATCCCGGTGGTTCGAATCCCGGCATCCCATACGGTCCCCTGAGCCTGCCAGAGGCGATTTCTGAATGCAGAACCAGGATTAACCCTTGAGTGCTGCCGGTGTGACCCAAAAACCAAAACCAAACAAACAAAAAAAATACAGGGCCGGGAGTAGGGGCCATGGGATCCTAGGCTCCACTCATGTTTACATTTTCTGTCGGCCACCGCAGTGTCAGGCTCAGCAGGTGCTCCAGCCCCTACTGTTAGGGAGCATGTGCTGAGCATACTCATGTGGGGCCAGACTCTATGACCTCCCTGTTGCAGGTCCTCTCGGAACCCTGGCGCCTCTCTACCAGCCAGACCACTCAATTCCAGATTGGCATGTTTGACCCAAAACAGTACCCCAATCACCTGGGCGCTGGAGGTGGCTTTGGCCCTGTGAGTACCCTTGCTAGAGGTACTGGGAAGGACCAGCCTCAGGAGCTTCTGTGGCGGGTGGAAACTTGAAGGCCCACAGAGAGATGGGAGCACTGTGTGCAAATGGGAAGGGAAGCTCGGACCCTGCAGACTGTCCCTGCCAGCATCCCACACCCACAGCTGATATCCTGGGACAGGGGCTCTGGTTTTCACACTCTTCTGAAACTTCCCCTCACACTGGCATAGGTGGCAGACGATGGCTATGGGGTTTCCTACATGATCGCAGGTGAAAACACCATGTTCTTCCACATCTCCAGCAAGTTCTCCAGCTCAGAGACAGTGAGTTACTGCCCACTGGGGCCACAGGAGGGGCAAGAAAGGGTGTGCACTCCCCAGGGTATGTGTCTCTCAGAGCTGGGTCTGAACTCTGGCTCCCACAGAATGCCCAGCGCTTTGGGAACCACATCCGTCAAGCTCTGGTGGACATTTCCAATCTCTTCAAAGACTCCAAGAGCGACAGCTGAGCGCTGAGAGTGTGCCAACAGCCCCATCACCTGGTACCTGAAGGGACACCATGCACACATGCTGAGGCTCCAGTGACACCTGTGGGGATGGGCACAGATGGGTCGTGGATGCTCCCCAAGGCCTTGGTGGTGGAGGTGGGGTTGGAGCAGGGAGGGAAGTTTGATTTTTTTTCTTGCTGGATACTAATAAAAATAAGGCTGTCTAATTCTCTCTTAGCCTTCGATGCCTGTGTTTTCTGTGGGAACAAGCCCAGACCAGAGAGGTGGTTAGAGAGGGCTAGGGAAGGGGCCTGTAGGAGGCTTGTGACCTGCCCTGAACATGTCTCTAAAGTCACTGTCCACATCCACCATGGACTTGGCATAAGTTCTTACTCCAGAACCTTAACCTGGTCCCAGCCAGAGCTGCTTCCCTTTGTCTACCTTTCTAGCCCCACCAGGTCACTTTTTTTTTCTGTCTTGTTTTGGAGCCACATTTGACAGAGCTCAGGTACTATCTTGACTCCATGCTCAGTGATTACTTCTAACAGTTTTTGAGGGACCATACATGGTGCTGGGGATTAAATCAAGATCAACCTCAGGTCATCTACATGAAAAGGTAGTGCCTTGCCTCCTGTATTATTTCTCCAGCCCTGCGTTTCTTTTTTTTTTTTTTTTTTTTTTTTTTTGGTTTTTGGGCCACACCCGGTAACACTCAGGGGTTACTCCTGGCTATGCGCTCAGAAGTTGCTCCTGGCTTGGGGGACCATATGGGACACCGGGGGATCGAACCGAGGTCCGTCCAAGGCTAGCGCTGGCAAGGCAGGCACCTTACCTTTAGCGCCACCGCCCGGCCCCCAGCCCTGCGTTTCTATTAAAACAATACGAAGGGGCCAGAGAGATAGCACAGGGGTAAGGCAGTTGCCTTGTGTATGGCCAACCCAGGATGGACCCGGTTTGATTCCTGGCATCCCATTATGGTCCCCCGAGCTTGCCAAGAGCAATTTTTGAGCACAGAGCCAGGAGTAACCCCTGAGCATCGCCGGGTATGGCCCCAAAACCAATAAATAAATAAACTGCTTAAAAAAAAAAAAAGCTAAAAGTAAACCAAAGAGTTTGTTTTTGGGGATTTTTTTTGGGGGTGGGGAGTTAATTAAGGGTCCAAATCCGGCTATATTCAAGGCTTGTTCCTGGCTCTGTGCTCAGGAATCACAACCTGGAAGTGCTTACGAGGGAACCATATGCCATGCTGGGGATTAAACCGGGGTTGGCCACATACAAGGCAAACTCCTTACTCTTTGCACTACCTCTCTGTCCCCAACAAAAGGTAGTTTTTATGGAACATGGGACTGGAAAGATAGTATAGTAGGTAGGGTGCTTCCATGGCATGGGCCAACCTGGGTTCAATTCCTGGTCTCTGTAGAATCAAATAATTAAAGATGGATAAGGATGGTGATGGATGGAGGTGGATGGAGCCCTTGTCCTTAGGCCCCGGCCACGTGGCTTCATCGGGGGTCCAGGAAAGCGACGGGTATTGAACTCACTCACAGGCAGGCATCAGGAAGCATCAACTTTATTCATGCCCTATTCACCACATGTGTGTGGCCTATCTCATAACCTTTCAAGCATTCAGCCATTCTTAGCTACCCTGCATCTTAATTCCTTCCAGCCATCTTCCTTTGACCTCCATGCTGGTCCAAAACCAAAAGAGGCAAAGATCCAAAAGCCAGAGAGCCCAGCAGGGCAGAAAACCCTAATCCCCTGGCTCAAAGGCTTATCTACCTTTTCCAAGACCCCTCCCAGGAATGGGCGGGGTCTTGCAGGTAAGGTCACACATAATATCTGGTTCCCAAGACCCCTCCCAGAAATGGGTGGGTCTCAGGTAGCTACACCTAAATCCAGGGTAGAGTTACAGTCTCCTGTTTGGTCCCTCCAAATCTGATGGGTAATTCCTACATGTAGAGCCAGGAGTTAACCCTGAGCATTGCCAGGTGTGGTCCCTCCAAAAAAACAAAAAACCCAAAACCATTAGTCTCACCACCTGGATGAGACTAAATCTCAGCACTCAGCCTGGGCTGAGGACCCAGAAGTAGCTGGGCATCAGTTCTGCCTGAATCTTAGGAATCAATCAAGTACCATGAAGCTCACGACTTGGTGAAGCAGGCCTGAATCAGGAGACCAAGGGGCTGGCAGTGAAGCAGGAGGCTTGGAATAATCTACTTAGCAAGTACTTATTGAGTGCCACAGTGCGGAAGGCGCTGTTCACAGCAGTGAACAGAGCTGGCGAAAACAGTCCCTCCCTATGGGGCTGAGAGTCTGGGGAGGGAGACAGGCAGTAACCAGAAGAATGAGTAAATTATATAGTAAGTCAGATGGTAATAAGTGCTGAGGAGAACAGTCAGTAAGGGAGGGAACAATTTCAGACAGGGTGGCACAGACAGGCTCTCCTAAGGGCGGGCATCTGGCTACAAATGGAAGGAGAATGGGGTGCAGTCACGGAGGGATGAGAAGGTGGATAATTCCTGCTACAGGGAAAGCCAGGGCTGCACAGGTGGGAGGATCCTCCTACAATGGAGGACGTGGGGTCTCAGTAGTGGGAGCCTAAGGGGAAGCACAGAGTGCAGTGGCCAGGCCTAAAGGCTACACTGACTTCCAAAGCATCTGAGTTTGAGCAGATGGGATCATGAATCCTCAGTTTTCCCTCTGCCTGACTGGGAGGAGAGCTGAACTTGGTGCCACTGGATTAGAAACTGGGAGGCTAGACAGGTCCCTTCTGTCAAAGCGGGGCACAAAAATATAACACACACTGCCCTTTGTGGCCACTGGGTCCTAAAATGTGATTTTCTTTTTAAATGTTTGTTTACCTACAGGAACTATTTGTAAGCAGCCAGGGCAATAATACAGAGGTTAAGGCACTAGCCTTGTGCATAGTTAACCATAATTCAATCACTGGCACCCCATATGGTCCCTTGAGCCTGCCAGGAGTGAACTCCTGAGTGCAGAGCCAGGAGTTAGGCTTAAGCACAGTGGGGTGTGGCCTAAAGACAACATTTGTGAGTGAGGGGCCAAATCGATAGCACAGTGGGTTGGCCTTGCAAGTGGCCAACCCAGGTTCAATCCCTAGCATCTCATATGGTCCCGAGTCTACCAGGACTAATTTCTGAGCACAGAGTCAGGAATAACACCTGAGCCCTTGGTGTGGCCAAAAAACAAACAGATTTTGTACATCTAAGATGCACCTACTCACTCCCATACAGCCCAGTGCCAAACCCACTCAAGTCTGCACCCAGGGGGGCCACCACAGTGTTCCTCTCCAGGACCACCACTTCCTGGCCACCCCACTGTCATCACCCACACACCCACACCCACACCCACCCACCCACACACACACACACACACACATAGACACACACAGCCTAAATAGTCTGGTTCCTAGCGCCCATCACTCCTCTGCTGCCACCTTTGGACTGATCATCACCCTATGAATGCACGCAGAGTCTTTGGGGTGATGGAAAGAGCCCATAGGTCAAGGCAGTCTTAGGTTCTCTCCAGTTTGATCTTGGGTACCCCATGAGCCCCTGGGGTGCCTGTACCCCTCAGGTGGCTCAGGAAAGCCCCAGCCCCGCAGTGCTCCTCAGAGAGGCTGCAATCTCGCCTCCTCACGGGGGTGGGGGGGGGGCACAACTCAGAGGCCCCTGCACCCTGTCCTCCTGTGGTGGTTAGTGCTTGGTACTGAGCTCGGTAGTCGGGACCGCGCTTCGGTTCCCTGAGCTTCCTCAGAGGCCAAGTGTCCCCCTATGCGCGACAGTTGCGAAGGCCAGACCCCAGGCATTGGACTTCCCCAATCGGGGCCTGGCTCACACCCAAGAGCTGCGGGGACACACGGGCCACAGCCGGCCAGGCCCTGGCGCCTCGAGTCCCCCGCCCCTCTGGCCAAGCAACCTCGAGGGCGCGAGCCCGAGTGAGCGTGAGAGTGACGTCAGCCGAACACGAGCCCCGCCCTCCCAGCCGGGCCAGCCAATGGGGGCTGGAGGCTGGGGCCGGGGCGGGCCGAACGCCGGAAGTGGGCGTGACCGGGAGCGGAAGCGCGTGCCTGAGGCAGGCCGGGCGCGTGGCGCGGAGCTGCCGGAGCTGAGGTGAGCGCTGAGGTGAGCGAGGCCCCGGCGCTGCGCCCACGTCCAGCCAGACCTTCCCTCGCCCGCTGGTCCTTCCCCCTCACGGCCCGGCGCACTCTTCACTCGGACCCTGAGCCCGCCCTTGACCCCCCCTGCCCGGGGCTGCTCCCGCCTCGCCCTCCCTCCGCACGCCTCCACCTCGCCGCCCCTCAGGTCCCGCCTCGCCCTCAGCCCCAAAACTCCCTGGTCGCCTCTGCGAGAACGCCGGCGACCGTCGTTGCTGTCGCGATCCATCGCTGCCTCCCGAGCTGAAGCCACAGGGCGGCAGGTGCTCGCGCCACCCAGGCCCCGGCTGCCCCGCGGTGTTTGTTCCCTGCGGCCGCGCGTGCCAGGAGAGAGCCTTGGCCCCTTGGCAGCGTTGCCCCAAGTGAAACGAGACACAGGAACCCTCCTCGTCAAAATAAACGAATATGGATATCCAAAATGGTGGCTCGGGACTAGGAGGCATCTATCTGCCTTGCCGGCGCCGGCCTAGGACAGGACAGACCGTGGTTCGGTCCCCCGGCGGCCCGTAGGGTCCCCCGAGCCAGGGGCGATCTCTGAGTGCAGAGCCGGGAGAAACCCCTGAGCGCCACCAGATGTGGCCCAAAAAACAGCAGCAACACACACACACACACACACACACACACGCACACACACACACACACACACGCACACACACACACACACGCACACACACACACACACGCACACACACACACACACACGCACACACACACACACACACACACACACACACACACACGCAAACAGATACAACGAAATAAAGTTGACTTCAGGCTTCAGTTCTGGGTCACCCAGCCTGAGTGTTATCTTAGAGATGCCATTGGAAGGTCAGACTGTCTCACTGAAGTCTCTCTGTGCACCATTTAGATGGCTGATTCCAACCCTGAGGGGAGACACTACGACAACATACTGAAAATGCTATCAGATCTGAATAAAGACTTGGAAAAGCTACTAGAAGAAATGGAGAAAGTCTCAGGTAGGAGGTTTCCCAAGCAGGATGCCACACACATACCCCACTTTTTTGTTTGTTTGGTTGGTTGGTTGGTTTGAGGGCCACATCACACCTGGCTGTGCTCAGGGCTTACTCCTAGCTCTTGTGGGTCCCAGTGGACCATATGGGGTGCCAGGGATTAAACTCAGGTTGGCTGTGTGCAAGAGTCCTAGCCACTTGACTAACTTTCTAGTCCCTGGATTATTATCTTCTTTTTTTTTGTTTGTTTGTTTGTTTTGGGGGCACACCCAGTGACGCTCAGGGGTTACTGCTGGCTATGCGCTCAGAAGTCACTCCTGGCTTGGGGGACCATATGGGACGTCGTGGGATGGAACCGGGGTCCGTCCTAGGCTAGCGCTGGCAAGGCAGGCACCTTACCTCTAGCGCCACCACACCAGCCCCAGGATTATTATCTTCTTAAGGGTACAAATAGTGCCTTCTTTTGTACCTGAACATTACTAGACTCAACTTCAAGTAATCAGTAAAAGACAAATGATGTTAATATAACACCTAAGAGCCAAATTAGAACATTTTTTCAGTGTCTCATTTTTAAACAACAAAAACAAATTTTTGCACAGTGCTAAGATTGGTGAGACACTGAAGTGGAAGGTACAGCCAAGTGCAGTAGCAGTAGAATGGAACACATTTGTTCATTTTGTAAAAGAATCTATTAGTCTGTAAGTCTGCCTTTTGGGGGGACCACACCCAGCAATGCTCAGGGCAACCATGTGCAAGGATAGGCCTACTCATGTACTATCACTCTGGATCTGTTGGTTTGTTTTTTTATTCAGTGTGTTTGTAGAGACATATCACAGTTGGAGTAAATGTCATGATATCTTTAAATTTGTTCATTACTAGAGAAAGTCATAATATAAAACATGTTTAGAAAACATATTCTAGGGGCTGGAGAGATAGCATGGAGGTAAGGTGTTTGCTTTTCATGCAGAAGGTCATCGGTTCGAATCCTGGTATCCCATATGGTCCTCCGGGCCTGCCAGGAGCGATTTCTGAGCCAGGAGTAACCCCTAAGCAATGCCGGTGTGACCCAAAAACAAAAAAACAAACAAAAAAATCCAGAAAACATATTCTACTCAGAGGAAAACAAAGTGCTTTGTTTATTCTTTAAGGATAAATATTAAAATGTATTAATATTTACAGTAAAGTAGTCTTTGAAGGAAATTATTCTCCAGGCGCTAGAGAGATAGCACAGCAGTAGGGCATTTGCCTTGCACACAGCTTCCCATATGGTTTCCCAAGCTTGCCAGGAGTGACTTCTGAGCACAAAGCTAGGAGTAACCCCTGAAGGCCACCTGTGTGATCCAAAAACCAAGAAAAAAAAAAAAAGAAATGCGTACAAGAATCTGAGAGATCATACAGCAGGTATGGTGACCCAGGTTTGATCTGCAACATCCATATGGTTCCCTGAGCACATCAGAAGTGATCCCTGGGTCCGGAGAGATAGCACAGCGGTAAGGCGTTTGCCTTACAAGCGGAAGGTCGCTGGTTCAAATCCCGGCATCCCATATGGTCCCCCGAGCCTGCCGGGGGTGATTTCTGCGCATAGAGCCAGGAATAACCCCTGAGCATTGCCGGGTGTGACCCAAAAACCAAAAAAAAAAAAAAAAAAAAAAAAAAGAAGTGATCCCTACGTGAAGAGCTAAGAGTAAGCCCTGATGGAGCATAGTTGGATGTGAGCCACCCCCCCAAAAATAAAAACAAATGCCTGAAGTTTGGGGAGCCAGGGAGATAGTACAGGAATTAAAGCACTTACACTGCATCGGCTGAGCCCAGTTCAATCTCTAACACTGCATATGGTCCCCAGCACTGCCAGGTATGACCCCAAACAAAAACATACAAAGAAACAAATATTGAAGTTTTTCACCTATATAGTAAAATATATATATGTTTGAGCTACACCCAGTGACATTCAGGGCTTACTCCTGGCTCTATGCTCAGAGCCATATGGGTGCCAGAGATGGAACCTTGGTAGGCCAGATACAATATATATGCATATATTACATATATGAAATATTAATATTATACATATACATATATATTATACGTATACATATACATATATGATATATATATTATGCTTACCTTTTTTTTAGCACAGCGGGTAGGGTGTTTGCTTTGCATGCAGCCAACCCAGATTCGATCCCCATCATCTCATGTACTCCCCAAGCCTGTCAGGAGTGATTTCTGAGCACAGAACCAGCAGTAAATACCGAGCCCTGCTGAGTATGTTCCAAAAACAGTATCAGAAACAAACTTGGGGGCCACATCTGGTGGTGCCCAGGACTGACTCCTGGTTCTGTACTCAAGGATCACTCCTGGTTGGCTCAGGACACTGTATGAGTTAGTCATGTGCAAGGCTAGTGCCCTACATGCTTTACTATTTGCTCTAACCCCTAAACTTAAAAAAAAAAAGGTTTGGGGGCCAGGAATGTAGGTTAGTGGTAGGGTACTTGCCTGATACATATAAAACCCTAGGTTCAGTACCTGGAATCTTTTTTTTTTTTTTTTTTTTTTTGGGCCACACCCGTTTGACGCTCAGGGGTTACTCCTGGCTATGTGCTCAGAAATCGCCCCTGGCTTGGGGGGACCATATGGGATGCCGGGGATCGAACCGCGGTCCGTTCCTTGGTAGCACTTACAAGGCAGACACCTTATCTCTAGCGCCACCTTCCCGGCCCCACCTGGAATCTTTTAAAACATAATAAAGTCTTTAATTATATAAGTTATATAATTCCTTGGGTATAATTAAATACTCTTATTGGGGGCCAGAGTGATAGCACAGTGGATAAGACATTTGTCTTGCACCCTGCCAACCCAGGTTCAATCCCTGGCATCCCACATGCCTCCCCTCAGCCAGCCAGGAGTGATTCTTGAGCATAGTGCCAGGAGTAACCCCCAAGTACCACTGAGTATGGCCCCAAAACAAACAAAAAAATTAAACACTCCTACTTCACAGTGTTAGTATGTAAATGTGCTGTTCTGAGAATACGAAGTTGAGTAGAGATGGTTCTTCATGGGAAAAGTTGGTGAGAGGCCAAGGAAGTTTCTCAGTGTAGAACACTTGTCTCATTTTTTTTTTTTTTTGTGGTTTTTGGGTCACACCCGGCAGTGCTCAGGGGTTATTCCTGGCTCCAGGCTTAGAAATTGCTCCTGGCAGGCACGGGGGACCACATGGGACGCCGGGATTCGAACTGATGACCTCCTGCATGAAAGGCAAACGCCTTACCTCCATGCTATCTCTCCGGCCCACTTGTCTCTTTTTTTTTTTTGGTTTTTTGGGCCACACCCCGTGACGCTCAGGGGTTACTCCTGGCTATGCACTCAGAAGTCACTCCTGGCTTGGGGGACCATATGGGACGCCGGGGATTGAACCTCGGTCCATCCTAGGCTAGTGCAGGCAAGGCAGGCACCTTACCTCTAGCGCCACCGCCCGGCCCCACTTGTCTCATTTTTATGAAGCCCTGGGCTCTATTCCTGGCACTACATGAGTATCTGAGCACTGAGCCAGTGATAGTTTCTCCCAACCAAAAAATCTACATCTGAACAATTTTAGATTTGGCCCCAAACAAACAAATAAATCTGCTAAGGGGTCGGAGTGATAGCACAGCAGTAGGGCATTTGCCTTGAACGTGGCTGACCCAGATGGACCCAGGTTTGATCCCAGCATCCCATAAGGTCCCACAAGACTGCCAGGAGCAATTTCCGAGCTCAGAACCAGGAGTAATCCCTGAGCATTACCAGGTGTGGCCCAAAAACTAAAAAAATCTATAATGTTTTTCTTTTCTTTTAATCTACTTTATGATTTATTCCCATTACTTTGAAACCTAGAGTATCATTCCATAAACTAGTATCAGTGAAAGGTATGCTTACATTTTTCTACTACTTTTTGGGTTGTTGTTTTTGTTTGTTTGTTTTTGGGGGTTTTTTTGTTGTTTTTGTTGTTTTTGGTTTTTGTTGTTGTTGTTGTTTTGGTTTTTGGGTCACAGCCGGCAGCACTCAGGGAGTATTCCTGCCTCTGTGCTCAGAAATCGCCCCTGGCAGGCACAGGGGACCATATGGGATGTTGGGATTCGAACCACCGTCCTTCTGCATGAAAGGCAAATGTCTTACCTCCATGCTATCTCTTCGGCCCCTACTGTTTGTATTTCCTTTTAGCTTTTAACTTTTTTTTTTCTAGTTTTTGTTTTTGGATCACACTCGGTGGCATTCAGGGGTTACTCCTGATTCTGCACTCAGAAATCGCTCCTGGCAGGTTCGGGATACCATATGGGTTGTTGGAATTGAACCGGGGTTTGTCCTGTGTTGGCTGCATGTAAGGCAAATACCTTACTGCTATACTATCACTCCAGCCCCTAACTTTTTGTTTTTGTTTTTTGAATTTTTGGCCATACCTGGGAGCACTCAGGGGTTACTCCTGGCTCTTTGCTCAGAAATTGCTCCTGGCAGGCAAGGGAGACCATATGGGATGCCAGATTTCGAACCAACACCAGTCCTGGGTCGGCCAGTTGCAAGGCAAACGCCCTACAGCTGTGCTATCTCTCTGGCCCTCAGTCCCTAACTCTTTTGGTTTTTTTGTTTTTGTTTTTGTTTTTGGGCCACACCCAGCGGTGCTCAGGGGTTACTCCTGGCTATCTGCTCAGAAATAGCTCCTGGCAGGCACGGGGGACCATATGGGACACCGGGACTCGAACCAACCACCTTTGGTCCTGGATCGCCTGCTTGCAAGGCAAACTGTGCTATCTCTCTGGGCCCCTCAGTCCCTAACTTTTAATTTCAATTAATCTCGACTACCAAAGGAAACAGGCCATGTATTATATTTTTGTTTTTGGGCCACACCCGGTGACACTCAGGGATTATTCCTGGCTATGTGTTCAGAAATTGCTCCTGGCTTGAGGGACCATATGGGACGCCGGGGGATCAAACCTCAGTCCGTCCTAGGTCAGCCACATGCAAGGCAAACGCCCTACCACTGCAC
Source organism: Suncus etruscus (assembly GCF_024139225.1). Taxonomy (NCBI): domain Eukaryota; kingdom Metazoa; phylum Chordata; class Mammalia; order Eulipotyphla; family Soricidae; genus Suncus; species Suncus etruscus. The sequence continues at coordinate 369,011 of NC_064851.1, forward strand.
CACTGCTCCGACCCCAACATATATATATTTTGGTTTTTGGGTCACACCCAGCAGCACTCAGGGGTTACTCCTGGCTCTAGGCTCAGAAATCGCTCCTGGCAAGCTCGGGGGACCATATGGGATGCCGGGATTCGAACCACCGACCTTCTGCATGCAAGGCAAATATCCTACCTCCATGCTGTCCTTTCAGCCCCAGCATATTATATTTTTATTTAGATTCACTAGAGGTTCTTTTTTGTAAATATCACAATAACAATTAATAGCCAAGTAAATCATAATAGTTAAGTAATTACTGGGCCCGGAGAGATAGCACAGCGGCATTTGCCTTGCAAGCAGCCGATCCAGGACCAAAGGTGGTTGGTTCGAATCCCGGTGTCCCATATGGTCCCCCGTGCCTGCCAGGAGCTATTTCTGAGCAGACAGCCAGGAGTAACCCCTGAGCAACGCCGGGTGTGGCCCAAAAACCAAAAAAAAAAAAAAAAAAAGTTAAGTAATTACTAATGCTTAGGTAATATTTCTAAGATAACTGTATAAAAAGTGTTCTCTTGGCACCCAGAGAGATATTACAGCAGGTAGCACACTTGCCTTGCACACAGTGGATCTGTATTTAGTCCCCAGTGTTATATATGGTACCTGAGCAATGCCATGTGTGATCCCTGAGCATAGAGCCAGGAATAAGCTCTAGACACTGACAGATTTGACCCAGTACTGAGAGAGGGGATACACTCTTATCTCAGAGACAAATTTGAGGGGCCAGAGTGGTAGCACAGCAGTAGGGCATTTGCCTTGCATACAGCTGACCCTGGACTGACACAGGTTCGATTTCCAGCATCCCATATGGTCCCCCAAGCCTGCCAGGAGAGATTTCTGAGCACAGAGCCAGGAGAAAACCCTGAGCGCCACCTGGTATGGCCCCAAAAAAAACAAAAACTAAAAGAGACAAAATTGACAAGTTTTATTGAAACCGTCACATAAGAGAGTTGATATTTACATTTTATTAAAAAATGTGTTTCAGTTTTCTAAGTAAACTAAAAGCTGTTTAATGCATACAGCTGCTGAATTTAAGCATCCACTCATTTTGGAAGATGGATGTGTTTACTTTCTCATAGGAACAAAACAAGGTGATCCTGATTGGGACGTATTCTTTTTTCTTTTTGGTTTTTGGCCACAACTGGTATTGTGTAGGGGCTACTCCTGGCTCTACACTCAGAAACTACTCCTGGTGGTGTTTCAGGGACATATGCATGCCAGGGATGTAGTCCAGGTCAGACATAAACAAGGCAGATGCCCTACCTATGGTATAATCGCTCCTAATTGGGACTCTTTTTTTTTTTGGGGGGGGGGCCCACACCTGGCAGTGCTCAGGGGTTACTCCTAGCTCTGTACTCAGAAATCACTCCTGGCAGACTTGGGGACCATATGGGACACCAGGAATCAAACCTGGGTTTGTCTCTGGTTAGCTACATGCAAGGCAAATGCCCTACCACTGTGCTATGGCTCCAGCCCTGATTAGGACTCCTTTAATGTAGTGTTATTTCCTCTGGATGTATTTTTACCACATATTCCTTAAAATTATCTAAATTCCTTCTTCCTTTCTTTTTCTTTTTTCTTTTTTTTTTTTTTTTTTTTTTTTTTTTTTTTGTGGGGGGCCACACCCAGCGATGCTCAGGAGTTACTCCTGGCTGTCTGCTCAGAAATAGCTCCTGGTGGGGCCGGGCGGTGGCGCTAAAGGTAAGGTGCGCCTGCCTTGCCTGGACCGCGGATCCCCCCCCCCCCCCCCCCCCGGTGTCCCATATGGTCCCCCAAGCCAGGAGCAACTTCTCAGCGCATAGCCAGGAGTAACCCCTGAGCGTTACCGGGTGTGGCCCAAAAACCAAAAAAAAAAAGAAAGAAAGAAATAGCTCCTAGCAGGCACGGGGGACCATATGGGACACCGGGATTCGAACCAATCACCTTTGGTCCTGGATCGGCTGCTTGCAAGGCAAACACCGCTGTGCTATCTCTCCAGACCCCTTACTTCCTTTCTTAGCTGATTTTTTCTTAGTTTTAGTTTCACATAATTTTCTCCTTTTTTTTTTTTTTTTTTTTTGGTTTTTTGGGCCACACCCGGTAACGCTCAGGGGTTACTTCTGGCTATGTGCTCAGAAGTTGCTCCTGGCTTGGGGGACCATATGGGACACCGGGGGATCGAACCGCGGTCCGTCCAAGGTTAGCGCAGGCAAGGCAGGCACCTTACCTTTAGCGCCACCGCCCGGCCCCCAATTTTCTCCTATTTTCATTTTTTTTTTTTTTTTTTTTTTGGTTTTTGGGCCACACCCGGCGTTGCTCAGGGGTTACTCCTGGCTGTCTGCTCAGAAATAGCTCCTGGCAGGCACGGGAGACCATATGGGACACCGGGATTTAAACCAACCACCTTTGGTCCTGGATCGGCTGCTTGCAAGGCAAACACCGCTGTGCTATCTCTCCGGGCCCCTTTTTTCAATTTTTATGTAAATGTTCTGTAAGAGTCTCTAGGATTAACATAACCTTTAACTTTTTCTACAATAATTCATCAGGAATCATAGCTTAATTAATATAAAATATGTACAATTTATCTTTGATAATTATTTTGGGGGTGTTTGGTTTTTGGGCCACCATACCTGATAGTTCTCAGGACTTACGCCTTTGCACTTTTGGTTTACCCCTGGCAGTACTGGAGGATCATTCATGGTGCTTGAGATCAAACAGGTGTTGGACACTTGTATAGCAAGTGCCTTAACCACTGTATTATCTTTTTTACCCTTCTAATTAGTGATTTTGTATTGTTTGGATATATGCCAAAAACTAGAATTACTGGATCATATGGTAATTTTATTTTTAATATTTTGAGAAGTTTATATACTATTTTCCATAGAGTCTGGACTAGATTTTATCCCTACCAATGGTGAATGTGAATCACTTTTTCACTGCATTCCCCATCAGCATTGACTGTTTCTGGTCTTTTGTGGAGGTGATGCTTCATCATCATTTGATTTGCACTTCCCCAGTATAAGTGATGATGGACACCTTTAAATGTGCCTGTTGGTTATCTGTATATCTTCTTTGGAGAAGTGTCCATTAAGATTTTTCCTCCCAGGGGCTGGAGCTACAGCATAGTGATAGGTGTCTGCCTTGCATACCACCAACCCCAGATTCTAGTTAAATTCCCAGCATCCCATATGGTCCTCTGAGCCTGCCTCTGAGCGAGACTTTTTTTTTTTTTTTTTTTTTTTTTTTTGGTTTTTGGGCCACACCCGGTGACGCTCAGGGGTTACTCCTGGCTATGCGCTCAGAAGTCGCTCCTGGCTTGGGGGACCATATGGGACGCCGGGGGATCGAACCGCGGTCCGTCTCCTAGGCTAGCGCAGGTAAGGCAGGCACCTTACCTCGAGCGCCACCGCCCGGCCCCTGAGCGAGACTTTTGGGTGCAGAGCCAGGAGTAACCCGAGTGCCATCAGGTGTAACCAAAAATACAAACAAACAAACAAACAAAAAGATATCATCCCTTTGTCAGATGTATGACATTTAAATATTTTCTCCCCTTTTAATATAGTCTTTATTTTAGCCAAAGTTTGGTTTAAATTTGTTTAGTTTCTTTAACCATGCAGAAGCTTTCTAGTTTAATGGAGTTCCATTTGTTAATTTTTGTTTTGTTTTCTTTTTCTTTCTTTTTTGTTTTTTCTTGGGTCACAACCAGCAGGCCGCGGGATTCCTGCCCCTTGTTTTTTTTTCTTTTTCTTTTTTTTTTTCTTTTTTGTGGTTTTTGGGTCACACCCAGAGTGCTCAGGGGTTATTCCTGGCTCCATGCTCAGAAATTGCTCCTGGCAGGCACGGGGGACCATATGGGATGCCGGGATTTGAACTGATGACCTTCTGCATGAAGGGCAAACGCCTTACCTTCATGCTATCTCTCCGGCCCCCCCTTTTTTTTTTCCCTTTTGGTTTTTGGGCCACACCCAGCGGTGCTCAGGGGTTACTCCTGGCTGTCTGCTCAGAAATAGCTCCTGACAGGCACGGGGGACCATATGGGACACCGGGATTCGAGCCAACCACCTTTGGTCCTGCATCAGCTGCTTGCAAGGCAAACACCGCTGTGCTATCTCTCCGGGCCCTTGTTTTGTTTTCTTTGCAAAAGTAATTGAAATTTGGGCTGGAGAGATAGCACAGTGGTAGGGCGTTTGCTTTGCATGTAGCCAATTCAAGACAGACGATGATTCAAATTCCAGCATCCCATATGGTCCCCTGAGCCTGTCAAGAGCAATTTCTGAGCACAGAGCCAGGAGAAACCCCTGAGCACCACTGGGTGTGACCCAAAAACAACAACACAAACAACACAACAACAATAATAATAATAGCCAGGAGTAACCCCTGAGCGCTGCTGTGACCCAAAAACAACAACAATACTACTACTAATAATAATAATTGACATTTAACTTTTTGTTTTGTTTTGGTTTCTTTTTTGGTTTTTCAGGCCACACCCATTTGATGCTCAGGGGTTACTCCTGGCTAAGCGCTCAGAAATAGCCCCTGGCTTGGGGGGACCATATGGGACGCTGGGGGATCAAACTGTGGTCCTTCCTTGACTAGCGCTTACAAGGCAGACACCTTACCTCTAGTGCCACCTCGCCGGCCCCGACATTTAACTTTTTTAACTCAAGACTATTAGAGATACAGGGGCCGGAGAGATAGCATGGAGGTAAGGTGTTTGCCTCTCATGCAGGAGGTCATCAGTTCGAATCCCGGCGTCCCGTATGGTCCTCCCGTGCCTGCCAGGAGCAATTTCTGAGCCTGGAGCCAGGAATAACCCCTGAGCACTGCCGGGTGTGACCCAAAAACCACAAAAAAAAAAAAAAAAAGACTATTAGAGATACGCGTAAGCAGCTATGAATCTCTTACTTATATTTTTGTACTCTAGTCACTGTGATTTACAATTTTTGTTTTGTTTTTGGTCCATACCCAGCTCAGGGCTTCAGGACTTAGTCCTGGGTCTGTTGAACAGGGTTCAAAAGCAGGTTGGCAAAGCAATCACCATTCCTACTATTCCGTGCTCTGGCCCCTATGGCTTTCAATTCTATTAAGGGCCAGAACCATAGAAGAACTGATAGGGTACTTAACTTACACATGGCCAACCTGGGTTCAATTCTCAGTGCCCCGTATTTCTCTGAGCCCTGTCAGGAGTGATCCGTGTATGCAGAACCAGAAGTAAGTTCTGAGCACTGCTGGGTATAGCAAAAACAAAAACAAAAAAGGCAGCAGAACATCCTCCAGCCACTATTTGTGAACTGTGTATAGACAGGAATCTAGGATAACCCCAGTGTTCCCTAAGATTTCATATATGACTATTCCCCCCAGCCTTTTGTTATCTTATTATCTATTATTATCCTATTATTACATCTCTAGAGTTCAGGCCATGTGAGATGAGTAAAGTTCATCACTGCTATATGTCAGGAGGAATTCTGGTAAAGTTTTATGAGAGAGCTCCCTACCCTTTCTTGCCTTAAAGTCACATGGCGACTCAGTGGAGTCTGCCCTCAGGATAGTCAGCTGGCTGGAGAATCTATACTCACACTCCCAACTGCCCCTAGCTGTGGCTTGACCAGTTCCCATCTGCTTGTTTCAGTGCAGGCTACTTGGCTGGCCTACGATATGGTCGTCATGCGCACCAACCCCACGCTGGCCGAGTCCATGCGCCGGCTGGAAGATGCCTTCCTTAACTGCAAGGAGGAGATGGAGAAGAACTGGCAAGACCTGCTCAGTGAGATCAAACGAACCCAGTAAACCAGTATACAGTGGAAAGCTGTCTCTTGGCCCAGGCACAGCCATGTGTACTTATTTGTATTTCAGTAAATCTATTTTAAAACTTTCTCTCCTACTCCAGTGCTCATTAACCTGGTGAGCGGAGCAGAAATGGGGGCAGCATTGAGGCACCGTGCAGGCAGAGAGAGAGCAGAAGCAGCAGAGTTCAATCAGGTTTATTGATCTCCTTATGGAAGTTCCAGAGTGGGTAAGGGGAACTGCATTAATTCATCTCTGTGTCCTGGACTCTGGACAAGTTGCTCATCCATGTGGCCTCATACTTCCATAGTTCTGAATGATGGCGATATCTCACCCCATTTCACAGACAAGAAAGGTGGAATTGAAGTCTCATCAACGCACAGAGCTAGTAAGGAACAGAGCTAGAGTTCTTGGAAGCTGCAGAGGGGTCCCAGTGGTCCTGGTCCTGTCCTGGGCTGGGTTATGAGCCAGGGCTACTGACAACAGAGCTTCAAGACCCTTCAAGACCGATCAAACAAGTGGGAACTTTTTGGGAGTAGTATATACTGACAGGGCTGTTCCTGAGGAGACCCACACTAGACTCCTCAGAGGCTCCAGGACAGTCAGAAAGTCCTAGAGACCATCGGCCAGAAAGAATTTAGCAGGTAGGGCATTTGCTTTGCAGATGACTCACCTGGGTTCTATTCCCTGCATTCCATATGGTCTCCTGAGCACTAACAGGGAAAATTCCTGAGTGCAGAGCCAGGAGTAATCCCTGGGCATTGCCAGGTGTGGCCTAAAACAAACCAAAGAAGGTCCTAGCGACAGGAAGTCTGCCTGCCGGAACAGGTAGTTGTGCATGGTACAGAGCCCGCAGCCCCGGAGTGGGGCCTCGGCGGGCACGGGGTCAGCACCACCCCCTCCCCCATGGGCTCCTCGTCTAGCCTGGATCCGATGGTCAGAACCACGTTTCCATCTCCTTCCTCCGCTCAAGGAGAGCTTGGGTCCATAACTGGGTCGCCAAAGCAAGTGAGCTGCAGGTGTTGGGAAGCATGAGCCCGAGGTGACAGCCAGCCTCAAGCACAGATGCCAGAGCCTGGGTCCCAGAGGGAGCGGAAAAAGGGGACTCCCTTCGGGAGCGGCATCACACCAGAAAGTCGCCTCAGAACTTTCTGGATCCCTGCCGGACAAGCCACACCACGCCACGCCACGCGGGGAGCCTCAGAGAGCAGTCTGCTGGGGAACAGCCGGGGGCAGAGTCAGGACGAAGGGACAGAGGATGCCCGTGCTCCCCAGAGGGCAGGGCTGCAGCTCATTGGCCTGGAACTGGGCCGTGCCCTCGGACACGGTGAACGTGGCCGTGACCCGGTGGTTGAGGCAGTAGATGGTGTTGCCCAGCACGGCGCAGCGCAGCGGAGCGGGGTCAGGCAGGGGCAGCGAGGCCGCCCGGCTCCAGGAGCCGGTCACCGTGTTGTAGCGCATGACGGCGGCGCCCACGCCTCGCAGCAGGTCGAAGCGGTACAGGAAGCCCCCCAGCGCCACCATGTCGCTGGACCGCCGGTGGCTGGCGCTGTACGGGCACTCGTCCCACGCGTCCTGCTCGGGGCTGTACCTGAGCAACCGGTAGAAGAGGTGGCCGCCCGTGATGTAGATGTCGCCGCGGCAGGCCACGGCCTCGTGCGCCACGGGGAAGGTGCCCGCGGGCAGGGGCGCGCGGGCGGTCCAGGCGTCCGTGCGCGGGTCGTAGCGCTCCATGCTGTACAGGCACTCGCCGCCGATGGCGTAAAGCAGCCCGTCCAGGGCCACCAGCTTGAGCTGGGCGCGCGCCTGCTGCATGGGCCGCACCTGGCTCCAGATGTCGGTCAGGGGGTTGTAGCAGAAGACCTGGTTGGAGCAGACGGCCTGCGCGCCCGAGCCGCGGATGCCGCCCGCCAGGAACAGGTAGTTGTGCATGGTGCAGAGCGCGCAGCCCCGCAGCGGGGCCTCGGTGGGCACGGCGGTCAGCGGCCGCCAGGCGTTGTCCTGGGGGCTGAACACGTGCAGCTGGGCGCGGGCGGGGGGCGGCGCGGGCCCGGCGGCGGGAGCCCCTTCCGCGAGAGCCCGGCGCGCCAGCCCGGCGCGGCCCGCCTGGTAGAGGCTGGGCAGCACCAGCACCGCCAGCACCGCCTGGCCGCGGCGGGTCCGCAAGCCGAGGATGCGCTCGCGCTCCGCCGCGCTCAGCTGCCGGTAGAGGCCGGGCTCGGCCAGCACGCGGAGGAGGTTGTCGCTCATGAGCGCGTACGTGTCGTGGGCCAGGCCGGGCTCCCCGCGCTGCTGGGCCCACGCCAGCGCCTCCAGGCAGTTGCCCAGGTCCAGCGTCCGCTGCACGGGCGCTGCTGCCGTCGACGGCGGCTCGCGGGCCGCCGCGCGGGGCCTCCGGAGCCCCTCCGCGGCCCCCCAGCGCCCCGGCTTCTGCAGGAAGGCCAGCAGCCTGCGCGCCTCCCTCTGCGCCTCGCTCTGCCGCGCGCCCTGCAGCCGCCCCGGGGGGCTCCGGGCCGCCTCGCCCTGGCTGCGCCTCCGCGGTCGGGGCTGCGGCCGCGTGTCCCGCCGCGCGGCGCGGGGCTGCTGCGCGGGGGGCGCGGCGTGCGGGTCCTTGGCGTCCCCGCGTGGCCCCTCGGGGCCCTCTCCCGGGGCGCGCGCGGGAGGCTGCGGCGTCGGGGAGCCGCTCCGCGGGGCTGGGCTCGCGTCCTCAGCCGGGCCCCCCGCGAGCGTGGCCGGGAGGCCGGGGGCGGCCCCTGCGGGGGTCGCGGGCGGTGCGGGGAGGCCGGAGGCTCCCCCTTGGGGGCCCTCCCGCCTGGGGAAGGGGTGATTCCTGAGAACCATCGAGATCAGGTTCCCCCAGCTGGTCGAGGGGCGCCCCTCGTGCTCGCCGCCCGCGGGGGCGACCCCAGGCTTCTGGGACGCCTGGCCGGGCTCCGACGGCCCCGGGTCGGGGCTGGGGGCAGGGGCGACGACGGTCGGGGCAGGGGCAGGGATTAGGGTCGAGGTGGGGGCAGGCGTCGGGGCAGGGATCGAGACGGGGGTCGGGGCTGGAGCGGGGACAGGGGCTGGGGCTGGGGCTGGGGCTGGGGCCGGGGCCGAGGCCGGAGCCGGGGCCGAGGCCGGAGCCGGGGCCGAGGCCGGAGCGGGGGCCGGGGCCGGAGCGGATACTGGGGCGGTGGCAGGGGCAGGCGTCGGGGCGGGGGCGGGGGTGGGGGTGGGCGCTCGCGTGGGCGCAGGGCCGGGGGTTGGGGCGTGGGTGGGAGCGGGGACAGAGGCGAAGGCAGGGCCGGGGGCTGCGGCCGGGGCGGGCACCGGGCTGCGGGCGGGGGTGGGCGCCGCAGTTGGCGTCAGGGCTGGGACTGGAGCCGGGCCTGTGGGGCCTCGGGCGGGGGCGGGAACGTCGACAGAGGAGGCGGTGGGGCCCGGGCCCGGGGTTCGGGCTGCGGAGGGAGTGGGGGCCGGCGTGGAGACCTGTGACGCTGAGGTACCGGCGGGCGCAGAGGTGGGGGTGGACGGGCCGGGGCGAGCGGGGGCAGGCTGTGCCTGCACCTGCAGTGATGCTTTGTCGCCTGCCCCCTGCCCACCGCTCTGTCCTGCCTGGCCCTGCCCCGGTCTGCAGGATTCAACAGGCCAGTGCACCTCCGGTGTTGCCGCGCTGGGCGCCTCTATGGTCCCCTGCGCTTGGAGTGGCCCGCCCTGTGCCGGCTGTGGGCACAAGGGGCTCCCGGTGACAAGGACTTCCTGCCTTGCCCAGGGCCAGCCTTCCCTGGAAGTCGGAGACCCCTGAGACTCGCTGAGGGCCTGGGGCCCAGCCTTCTTGCTCTCCTCAGCTTTGGCCCCTGAGGCTACTGTGAGCTGTGGAGCTGCTGGCTGGGGGCAGCTTTCCCGGCCATCTGTCGGGACCCCAGCCTGCCCGGGGTGTGACGGGGGCAGCTCCTGGGGGAAAGGCATGTTCTGGGCACCGGCTGCGAGGCTGAGGGCTGCATCCACTGTGTCCCACACACTCACCACGTTGCCCAGGCAGAGACGGTCTGATTTGGGGCGGCCTCGAGGTGTCGCTCCTAAGCCGGCCGCCTGCCCCTGCAGCCGGGTGCGGGGGCTTCGCCCCAAAGAACTGCGTGGTCCCGTAGCCCTTGGCCCCGGTCCACTATCTTCTGCTGTGGTGTGGGCCAGTAGCTTGGCTCCGATGCTCCCTGCTGCCACCCCATCTTCACCAGGACTCCGAGGGGTGAAGTATATCAAGAGGGGGGCAGATGCCCCTCCGACTTTGCTTCTCTCCAGGGGTTCCTTTCCTGGCCCTTGGGGACCCTCTGGAGTGCTGTCGCCATGTCTCCTTCTGACAGCCACTTGACCAGCTGTCTGGAGCCGAGAAGCTTCCGTGGCAGCCGGCCCTCCTCCACCTGCCAAAGGCTTCTGCTTCGGGGCCCCCGCCACCGCCGCATTCCCCTCACCTTGTCCCGGAGCATCTGCCTTTCCCTGCCCTGGGCTGTGTCCCTCGATGCCGCCACTGGCCTTTGGCGGCAATACTTGCCCGGGTCCTCCAGCCTGGGCAGTTTGGGCCCCGGAGTCTGTGGCCGCTTGTCCTGACGCTGCCTGGTGCTGCCCAGAGCCAAACCAGTGCAAGGCCAGAGCCGTGGCGGCCACCACAGCGAGAGCCAGCAGGCTCAGAATAGGGCTGTCCCAGTCGTCTTCCTCTTCCCACACCCAGCCCCAAGGGGGACCGGCAGACTCCAAGCCACCCTGCGTGGGCATCCTGGAGATGCAGGCCCAGACCCGGCTGTGGTGAGTCCAGTGAGGGGCCTGGGTGCCCTCTGCACCGTGCAAGCAGCGTCCAAGCAAGAGCCCCACCCAGAGGCCGCCAGTTAAGGTAGACTGCTGGTGCCAGCCACTCTGCCTGGCCGGAGGGTTGGGCTGAGCATATGCAGGGCCAAGTTTGGGTCTCCAAGAGCTCAGGCCTCTCCTACCCCCAGAAATCCTGTTCCTGCCTCCTCTCCTGGACGTTTTAGAGGCAAATGACAGTGTCACCACATCTCAGCCAACCTGCTCCCCCTAACGAATCCTCACACTCCAAACGTCTCTCTCCCTTCTCAGAGCCTGGGTCCAACCTCAGGGGGCTCTGGCAAGAAAGAGTTACCCCTGGGGAGATGGTATCTGTAGTTTTAGCAACTTGATGCAGCCAGATGAAATTTCCAGAAACCAGAGAAGAAGTAGCTACTGCAGGCCAGCCAGGAAAGGGGAGAGGAGGTCCCTGCAGGCTGCCTCTGAGGGATGGGAGGCTGGCTGGTTCTGGGCTCCGGAGGGGAGCGTGCACGGCAAGGCCGACTTCACTCACTGAGAGAGCGGTAGAGAGAAACAGGTTTGCCAGAGAGATTTTCTTGGATGTCAAAAGAAAAAAAAGGAACAAAACTCCAGAAGCTCTTTTCTCTTTACAGCCCAGGCTTACTGCATCCCCTGCCCTGGAGACTTCAGTTTCCCTGTACTCAGACTGTGCCACCGTCCCTTATCCTGAGTCCCAGTACACAGCCTCGTCCCTGTCCTCCGGGAGTCACTCTATCCTCAAGCTCCCCACAGCTCCTCAGACCATGTAGGTGAGTCTGCTGGGTACTTGGCCTTCCCAGAGAGGAGCCCTCTCACCAAAGCTGACCTCGGGAGTCTTGTTGGTACTGCAGCCAGAGGTAAAGACAGGGCCCCAGAATGTGTGATTTCACTTCTTGTGAGACACAGGCGTTCTCCCTGACTCAGGCAGCAAGGAGGCAGCCCAAGAGTGTCCCTGGCACCCAGCCTGGCTCGCTGAGCCTCAGGTATCACCCTCTTCTCTCTGGTCCCCTCTGGGCAGATTACATGACAGCAGAGAGAGAGGTGGGCTGTGTCTTAAGGTGGCCTCCCGCTGCCTTCATCCTCTCCCAGCCCAGGTACTTTACTGCCATTTGGTTATGTGAGGGTTGAAGGACAGGAGCAGACACCCTATTGCAACCCTTTCTCAGCCATGTGGTGCCCAGCTCTGCAGATTCCCACCATGGAGCTGAGCAGCAGCTGGGTGGGAAGGGCTGGCAAGGAAGTTACCTTCTGCGGACCTGGAGGGCACCTCTCCCCGCCTGTGTAGAAAACACTCATCTACATGGAAATCAATATACATCGCAGGGGCTGGAGCCAAAACACAACAGGGAGGACATTTGCCTTGCACTTGGCCAGCCCAGGTGTGATCCTCAACATCCCACAGGGTGCCCTGAGCCTGCCAGGAGTGATTTCTGAACACAGGGCCAGGAGAAACCCTGGGCACTGCTGGGTGTGGCCCAAAAACAACAACAAGAAGATAAAGAGCAAACCTCTGCGCTGTGTGGAAACTTTCCCTCCCTCTAACATGGCTGCAGAAATGTGGGCAGCAGGAACCTATGTGGACACTGGATGCTAGACGAAACCTCACTGTGCTGTGACCACACAAACACACAACAGAAGGGACATGATCTCAGAGAGCAGGCCCTGAGAAGTGGCCTGGGACAGCCTCCTGAGAGCCTCCATTCCTAGCTTTTATGTGAGGAACAGAGACGCCTCCATCTGCACATCCACAGCACAGGCCAGTGGAGAGGCAACTCATCTCACCCTACCCCTGCCTACACTAAGAGTTCAGGGTGTGTAAACCAGTCACCAAGGCATGGCAACACACACACACACACACCTCAACAAGGCCAGATAGCACCATCTCTGGAGCATTTAGGATTGGAAGAGTACAGTGAAATGGAGTAGAATTTCAGAGGGTTGAATAGCTAGCCCCCTCCAGGGAAGGGTCTCATTGTTGGAATGTTGCAGAAGTGAAGGGTGTTGGGACAAGTATTTAAAGGTTGAGCTCCTGCATTGCGTACACAAGGCCTGAGTTTGCTCCCAGAATTGCCAGGCGTCTCTCTGGTGGCCCCATGGGGATGGAGTCACTGAATTGTCAGGCCTTGTAGCCACACTTGGGACGGCCACTGCACCACTGGAAATAGCCCCTATTGGAACAGCTCTGGGCTGGGAGATGGCTGGCTGACGTGCAGCAGGGGCAGGAACCAGTTCCCAAGAGTTCCCAAGGTCGCATGTCTCCTCCATTGCCAGCCCCACTTCCTGCCATGGTGCTTCTATTTTTTTCGAGTGTTGTTAACTAGGGGATGCACCCCTTTCTGTCCAGTAGGCTGGCCAGATGGTGCTCAGTGCCAGGATTTGATTTGTGCCCCTAGATTTGGGGAACAGATTCAGTGAGCCCCAGACTAAACTTAATAGGTCATTGTTATTGATGCGTCTGTGAATCTAGAAATTCAGGGAGTTTTGTACAGAAAAAGCAATAAGAGTATTGGTCATTAGGGGCCAGAGTGATAGCACACTGGAAGGGCATTTGCCTTGCACACAGCCAACACAGGATGGACCCCGATTCGATTCCCAGCATCCCATACAGTCCTCCAAGCCTGCCAGGAGTGATTTCTGAGCACAGAACCAGGAGTAACCCCTGAGCAGCGATGGTGTGACCCAAAAGCCAAAAAGAAAAAAGGAGCATTGGTCTTTGGGGTCAGAACAATAGCACAGCCATAGGGCATTTGCCTTGTGCTTGGCTGACGCAGGACAGACCAAGCCTGCCAGGAATGATTTCTGAGTGCATAGCCAGGAATAACCCCTGAGCACCTCCAATTGTGGCCCAAAAAATAACCCCAAGAAAAGAGTATTGGTTTTTGTTGTTGCTTTAAAGTTACACAAGACAATGCTCAGGGGTTGCTCCTGGTTCTCTCTCAGGAGTATTTTTATTGGGGGGGGAGGTCACACAGCAGTGCTCAGGAGTTACTCCTGGCTCTGCTTTCAGAAAATAGCTCCTGGGAAGGGGGCCGGAGAGATGGCATGGAGGTAAGGCATTTGCCTTGCATGCAGAAGGACTGTGGTTCGAATCCCAACATCCCGTATGGTCCCCCCGAGCCTGCCAGGAGCGATTTCTGAGTGCAGAGCCAGGCATAACCCCTGAGCACTACTGGATGTAACCCACCTCCCCAAAAAAGTACTCTGTTCTCTGTTCAATCCACAGCACTGCATAGGCCCAGAGTACAGAGCTGGGAATATCTAGGTGGGGGCCAACCTTCCCCCAAAAAATTTGAACCCTGCTAGCCTCTGCTATCTATACATTTCCCTCTCAACCCCCTCCCCAATCCATGCAGAGAAAGGAAAGGGGGAGGTGGATCTGTTCTCACGCACATGGAAAGATGCTCGTCATCATGGGGGTGCAAGTCAAAACCACAGTGAGGTGCCAGTTCACGCCCACGTGGATGGCTGTCAGCTCCAAAGATAGAAAAGTGCTGCCAAGGATGCGGAGAATCTAGAACTTTCCTACATTTCTGAAGGGAACGTGATGTGGTTTAACTGGGTGGAAACAGTGTGGCAGGTCTTCAGAAAGCTGACCGTAGAATTACCACCTGACCCAACCATTTAAACCTGGTTCCAGGGGCCCGAGTGATAGCATAGAGGTAGGGTGTTTGCCTTGCATGCAGAGTGGACCCAGGTTCGATTCCCAGAATCCCATATGGTCCCCCGAGTCTGCCAGGAGCAACTTCTGAGCACAGAACCAAGAGTAACCCCTGAGCATCGCTAGGTGTGGCACAAAAACTAAAAAAACTAAAAATAATAAAAATAAATGAACTTGGTTCCAGTATAGGCTTATATATATATATATTCAGGACATCCATGTTTTCTGCAGCCAAAGAAAGGGCTGCACTGATTCTACTCAGGTGAGACCCCAGGGCAGTAAGATTTAGAAATGGGAAGTATTTCAGAGACCACCAGGGCCTGGAAGGAGAGGAGGGATCTTTGTCTAATAAGTTCAGACTTTAATTTTTATATATATAACTTTAAACACCTTGATTACAAACACGATTGTAGTTGAGTTTCAGTCATATAAAGAACACCCACCCTCACCAGTGCAACATCTCCATCACAATGCCCTAAATCTGGGGCCGGAGAGATAGCATGCAGAAGATCGGTGGTTCGAATCCTAGCATCCCATATGGTCCCGAGCCTTCCAGGAACAATTTCTGAGCATAGAGCCAGGAGTAACCCCTGAGTGCTGCCTGGTCTGACCCCCCCCAAAAAAAATGCCCTAAATCTCCCTCCTCCCCACCCTCGCCTGTATTTGAAACAGGCTTTCTACTTCCCTCATTCATTCACATTGTTGTTATAGTTGTCAGTGTAGTTATTTATCTAGCTACACTCACCACTCTTTATTGTGAGCTTCATATCATGAGCTGGACCATCCAGCCCTCATCTCTTTTGTCTCTGAGAATTATTGCAGAAATGTCTTTTTGTTTGTTTGTTTTTCGGGCGACAACCGTTTGATGCTCAGGGGTTACTCCTGGCTAAGCGCTCAGAAATTGCCCCTGGCTTGGGGGGACCATATGGGACACCGGGGGATCGAACCGAGGTCCTTTCTTGGCTAGCGCTTGCAAGGCAGACACTTTACCTCTAGCGCCACCTCGCTGGCCCCAAAAATTACTGTATATGTTAGATTTGTGTGTGTGTGCATGTGTGTGTGTGCCTGTGTGTGTTTTGGGTTACACCTGGCAGTGCTCAGGGGTTATTCCTGGCTCCAGGCTCAGAAATTGCTCCTGGCAGGCATGGGGGACCATATGAGACTCTGGGATTCGAACTGATGACCTCCTGCATGAAAGGCAAACACCTTACCTCCATGCTATCTCTCCAGCCCCTAGAAATGTCTTTTATTTTTCTTAAAACCCATAGATGAGTGAGACTATTCTGTGTCTATCTCTCTCCCTCTGACTTATTTCACTCAGCATAATAGATTCCATGTACATCCATGTATAGGAAAATGTCATGACTTCATCTCTCCTGATGGCTGCATAATATTCCATTGTGTATATGTACCATTTCTTTAGCCATTCATCTGTTGAAGGGCATATTGGTTGTATAAGATCAGATTTTAGGGGCCAGAGAGATAGCACAGCAGTACGGCACTTGCCTTGCATGCAGCCAATCCAGGAAGGATGGTGGTTCGAATCCCAGCATCCCATATGGTCTCCTGTGTCTGCCAGGAGTGATTTCTTTTTTTTTTTTTTTTTTTTTTTTTTTTTTTTGGTTTTTGGGCCACACCCGGTGACGCTCAGGGGTTACTCCTGGCTATGCGCTCAGAAGTCGCTCCTGGCTTGGGGGACCATATGGGATGCCGGGGGATCGAACCGTGGTCCATCCAAGGCTAGCGCAGTCAAGGCAGGCACCTTACCTTTAGCGCCACCGCCCGGCCCCTGCCAGGAGTGATTTCTAAGTGCAGAGCCAGGAGTAGCCCGAGCACCGCAGGGTGTGACCCAAAAACAAACAAACAAAAAAAAAAGGTTTCATTATAAGTCACTTGGTTGGCCAGGGAGATAACACAGAGCTGGAGCACATACTTGGCATGCAGGACATCAGGTTCAATCACAGGCATCCTATGGTGCCCCCCCCCCACTCCAAGTTCAACTTGATGTCGAACACTGCCCCACTAAGAATCACTAGACTAGGGCCAGAGAAATAGCATGGAGGTAGGGCGTTTGCCTTGCATGCAGAAGGACAGTGGTTTGAATCCCGGCAAGCCATATGGTCCCCGGAGCCTGCCAGGAGTGATTTCTGAGCATAGAGTCAGGAGAAGCCCTTGAGCGATGCCGGGTGTGACCCAAAATTCAAAACAAAACAAACAAAAAAAAATACCTGTTGTTGATATGATTAGTCTAGTGATTGGGGGGGGGGGTAATCACACCCAGCAGCACTCAGAGGTTCCTCCTGGCTCTCCGCTCAGAAATCGCTTCTGGCAAGCTCGAGGGACCATATGGGATGCCGAGATTCGAACCACCGTCCTTTTGCATGCAAGGCAAACGCCCTATCTCCATGATATCTCTAGGCCCCAGCAACAGGTATTTTATAAATAAATCTAGAAGTGACAGTTGGGCCTAGAGGGATCACTTAGTGGGTTGGGCTCAAGGGTTGTTCCTCTCAGGGCTTGTGCTCTCATATGCTGCCAGGGTCAGCCACGGGTAAGGTAATCGTCCTACTTGCTGTTCTGCCTCTGGAGACTGGGCTGGATCTCTGGCACCACAGGGTCTCCCAAGCACCGCTGGGTGAGGTAACAATTGAAAATCAATGACACCTCCAGTGTTGCTGCTAACTTGCCGGTGTAAGTCAGAGACACTGCTACATACACACCATGTGTTTGTTTCAGAATTTGTGAAGAGGTAAATTGAGAGAAAAATAAAAATCTCTTCCTTGTTTACGGAGCGCCCTCTGGTGGAATTTTCTGTGTATAATGTTCTCTGAAGCAAGGAAGAATGTTTCCAAAGGCCCCATGGGCCTGGGTCCTGCTGGTGCTGGACTCCTGGTTGTTTTCCATGTCCCAGTGCGCTTCTTTCCCGTGCTGCAGCGGCTGTGTCTAGTCCAGCAGTTGGTCTTCCTGTCCCCCCCCCCCCCGGTGTTGAAGATCACTGATCCTGTGCCAGCCCAATTTCTCCTATTGTGGACAACTTGGGTTTTCTTCCTGTAAGTCTGGAAGATCTTTCTTAAACGTTACCAGGGCCACAACTGGCAGAGCTGAAGTGTGGTAGGACTCGGGGCATCACTTGTGCTCCCTGTTGGTAGTAGAACTTATACTTTTTTTTTTGGGGGGGGGTTTGGGTCATACACGGCAGTGCTCAGGGGCTACTCCTGGCTCTGCACTCAGAAATCACTCCTGGCAGGCACAGAGGACCATATGGAAGCCGGCATTCAAACCACCATCCATCCTGGATTGGCTGCAAGTAAAGCAAATGCCCTACTGCTGTGCTATCTCTCCGCCCCCAGTAAAACCTTTTCTTTTTTGGGGAGCTCACTCTTACTTTTTTGGAGCTGGCAGAACTCAGGGGCCACTCCTCGCCCTGTGCTCAGATATCACTCCGCTTAGGGGACCACATGGGATGCCAGGAATCAAATCACCCTCTGTCCTGGGTTGGCTGTGTGCAAGGCAAAGGCCCTACCACTGTACTATCACTCTGACCCCAGTAGAAGCGTTTCTTATCAGACCTGCCCCAACAGAGTGGACTGAGACAGGCCTAGAGCTGAGCCCAAGACTGGCTGATTTGTGACATGGCCATCAGAGTTCATTTCTGCGACTCTCCAGCCCAGAGCTGCAGCAGCACCAGACTCCAACTCTTTCTTCTTCCTTATCCATATCCACCAGCCAAGACAAGGGGACTGGGTTCCCCCACCCCCTGTACGAGACCACACCTGACCCAATGCTCAGTCAACCAGTGTGAGAATCCAAGGATGCAGGGCTGCTCAGGGCCGGTGGTGTCATATGTGGGACACGTGTGGTACCAATTCCAATCAGGTTATGTCCTGTGCTGCCTCCTCAGCCCCAGCAAGGTTTATTCTGTTTGGGGGTACCTGGGGGAGAGAACTGGGCCACACACAGCAGTACTTAGAATATTTTCCCACCATGCTTGGGGGACCACATGTGGTGCTAGAGATCAAACTGGATCAGCATGCAAGGGAAGGGCCTTAGCCCCTGTCCTGCGTCTCCAGCCCCACAAAACTTGTTCTGGAAAAGGTCAGAGCGCAGCCTTTGAAGGTCACACGGTCTCTGAGCAACTGATCAGCCTAGTCCCTGTGTCTAGACAGCAGCAGGGAAACAAGGGTTGTGTCAATAGAGCAACAGAGACAGGTGCAGCTGCTGGAGTCAAAAATACATAGCCCTGGCCAGAGAGATAGCGTGGAGGTAGGGCATTTGCTTTGCATACAGAAGGATGGTGGTTCGAGTCCCAGCATCCCGTATGGTCCCCTGAACCTGCCAGGAGCAATTTCTGAGCGTAGAGCCCGGAGTGGGACCCCCCTCAAAAAATACACAGCCCTTACTGGTACCTTTGGGTAGTGTGTGTGTGTGTGTGTGTGTGTGTGTGTGTGTGTGTGTGTGTGTGTGTGTGTGTGTGTTCCAGTAACACCCAGTACATTCTTTTTCTTTTCTGGTTTTTCTGCTTTGTTTGGGGGCCACACCCTGGCTCTGTGCTCAGAAGTCTCTCCTGGTAGGCTCAGGGGACTTATATGGGATCCTGGGGATCAAACCCAGGTCGGCCATGTGCAAGGCAAATGCCCTACTCACTATGCTATCACTCGGGCCCTTTTGTTGTTGTTTGGGGGGGGACCACATCCGACAGTGCTCAGGGGTCACTCCTGGCTCTGCGCTCAGAAATCGCTCCTACAGGCTCAGGGGATGTCTGGGATGGAACTGGGGTCTGTCCTGGGTTGGCCGTGTGCATGGCAAACGCCCTCCCGCTGTGTTATTGCTCCGGCTCCTTAGGACCTCTTTTTTGTTTTGTTTTGTTTTGTTTTGGTTTTGGTTTTTGGGTCACACCCGGCAGCGCTCGGGGGTTACTCCTGGCTCTAGGCTCAGAAATCGCTCCTGGCAGGCTCGGGGGACCATATGGGATGCCGGTATTGGAACCACCGACCTTCTGATTGCAAGGCAAACGCCTTACCTCCATGCTCTCTCTCCGGCCCCAGGCGCTCTTTTCTGGGTTTTGGAGCACAGTCAGTGGTGCTCAGGGATCACTCCAGGCAGGGCTCGGGGAATCAGATGGGGTGCTGAGGCTAGAACCCTGGAGCCAAAAGGCGGGCAAACTCCCTGCCCGTTGCACTATCTCTACTCTCGGCTCCCCGAATGCTTATTTTTTTGGCAAACATTCCAAATTTTTAAGCAGATAGTTATCGTATTCCACCCGGCACGGGTCAAGCTTTGTGTCTGGTCTGAATCTTTCCTCTCATCCCGATTTCCAGGCTCCAGATCTGTCCCGTCCCGGGTACTGAGTGTTTGTGAAGTCCTGGAGGCCAGTGAGGGGTGGAGCCAGGCCGGGGACTAGCCCGGTTGCCAGGAGGCAGGACCCGAAAACAATGGGGGCTGCGGCTCATCTGGGCGGGACGAGCTTGGCACCCAGCGCCTGAGCAGGTCAGTGCCCGCGGGGTCTCCCATCGCCCCCTCTCCCCGAAAGTCCCTTCCACGAGGGCGCGTGGAATCCCTCCTGCCCCGGGGGCCCAGGAAAGCCACTGTGGGCTTTGGGGCTCGCGGGGAACAGGTCGGGGAGGGAATTCGGACTAGGGGTTCGGGGTGGAGGGGCTGGCCGCCACGGTGTGTCCGCAGGTGAGCCGAGAGCGCAGGCCAGCGCGCCATGGGCTCCGGTTCGGACGTGTGGGTGGGCCCCTGGCGGCCTCACCGCCCGCGGGGCCCCATCGCGGCGCTCTACAGCGGCCCCGGGCCCAAGTACCTGCTGCCCCCCAACACCGGTACGCGGGGAACGGGCGGGAGCGAGGTTGCGGAGCGCGGGGAGGCTGAGCCCCCCGTGATGGTGATGCGTGACCCCGCCCCGCAGGTTACACCCTGCACGACCCGTCGCGCACCCGCGCCCCGGCCTTCACCTTCGGCTCGCGCCTCCCCACCGGCTCTGCCCAGTGCGGCCCAGGCCCGGGGTACCTGGTGCCACCGCACATGACGGCGCGCGGCCTCGACTGCAGCCCCGCCTTCTCCATCTACGGCCGCCCGCGGGCCTCCGCGACTTTCTGCACTCCGGGACCGGGTCAGGACCCTGGGTGCAGCCGGCTGCAGACGGGCGCCCCATCCCCACCTCTGGGGGCTAGAGGGTGGGCTTAGCAGGCACCAGGCGTGGCCCGGGCGCAGTCCCCCAGGTGTGACACGGATTCCCAAGCGCCCCAGGACCTCACACGCCTCGCCCCGCTCCACCCCGCAGGCAAGTACCACCCCGAGCTGGCCGGGAACGTGGCCTACCCCAGCGCGCCCCGGTACTCCTTAGCGCCTCGGAACTGGGGCCTGCACTCGGACACGCACATCCCAGGTGAGACGGGAAACCTTCCCTGGACGCGGCGGGCACGCGGGGCGCACCCCACCAAGCCCCCTCGCTTGCTCACCCCCCAGGCCCGGCGGCCTACAAGGTGCCCACGCTCTTGGGGCCAAAGCTGATTAGTAAAGTCTCAGCCCCGACTTACTCCATGTACGGCCGCAGCCCCGTGGGCAGCTTCCTGGAGGACCTGAGCAAGGTGTGCAGGAGCGCGGGGCCCGCCCGGGGCAGCCGGGGTGGGGCCGGGACGCGTCGGGAAAGGCCGCATCCAGCGCACCTTCTGCCCCGCAGACCCCAGGCCCCTGCGCCTACCACGTGGTGAACACGGGCGTCTACAAGCCCCGGCCGCCCCAGTTCACCATGTTGTCGCGCACTTCACTCCCCCAAGACCACTCCCAGAAGCCAGGGCCGGCGGCCTACAATGTGGACCAGGTACCGTGGAGTCCAGGGTCGCGGGTCCGAGCAAGAAGGGGCTGAGGGAGCCGGGGCCGGAGGCCTGAGGTTTGGGGCTGGAAGGCAAAGGGGACCGGGCCCGGCCGCTCTCCGCGTGTCAGCGACGTGTCCTGGGAACGCAGAGCCGCAAGCCCGGCGGATGGAGCTTCGGGATCCGGCACTCGGACTACCTGGCCCCGCTGATGCTCGACCCCGAGAAGTGACCCGCCGCGCCCCGCAGCCTTGGTTAAAGCTTTGGGACCAATCAGCACCGTGTCCGCCTCTCTGTGCTCGCCCTGCGCCGGGCCGTCGGGGATTGGGCGCGGGGAGGGCAGCGACCCGGCCCAAATCCTTGGGACCGCCCCTTGCTAGGTGTCCGCGTTCCATTCGGCCCAGGCGGGAGGAAGCCGGTGGAAGCCCGAGGAGGGTCCGGCCGGGGCGGCTGTGCGGGACAGGTGCGCGCCAGGGTGCTGGTAAGCGGGCTCCGGACGCCAAACGCACCGGGGACCCATAAGCAGTCGTGGGCCGGAGGGCGGGAGGGCGCGAGCGAGGCTCCGGGTGCGTCTCCAGGTGTCCCTGCAGCGCCGAGCAATGGCGGCTCCTGGTGACCTCCCGAGGGGAGGGCCCCCGGGTCAGGGTGACCTCCGGCAGCTCCCCGAGCTCATCCGCCTGAAGCGCGATGGCCAGCGCCTGAGCGATGAGGACATCCGAAGCTTCGTGCGCGCCGTGGTGGACGGGAGCGCGCAGGGCCCGCAGATCGGTGTGTGGGGAAAGGGGTGGCCAGCCCTGACCCGGATGGCCACGTCAGCCCTGCCTGGTCCTACATCGCCATATCCCATGCCTAGGCGCCATGCTCATGGCCATCCGGCTGCAAGGCATGGACATGGAGGAGACGGAGGCGCTGACCCAGGCCCTGGCCAACTCCGGGCAGCAGCTGCAGTGGCCTGAGGCCTGGCGCCCACAGCTGGTGGACAAACACTCCACGGGGGGCGTGGGGGACAAAGTCAGTCTGGTCTTGGCACCTGCCCTGGCGGCCTGCGGCTGCAAGGTGAGATCAGCCCTTTCCAGAGCCCACCTGCGGCTTCCCTGCTCTTGAGGGACAGACAGAAAAGAAAGCCTGGCCTAGAGATCCCAGAAGCAGAAGCAAGGGGTTCTTTCAGCCTGCCCCTGCCAGTGCCAAAGAACCCAGCTCTGCCTTCCCATTTCCTCCCCAATGACACCCATATCCCTGTTTCCCCGTAGTCACATTTCCAGGCACAAGGAACTGCCTCCTCTCTACCGACCACCCCGACCACCAAACTGGGCATTTTACCCTCAGTGCTCTCTCCAGCAGCTGGGCACCCCTGCAAGCACCCAATACACACCTGCACCCACAGCAACCCAGCCGGCAACAGAGGGACGATGGGGGGATAGAAACCCTGACTTCCCAGGGATGGGGGCCGACAATGATGCAGGTGTGTCCGCATTCCCCACATCCATCCCTGCCCTGTAGGTTCCAATGATCAGCGGCCGCGGCCTGGGGCACACGGGGGGCACCCTGGATAAACTGGAGTCAATCCCTGGGTTCACAGTCCTCCAGAGCCCGGAGAAGGTAGAACAGAGCTACTGGCGGAAATAACGGCCAGACCTCTGCGGGGTCACTAATCGGAGTCACTAACACGGGCATCGATCAGTTATGGTCATCGGTCTTTGGAATCATAACCCGGGTCTTGGTCAATAGCTGTGAGCCGTTGGCAATCATTAATGGGCCACAGGATGCTGGCCAGGGTCCCTGGCAGGCACCCAGACAATGATTTATCTGAATCTCATTACCCGGTTAAGGTTGTGGATGATTGTCGAGGCTGCTGGGGACTAGACCAGCGATTGGTGGGGGGTCACTGAGGGTCACAGGCAAGGCTTGACTCCATGGGGCTTGTCAGATGCAAGAGCTGCTCGAACACGTGGGCTGTTGCATCGTGGGCCAGAGCCAGCAGCTGGTCCCTGCAGACGGCCTCCTGTACGCGGCCAGAGACGTGACGGCCACCATCGACAGCCTGCCACTCATCACAGGTGACCCGGCCCCTGCCTCGCGCGGTCTCTGATGGTCGTCCCTAGGCCTGTCGTTATCACAGGGCACAATGTTTAGCCCCTCATCACTGACCTAGCTGGAGGCACCAGGCCAGGCCAGCTCTCAAGTGCAGCCTCTCTGACACTGCAGCCTCCATCCTCAGCAAGAAAGTGGTGGAGAGGCTGTCGGCGCTGGTGGTGGACGTGAAGTTCGGAGGGGCCGCGTTCTTCCCCGACCAGGCCCAGGCCCGGGAGCTGGCGGAGACGCTGGTGAGGCCCCATGCATGCTCTGGGAAGCGATCCTTAGTGGACCTCCCTCGGGGTGCCCCCGCCCCTCTGATCCATCCACACTGCCTCGAACCCCACACCCGCGGGGACCAGCCCCTCCCTGAGCTCCCCAGCCCCTCATGCGTGATCTTGGGACAAGGCAGACCCGGTCACTGGCTCGCGCTTGGCCTGAGGCCTCAGACCCGCGGGTCAGGACGCAGCAGGTACCACAGCAGGTACCGGCACGACCGCCGGCCTTGTTCGCGCAGGTGGGCGTCGGGGCAGGCCTGGGGCTGCGGGTCGCGGCCGCGCTCACGGCCATGGACAGTCCTCTGGGCCGCAGCGTGGGCAACGCCCTGGAGGTGCAAGAGGCGCTCCGGTGCCTGGACGGCGCGGGCCCGCCGGACCTGCGGGTCCTGGTCACGCAGCTCGGTGAGGGGGCGGGCCGGCGGGGGACAGCCGGGGGCGGGGCCTCCCGGAGCGCCCGGCCCGGGGTCCGAACCGGCTCCCGCCCGCAGGTGCCGCCCTGCTCTGGCTCAGCGGGCGGGCGGACACGCAGGACGCGGGCGCCGCGCAGGTGGCCGCCGCGCTGGACGACGGCTCGGCGCGGGCCCGCTTCGAGCGGATGCTGGCGGGGCAGGGCGTGGAGCCGGGCCTGGCGCGCGCCCTGTGCGGGGGGACCCCCGAGCAGCGCCGGCAGCTGCTGCCCCGCGCCCGGCGGCAGGAGGAGCTGCGCGCGCCCAGGGACGGTGAGCGAGCGGGGGGCCGGGCGCCTGCCTGCCTGCCCTCGGGCTGCCCGCGAGTCCGGGCCCGCGCTCCCTCCGTCCTCCCTCCGCAGGCACCGTGGAGCAGGTCCGGGCGCTGCCGCTGGCGCGCGTGCTGCACGAGCTGGGCGCGGGGCGCAGCCGCGCCGGGGAGCCGCTGCGGCCGGGGGTGGGCGCCGAGCTGCTGGTGGCCGTGGGCCGGCGAGTGAGCCGCGGTGAGCGGGCGCGTCCCCGGGCGCGCCGGGCCCGACGCGCGCCGCCCTCGCTGACCTCTCGCCGCCCGCCCTCCGCAGGGACGCCCTGGCTCCGCGTGCACCTGGACGCGCCCGCGCTCGGCGCCGCGCAGCGCCGCGCCCTGCAGGGGGCGCTCGTGCTCTCGGACCGCGCGCCCTTCGCCGCGCCCTCGCCCTTCGCCGAGCTGCTGCTGCCCCCGCCCGCGCCCGCGCCCGCGCCCGCGCCCGCGCAAGCGCACTAAAGAAAATAAATACAATAAAAGCCGGAACCCGAGCAGTCCGACTGGGCGTCCCACTGCGTCGGGCGGGGCCTCACGGCGCCGGAAGTCCCGCCCTCCCCGCGGTCTGCGCAGGCGCGCCGCGCCGCGCTCCGAGCGCAAGCCCGGGCCGGGGCGGCGTGGGACGGGTGCGGAGCCGGCCGGGAGCGCCTGCGGGGACCCAGAGCCGGGCCTGCACCCGCGAGGGCCGGGGCAGCCGGCAGGCGAGGCGAGGCGAGGCTCCCGAAAGCGGGACCGGGCTCTGCAGACACTTGGCCGGCTGCGGGTCCCCGGCGTGGGGTTCCGCCCCCGGGCGCCGAGCTCCCTCGCAGGGTCGGGTCGCCGCCGGGCATGGCCTGGGCGCTGCTGCCGCGGGCCTCCGCGCGCCTCCGCGGGCGGGGACTGTGCCGGCTCCCGCGGCCGGCCGCCTCCGCCTCCTTTTCCCGGGCCCTGGCCCTGGCCCTGTCCCGGCGGGGCCCCGCGGCCGCCGAGCCGGCCGCGCCGAGCCGGCCGGGAGGGCCGCGGGGCCCGGGGCTGCGCACGCGGCTGCTGGTCACGGCCCTGGCGGGCGCGGGGCTGGGCGGCGCGTGGCTGGCGCTGCGCGGCGAGAAGGAGCGGCGGCGCCGGGAGCTGCGCACCGAAGCCCTGCGCCAGGCCGCCGTGGGCCGCGGCGACTTCAGCCTGCTGGACCACCACGGCCGCCCGCGGCGCAAGGCCGACTTCCGCGGCCAGTGGGTGCTCATGTACTTCGGCTTCACGCACTGCCCCGACATCTGCCCCGACGAGCTGGAGAAGCTGGCGCAGGTGGTGCGGCGGCTGGAGGCCGAGCCGGGGCTGCCCGCCGTGCAGCCCCTCTTCGTCACCGTGGACCCCGAGCGGGACGACGCGGCCGCCCTGGCGCGCTACGTGCGGGACTTCCACCCGCGGCTGCTGGGGCTGACGGGCTCGGCCGAGCAGGTGGCCCAGGTGAGCCGCAGCTACCGCGTCTACTACAGCGCCGGCCCCAAGGACGAGGACCAGGACTACATCGTGGACCACTCCATCGCCATCTACCTGCTCAACCCCGACGGCCTCTTCACGGACTACTACGGCCGCTCGCGCTCGGCCCAGCAGATCGAGGACAGCGTGCGGGGCCACATGGCCGCCTTCCGGAGCGTCCTGTCCGAGCCCGGTCATTAAAGCAGGGACAGAGAGAACTTGGCGTGCGTGCGTTCGTGGTGCCCTGTGGCCTCTGCACAGAGCGGCTCTCAGGGAGGTGGGTGGCAACGTTTTATTAGGGGCAGGGGGCGGCGCCAGGCCTAGGGCTGGGCCATGGAGGGGGCCGTGTAGGTCTGGAAACGCTGGTAGGCCCTCTGCTGTGTGAGCAGCCGCAGGGACATGGTATCCACAGCTGCCTCCAGCCCTGGCTGCTGTCTGATCTCCACCGTGTAGTCGTTGGCCTGCAAGGAGACGGTGTCAGGAGTCCCACCCCCAGCTGCCTGGTACCCCGCTGCCCACTCCCAGCACCACTCACCAGCTGCAGGGAGGCTAGCATGGAGCGGCACACCTCGAAGGCCGGCTGGCCCTCCACCAGCTTGGCAAAGGGGCACCACTGCTCCAGCTGGCTGAAGCTGGAGATCACCTGGTCCTCGTAATTGTGGATGTCAAAGACCACATGCTGCTCCTGGGGGGCACGGGACACAGGTCCTGGGCAAGCCCCGAATGGGTGGGCAGATCCCAGCATGCCCACCCAACCCAGTCACCCATACCTGCTCCTGGAGCCTGGGCTGAACCATGTCCTCCCAGTCACGGATGCGCTGGCTCAGCTCCGTCTCCTGGACGAACTTCTGGGAAGACGTTATGTACACTTCCTAGGGGACAGCAGGCTCCAGCCTCTGGGTTGCCCCCATGCCCGCCCGCCCACTCGCTTCCCCTCACCTACCACGTTCTTGCGCACCAGCTCCTCATAACTCAGCTGTGTAGGCATGGCGTCTGCTTCTGGAAAAAACAATTAGAACCACAGCCCAACAAGGCAGAGCCCACAGCCCACACCCAGGCCCCAAACTCACCCAAGCCTTCAGCATCCTCAGGATTTGTCCCCTCAAACTCTGCACATTCCTCAGCCTCTAAGAAGTCTGTTGGGAGACAGCCCGACAGGAGCATGGGTCAGTGGCATAGGCTCTCACCCATCCTGTTCCCCCACCAGGCCCATAGCACCCACCGGCATCCCCCAGGTCCTCTGGGGGGTCTTCTCCCCGGTCCTCCTCTACTGGCTCCAGCCCCTCGTCCTCTGCCCCTGGCAGCCACGGTGAAGCCGCCTGCCATGAAATGTGTATGAGGAGCTGACCGCTGTTCAAGGGCCAGGAGGGGCCGTCGTGGCTAGGGCTGGTGCTTACCTGCTGCCTCTTCACCCTGCGGAGGGTATCCAGCTGCTCCTTTACATGCTTCCAGTACAGCACCTCCATGTCTGCAAGCAGACCCGTGAGCACTCGCAGGCTGTGGGCAGGAAGGCCAGCAGGCCCCACTCACCCACAGCCCAGCTGTGGACTTACCTACAAAGGACAGGCCCTTCCTCTGGGACTTCTTGTTGTCGGCATTGTTGGCATCTGCGAGATGCAGTGTGGGGCTGAGCCTCTTCTACCCCATGGGCGGAAACACCCACCCAGTGACACCACCCCTCACAGGAACCACTTATGGAAACATCCTATACCCCTGTACCTCACTTACAGACTGCCAGGTACCACTGGTGGAAATTCTGCAGCTTGGGGGCACCTTTTTTCTTCCGCTTCTGCCCTGGAACCTCTTCCAAATAGGGGGGCACAGAGAAGGGCCGGCCTACGGGCAGCGACTGTTGGTAACTGAACACACACATACCCGCATGTACCCTCCCTACACACCTACACACACACACACACACACAGAGTCCTCGAACCAGCCGAGGCCTCTCCGCCATCCTGTTACCTTTCTTGAAGGGCTTTGAGTCCGTGGAATCAAAGGGATCCAGGCTCTGCCAGGGGTCTGGAATCTTCTGCACAGAACAAAGCAGACGCTGGTGTGGGATGGCCCCCTGCCACCCCCAAAACCCTGGGACTGCAAGTGAGGAACCTGTTTCTGGCAAGCAAGGGTCCTCTCTGGGGTAATGCAGTGCAGGCTGAGAGTCCTGGGCCCCTCACCTTCAGCTGAGACGCAGGCTCCAGTGCCCTGTTCCTTTCGCGCAGCAGGTACTTCCGGGGCTGCATGTCCTGCAAGGAATGCTGCCTCGGGATCCCACCCAAGGCTCTGGGCACCCCACAAGCTCAGGCAGACTGGGAGGAGCCAAGAATAGATGACAGAACCTTCTGTTCTCAGGAGACTCCAGAAAGGACAAGTGTGGCAGATTCTTGCTGGTCAGCCATCCCGTCCCATCCCACCTCAGTGTCTTCTCCAGTGGGCAAAGGCCCAGTTGTGTGTAGCCACAACGCAACACACAGGACAGGAAGGAGAGGAGGCCCCTCATGCCCCACCCACTACCACCTGGGGCTGCACCCTGGGGGCCTGCCTGTCCCACCTGCCCCATCTGCTGCGGGTTCCCGGGCTCCTGTGTTTCCGGGAGAGGCACGGAGGATGGGGCCTCTTCCCCCCAGCCCACATCATCATCCTCACCCCCCTCTCCAGGCATCTGAACATCCAGGGAGGGACCTAGGCGGGGGAGCAAGAGAAGGGTCAGCCTGAGACTAAACAGCCCTCAGTCTCGGGAGTGGGGAGGGAAGGCGGGCAGGCTGGATGGACTCTCCTTACCTGGGTCCTGGGGGCAGCTGGGCGCAGGGCCGGGGTCAGGACTCGCACACACAGAGACGTCCATGGGCAGCTCCTCGGGAGCAGGAAGGGACTGAAGGGGCAGCTGGGATGTCCCTGGTTCCTGCCGCGTCTCACCCTGTGTCTCTCTCGGGGTTTCCATGGGCAACAGGCCCTGGGGCTCCAGCATAAAGGTGCCTTGCAGGTGTGGGGTGCTGGTGTTCATCCGGTAGTCCTTCCGGCTGGCCAGGATCTCCCCCTTACAGCTGCGCTGGCAAAGACAGCCAGGCTCAGAGAGGCTTCCCTGCTGGCCCCAGGCCCTCCTGGGCTCAGCCATACCTGTACAGTGGGTGCTGTTTCTTCTCCAGCTCATCAGGGGCTACCAGGCTCATGGGCAGGAGTGGAATGATGAGCACCTCCTGGGGAGGGGGACACCTGGGATGAGCTGTCACACCGCCCTGGGCCCCGGGAGTGCCATCCTGCCCTCCGCCCCCTCAGGCACTCACGCTGGGCTCCTGGCTGGCCCGCGGGTACGAGTTGGTCTGGGAGTAGGGCAGTTTGTCCAGTGACAGGAACTGTGGGGAACACGTGGCTCAAGGACAGGGCCACCGGCAAGCAGGAACCTCCCCTAGAACCCGTGGTCAGCGGCCTTTGAGGGACTTTCCTCTGGCACCAAGCTGAGCCCACATGAGAGAACCCTTACCTCATCCTGCACCTGGGAGGCTCCTGAGGAGAGGTCGCAACTGGTTGCTTGACCCTGCTCTGAGGGGAGCTGCTTGGACGACCTGCAAAAGAGCCCATGCCAGGCATCAGGGCAGGAGCCCAAGGTGCAGACGTGGTCACCACCACCGTGGGCCCGCCCCGTCCTCACCTCTTCCCGGAGATGAAGTCAAGAGCCTGGTAGACCAGTGAGTACAAGTACTCCACCTGGAAAGGGGAGGCGAGCACTGAAGATGCAAGTAGGGCACCCTCGGGGCTCCACACCAGACGCAGCTCCACACGCACTGGCCCTGAGCACCCAAGTACCTCCCACACACTTCCACCTGGCTGTTTCCTGGCACCCTCTCTCTCCCCTCAGGACCAGCCACTACACCCCAATTCCAGAGCCCGTGTGAGTCCTGTAAGGAACAAGATTCTCCCCATAAGTCCATTATAAGGAACTCTAGACTAAGACAAGCCCAAATGATAGTAAATGGTGCTTTTCCACTCCTGGCTGAAAGAAGAGAAAGAATGAACTCAGAAATAAAACCCAAGTTGGTGACCTCCAGGAATAAGGAACTAGGGTTGAGCTTGGAAAACCAAAAGTTTGAATGAGAAGATGCCTTAATGACCAAGGTCTGAATCAGAGATCCCACACACACACAACCAGGGTTCGAATTGTTGTATCCCTAGAGCCAGAAAAATCAGTGACCAATTAAGACAACTACACAATGAAATGATTGTTCTGTTAATGTTCTGTTAATGCTTGTAATTTCTACATAAAATGCTTGAAGATTTGACTCAGGGTCCTTGCCAAGGCCCCCTAGTGGGATGAGGCTCGCTCGGACCTCGGTTAACCGAATAAACTCCCTTTCGCACCTTGAAAATCGGAGGTGGTCTTTGACTCTCAGCGCCGAGTGTCAACTCGAACTCTAACAGTCCGAGGCCACACAGCTCCAGCTACAGCCTATGAACTCTCATGAGATAGCTACGGGCCCCCCCCCCCCAAAACACCAAGGCAGGCCTGGCATCTAGGGGGGCCCATCTTCTTAGGCACAGCCTTGCTTCCCCTAGGTTCTTGCCCCTGGTGCCAGCCTGGTCAGTGCTGCCAGCTCTGCCCCTGCCCCCTTAGGAGCGTCCTCCGTGGGACCAATGTGATAGAGAAGGGGAGCTGAGCTGCCAGGAAACAGGTACAGCACTAGGGAGACACCCACCTTCTTGCTGTAAACACAGGCAGAGCCCTGGATCAGGAGCGCGGCCTCAATGAAGTTCATTGTGGTCTTGCCTTCGTCAAAGGAAATGCAGATCTGGTCCAGCTACAAGACACCAAGCAGGGGTGGCTGAGTGGGTCTGGGCCCCTCCACTCTTCCTCTGATAGGCGGAAGTGGGATGCCAACTTCTTCCTATGACCCGACAGGCCGCAGTGCCAGGCCTCAGCAAGAGGTGCCACACAGCCCTCCCCAGTCTGACAGCTTGGAACCCAGCAGGAAGAGGCTCCCAGCAAAATCGCAAAAGCTCAAAGAGCCTCAGAGGGTGCTTTCTGGTGCTTCCACAGCCCTGCAGCTCCTGGAACCTGAGTCTCTGGCATAGGCCAGCAGCTCTGGAAGCCTCTTTTTTGTTTTTGTTTTTGTTTTTGTTTTGGGGCCACACCCAGTGATGCTCAGGGGTTACTCCTGGCTATGCGCTCAGAAGTTGCTCCTGGCTTGGGGGACCATATGGGATGCCGGGGGATCGAACCGCGATCCGTCCAAGGCTAGCACAGGCAAGGCAGGCACCTTACCTCTAGCGCCACTGCCCGGCCCCTCTGTAAGCCTCTTACCAGCTTCTCCAGAGGGAGCATAGAAGCTCCATGTACCCAGCGTCCTGCCTGCCACTGGCCCAGTTATGCCCCAACCGGGAGGGAAGCTCTCAGCTCGGTTCGGTGCCCAGCTGGAATGGGAGGTAAAGACCAGGCCGGGCTGATGCAGAAAAGAGGTTGAGGTAGCCACAGGCTAGCAAGGATCTCAGCTCCTTCCCGCCACTCACCCCACTCATGTGCACCGACCTGTCTCCTCCTCCCACACGGTGTCCCTGTTCCACCTGACTCACCTCTGCACATGGGCATCACCCTCACGCCCTGCACCAGTCAGTCTCCTGCTCAGGGGAGCACACGGGCCACCAGCCCCTACCGCACTTTACCAGGCCCTACCCTGTCCCATAACATCTAGCCCCATGTTCTCTGCCTGGAATGTTCTTTTATGCCTTGGCTGGTAAAGGGGAGTACACTACACTTTTCTGAAAAGGAACCAGGAGGCCAAAGAACGTGGGGCACGTCAGGATCACAGGGACCTGAGCAGAAAAATGGAGAATTGGGGAAGCCTGGAAGACATCTGCTAGCGACTCAGGGTCTCACACATTTTCTACCTGCAACATTTTTTTTGCCTGATAAAGGTACAGGAGGCAAGTGTACAGACATCTACTGGGGCTGGAGCAGTCACACAGTGGGGAGGACTCTTGGCTTGTACATGGCAGACTCAGGTTTGGCCCCTGGCATCCCATCTGATCCCCAAGAAGCTTCAGGAGTAATCCCTGAATGCAAATCCCAGACCCAAAGGCAGGAGTAATACCTGAGCATCGCTGGGTGTGGCCCAAAACTAAACAAACATTTACTAATGGTCAATCATAAATTAAAAATGAATATGTCTAAAATCATAAAACCCACAACTGAAGAAGATGGAGTATAAATGACCACAGGCGATCGCGTGGGTAAGGGGTTTCATGGGACAGCCCTTAGCTTCTACCTTGGGGGAGCAGGGACATTAGTTAAAATCAGGAAGGCGGGAAGCCGAGAAGAACAGCTAAGAACTCACTTTAAACATACTAAGTCTTAGATGGTCATGTAAAATTTCAGCAGAGTATCAAGTGAGCTCCTGTCCACACACAAGCAAACCAAATGGAACATCTGGAGCTGGGTTCTAAAGGTTGCCTATGTATAACATGGTAAACAGGTGCTAGATTAAGATAACAGAATGATGGCAGAGAAGGAAAGGCACCCAGTTTCCATCCCTGGCACCACAGACGCTCCCCCACCGTATAAGCACCGCAAGGCTTACTTGGAGTGGTCCCTGAGTACCCGAGTGTGGCCCCAACAGAAAATTAGAAGCACAGAATGTCAGAACTGGGGCCGGCGAGGTGGCACTAGAGGTAAGGTGTCTGCCTTGCAAGCGCTAGCCAAGGAAGGACCACGGTTCGATCCCCAGGCGTCCCATATGGTCCCCCCCAAGCCAGGGGCAATTTCTGAGCGCTTAGCCTGGAGTAAACCCCTGAGCATCAAACGAGTGTGGCCCGAAAAACCAAAAAAAAAAAAAAAAAAGAATGTCAGAACTGACAGTAGTTTTCACTGCTTGCCAGCTAGTGAGAATTAGAGATATAATTTGCAGACTGCAAAAGCAAAACTTAAAAGTGAGCCAAAACAAAAGTGTGGTGGTGGGGGGACTGGAGCAATAACACAGTGGGGAAGGAGTGATCCCTGAGCTCACAGCCAGGAGTAAACTAAACACCACTAGGTGTGGCCCTCCACTGCTCCCCAAAAAACGAAGTGCAGCAGTATAAAGTGTTTTCTTGCCTTGCATGTAATCAACTTAAGAATGGGTCCCTGGCACCACCTATGGTTCCCCAAGCACGGCCAGAAATCATCCTTGAGCACATAGCCAGGAGTTAGTTCTGCGCATGACAGGACTATAGGCATGGCAGAACTAGGAATCCTGATTATGGCAGGACATGACAGGGTATGGCCACAAAAAATGAATGAATTAATCAATAATTAAAGTGGGAGGCAGGGTTGAGAGAGAGAGAGAGGAGAGAGAGAGAGAGAGAGAGAGAGAGAGAGAGAGAGAGAGAGAGAGAGAGAGAGAGAGAGAGAGATCAAACAACCCAGAGCCCAGGACTTCGAGCTGCAAGACAAGCACTCTATTTACAGACCCAGAGGCGTGTGTAAGACCACTACGACTTTTCCCGTAACTTTTTCGCAGAGTAGCAGGAAATGTCTGAGCGAGGGGAGCAGCTTACAACAGCAGGTTCTGGAGAACTGTAAGACGACCCGACCCGGGTCCGCGCAAGAAAAGGCAGCACACGCAGGGGAACGGAAGCCCCACTTCGCCCTACTTGATGGATGCGAGCGAGGCGCGCCCGAGGGGCTGACAGGGCGACCCTAACCCCGCCGACGGGGACCGGGCAGGAGGAGCCGGTCGACAGGCGTCCGACAGGCTAGGGTGGGTGGGGGGAGCCTGAAGACGAAGCTCCGCAGAGCAAGGCGCCGCCCGGCCCGCGCCCACGCACCTCCTCCAGGTACTCGCCCAGATGCGCCGCCACGTCCACCTCCCAGTTCTTGGTGAGGTCGCGGATGGGCTGCAGCAGGTGGGTGAAGCGCGCCTCCGCGTCCTCCATGTCCGGGCGGGCGGCGGCGGCGGTCCCGGGAGCCGGAGCCGGAGCCGGAGCCGGAGCCGGAGCCAGCTTCCTGCTCAGCTCGCCGCGGCCGCTGGCGCCATTTCTCCGTTCCCGCCCGGGGGCGGCCGCGCACGCTGATGACGCCAGCGCGCCTCGACCGCCGCGGCGTTTCCGGGGGCGGGACGGCCTGGCTGTCGAGGGGGCGGAGACTGGCGTCCGAGCGGGAGCCGGAGCGGGAGGGCGGGTATTTGGGCGGGTGGGCGGGGTTCCAGGCTGAAGGACGAGGCGGGTGGCCAATGAGACGGGCCGGACGGCCAGAGGAGCGGGGCGCCAGCCGTGGGGGCGGGACGTGAGACCGGAGGGCGGGGCCACAGGGAGGAGGGCGGGGCTCGCCTCGGCTGAAGGACGCGGCGGGTGGCCAATGAGACGGGCCGGACGGCCAATGAGCGGGGCGCCAGCCGTGGGGGCGGGACGTGAGACCGGAGGGCGGGGTATTTTGGGCGGGTGGGCGTGGCCCCAGAGAGGAGGGCGGAGCTCGCCTCGGCTGAAGGACGCGGCGGGTGGCCAATGGGACGGGCCGGGAGTTGGTGGGCGGAGCGTGCCGCCGGGCGGGCGTGGCCGGGCCGGGCCGGGCCGGGCCGGGCCGGCGGGGTCCTGCAGCCCTGCATCCGCGCAGCATCGGCGCAGCGCCGGCAGCGGGCGGGCATGGCGGGCTCCCGGCTCCCGCAGCAGCTCTTCCTGCAGGGCGTGGCCGCCGCGTTCCTGTTCGCCTTCGCCTCCCTCTACACGCAGATCCCCGGTGAGGGGCGAGGGGCTCCACGGCGGCGGGGCGGGGCGGGGCGGGGGCCCGCGGGGGTCCCCTCCGCCGCTCCCTCGGCGGCGCCCTGACCGGCCCTCCCGCAGGCCTCTACGGCGCCGAGGGCGTGCTGCCCGCCCGGAGGACGCTGCGCCCGCGGGGCCAGGGCCGCTGGCGGCAGCTGTGGGAGGCCCCGACGCTGCTGTGGGAGGCGCCGCTGCTGGGGCTGGACACCGCGCAGGGCCTGGAGCTCCTGAGCCTGCTGGGCGCGCTGCTGGCCCTGGGCGCGCTGCTGCTGCGCCCGCTGCGCCACCTCCTCGCCTTCCTGCTGCTCTGGGCCGCCTACCGGTCCGCCTGCCAGGCAAGTGGGGCCCCGCTGCCCGCGCCCCGGCCTGGCCCACCCGACCCGACCCGACCGCTCGCTCTTCCTTCTCTCCGCAGGTGGGCCAAGTGTTCCTTTACTTCCAGTGGTGAGTGATGGGCACGCTAGGGCAAGGAGCGCCCGCCCGCCCGCCTCTGCGGTCCCCAGGGCCGACCTTGAAGGCTGCCGCCCTTCCTCCCCACAGGGACTCCCTCCTGCTGGAAAGCGGCTTCCTGGCCGTGCTGGTGGCCCCCCTGTGGCGGCCCCCCCACCGCAAGCAGGCCAAGGCGGCCTGGGGTCTGCCCCATGAGGACCTCCCCTTCTGGCTGGTGCGCTGGCTCTTCTTCCGGCTCATGTTCGCCTCGGGCGTGGTCAAGCTGACCAGCCGCTGCCCCACGTGGTGGGGGCTCACCGGTGAGGGTCCCCTGGAGACACAGGGCCGGCTGTGGGGGTCCAGGGGTCGCCCCCCCAGCTGACCCTGGTGCGTGCCCGCCCGCAGCGCTCACCTATCACTACGAGACGCAGTGCCTGCCCACGCCCGCCGCCTGGTATGCCCACCACCTGCCCTTATGGCTGCACAGACTCAGCGTGGTCGCCACCTTCCTCATCGAGGTGGCCGTGCCCCCACTGTTCTTCGCCCCCATCCGCCGCCTGCGCCTGGCCGCCTTCTACTCCCAGGTGGGCCGGGGAACAGGCCGGAGCGGCCCACAGCATGGCCACCGGGTCCTGCTGAAGGAGAGCCGGGGGCAGGAGGGCGAGGAAGCAAATGTGGGCGTAAGGCTGAGCCTGGGACCAGGCAGGTGGGGCAGAAATCCAGGTCAGCCTGCACACGGACGGAGGGCGGTCGGGATGGGGTCAAGCAGAGGGGGAGGTGGGAGAGAGCCTGGAAGGGGCCAAAACTCTGAGCACCAATGCCAACCCCTGCCAGGTCCTGCTCCAAATGCTGATCATCATCACCGGCAACTACAACTTCTTCAACCTGCTCACGCTGGTGCTCAGCACGGCCCTCCTGGACGATGCCCACCTAGCTGGCCACAGTCGTCGCCGGAGGACGCCTGCCTGTGAGTGCCTGCTCAGCTGGCCACATGCCCCTTCTCCCACCCAGCCACATGCACGCACGCGCGCGCGCACACACACACACACACACACACACACACACACATTCCTCTGACCTGCCCCTTCTCCCACCCAGCCACATGCACGCACGCGCGCGCGCGCACACACACACACACACACACACACACACACACACACACACACACACACACACACACACACACACACACACACACACACACACACACACACACACACACACACACACACACACACACACACACACGTTCCTCTGACCCCGCTGCCAAAGGCTGCCACTCTCACCCTCAGCCTGCTCCAAAACGCTGCTGGACTCGCTGGCGCTGATGTTGGAACTGGGTGTCTATGGCTTGCTGGCCTACGGCACTGTGTGCCTCTTCGGCCTGGAGGTGGACTGGGAGAAGCACAGTGTGGAGTCCAGGACCAGTGAGTGCCAGGGGTTGCGGGGAATGGTGGGGGAATGGCAGGACCACCCCTCACTCCTGTTTCTCCACAGCCTTCACCTTCCACCAATTCTCACAGTGGCTGAAGACGGTTACCCTGCCCACCATGTGGCTGGGTGCGGCCTCCCTCGCCTGGGAGCTGCTGACGGCCCTCTGGAGGTAGGTGGATGGGGGTGGACGGGGACAAGGGCGGGGCGGGCCTCACCACGCATGGTCCCGCAGGTGGACACAGGTCCGAGGATGTTTTCCGAAGCTGATTGC
This sequence comes from Suncus etruscus, assembly GCF_024139225.1. Classification (NCBI taxonomy): domain Eukaryota; kingdom Metazoa; phylum Chordata; class Mammalia; order Eulipotyphla; family Soricidae; genus Suncus; species Suncus etruscus. The sequence goes on from NC_064851.1 coordinate 405,503, forward strand.
TGCCTCTGAACTGTGCATTGTGGGCACCACCACGGTGGCCATGTTCATCGTCAGCCTGGTAGGTCGTTCTTCCAGCAGGCCTGGAAGGGAGCGAGGGGTAGCGGACCAGAGCAGCCGAGCTGAGCCCCTGTCTGCCGCTTCCAGGTGCCGTACTCCTACGTGGAGCCCGAGAGCCACAGCCGCCTCTGGACAGGTGCCCACCGCCTGTTTGACACAGTTGGCCACCTGCAGCTCACCAGCTCCTATGGCCTCTTCCGCCGCATGACCGGCGTGGGCGGGCGGCCCGAAGTGGTGCTGGAGGGCAGCTACGATGGGCGGCAGTGGACGGTGATTCCCCTAGAGGGGTGGTGATGAGGGGAAGGAGTACCAGGTCCCGCTGGTGCTGATGGCCTCCGAACACCAGGAGGTGGAGTTCATGTACAAGCCTGGAAATATGAGCCGGCCGCCCCCCATCGTGACGCCGCACCAACCGCGCCTGGACTGGCAGATGTGGTTTGCAGCCCTGGGCCCACACACCCAGAGCCCCTGGTTCACCAGCCTGGTTCACCGCCTGCTGCAGGGCAAGGAGCCAGGTGTGGCCCCGGGTGGGCTTCCAGTGAAGGGCGATGCTTTGTGGGAGGGTCATGTCACGGGGCGTGGTCGTGCGGGAGGGTGGAGCCATGGGTGTGGGCTTGTGGGAGGAGCCTGAAGCAGTGGGCCAGGGAGGGCATCTACTTTGGGGCATGGCCTCCTGGGAGAGGCGAGACCCCAGGGTTTTGGTCCTGTGGGAGGGTTCTCCTGGCTTGGATCACATGGCATGGTCTTTGGGGAGGGCCTCACAGAGCCCCAACACTGCCCCCAGTGGGCTGCAAGAAAGGTCCACTTTGACCCCTCTCCCCTGTCTCCAGTGATCCGCCTCATCCAAAACGAGCCAGCCAGGTACCCGTTCCACCAGCATCCCCCTACCTACCTGCGGGCCCAGCGCTACAAATACTGGTTCTCACAGCCTGGGGAGCAGCGGTGAGGCCTGGGGGCTGAGGCTGGGGACTGGGGTTCCCCTGGGCAGGACCCCATTGCAGCCTGACCTCCCTGACCTACGTGTGGCAGGAGGTGGTGGCGCAGGCAGTGGGTGGAGGAGTTCTTTCCATCCGTGAGCCTCGGGGACCCTACGCTGGACTCGCTGCTCTGGCAGTTTGGCCTCCAGGTAGTGGGGATTGATTAGCAGGGTTCGGGGTGGCGGGTAGATGGCTGTCCCTGTCTAGTGGTCACCTGCAATCCCACCCATGCAGGACAAGAGCCCACCCCGGGCCCGCAACTCCACTAACAGTCTGGCCCAAAGTCTCCATTGGGTGCGGGAGCAGCTATTGCCCCTGGATCCCCCCACGCTGCTCTGGGGGCTCCTTGCTGCTGTTGTGGTCATCAAGATCTTCCAGGCCCTCTGGGGCCACCGCCCAGCCCGGCCATCCCAACTTGCTCCCCGGGAAGAGAAGCCCCAGCTGTCTCCCAAGAAGGATTCTGGAAGTGCCCGCAAGCAGGCAACCCCCTCACCCCAGAGCTCCAGCCCCCGCTCTGGGGCTTCCCGGCGGAGGAAGTAGCCCTGAGTCCACCGCCTGACCCAGGGCCAAGCCCGAAGCCCAATGTTCACCCCGAACCACAGTGCCTTAGGCAGCTAATGCTGCTCTACCCAGTGGCTGCCCCTTCCTGGGCATCCCTGGACTCTCCATTTCCAACCCAATGGTGGTGCAGAGCTGGTGGCTAGATCGGCAGGACTGTGTGGACCTATTCCCTCCGCCTTCTCCAGCAATCTGGAACCCCAGTTCTCAGCACAGAGCTGAGGGGCCCTCCCAGGCCTGCTCTCGGGCCCACACACTAATAAAGGGATCTTTATATTTAACTACCTATGTATCCTTCCCCTGGCCAGGCCTGTCTGTCTCTAGTGGACATAGCCCACAGTGACTCCAGCTGGCCACTTCCCTGGCCCACTCACTACCTGGTCATGCATCAGGGGCCAGAGAGGACACAGTGACCTGGAGCCCCTGGGAGCCAAGAACTCAACAGAATAGGCCCCTCCTGCTCCCTTCTGCTTGTCGGGACAGACCCAGGGGTACAGACCACAGGCCTTGCTTGAGCAGCTCAGTGGGGCACCTGTGTGCCCTGAATGTGGGAAGAGAGAAGGCATGTCTGATGTCACTGTCGGGCAGTCTGGTTGGGACTTGACCGGTTTTCCTTTGGGTGCTTGGTTTTCAATGAAGAGTCACAGCCAGGGGCCGGAGCAATAGCACAGTGGTAGGGCATTTGCCTTGCATACAACCAACCATGGACAGGTCCCGGTTCGATTCCCGGCATCCCATATGGTCCCCCAGGCCTGCCAGGAGTGATTTCTGAGGGCAGAGCCAGGAGGAACACCTGAGTACAAAAAAAAAAAAAAAAAAAAAGTGATCCCCCCTCAAAAAAAAAGTCACAGCTATTCATGGGATTTTGCACATAGCTACTCCACACACACTCTAGCTCTCCTCAGTCCCCACCCCATGGACATACTCCAACAGCCCCAGGCAGACAGAGCTCCAGGCTTAGCCTGTCCTCAGATGTTTCTGAGGCGTGATGCAACCATGAATTCACTTCCAGGCTCAGCGTCACTTGGGGCTGGAGCCAGGTCTGGATTCAGAGCCCCAGGTTCTGAAAAGGGCCAGTGGGAACAGTATCTCGTGGACTTGGTTATGTTGGGGGGCCGCAGTGACTTTGCAAGGCAACATCAAATGTGAACACTCCTGTGATCATGTCATCTGGTCTCTGCTTCAGAAACAGAGCCCCTCAGGGTCAGCCCAGAGTTCCACTTCCCCTGAGTGTGCATTCCAGGCTCTATCCTGCCTCCTGAGCACGAATCATAAGCTTTCAACTTCTTACCACACCCATGTCTTTTGATGTGGGGGTGCTGTGAGGTCTGGGGGGATTCACACTTGAACCCCCTGCCTGACATCTGTTCCACATCAGAACCTGCTTCTGCATTGGCCTGGGATTCCTGTCTTGCTTCTGGGGGTCATCTACCAACAAGAGCACCCTGGGGCTCACTGCTTTCTCTTCGGGACCCTTAGAGCCCACAGGTGGCCAGTGGCCTTTCAGTGGGTCACTAATTTCAGGAAATGCCAACTACCATGTTCTGTTCCTCCCCACATAGCACACGAGCCTACGAGCCCTGGTTTCACCTCATTCCATGACACCACCCTGTTGGCTGCAAAGTATATTTGGTGGTGGGTTTGGAACTGCCTGAGGGGAGGGGAAGGACAGAGCATGTTTCTCCTGCACCTGTTCACCATACTGTATGCACTGACCAGATTCATGCAGCCCCCCAAACCAAAATAATGCTAATAATGAGTCAATAAAGGGTCAGAGGCTGCTCAAAAGACTGAGCAAGGCTTTGCCCCAGGAACACGGGGTTCCATCCCTGGTACCACTGTCCAAAAACAAAGGTATGTGAAGTGAGGACAGTGTGCTGACCTCTGTTCTGGACCTTTCTTTTTTTTTGGTGTGGGGGGTGTCAAACCCGGCAACGCTCAGGTGTTGCTCCTGGCTCTACGCTCAGAAATCACTCCTGGCAGGCTCGGAGGACCCTATGGGATGCTGGGATTCAAACCACTGGCCTGCATGCAAAGCAAACACCCTACCTCCATACTATCTCTTCGGCCCCTGTTCTGGACCTTTCTGCCAGAAATGGGGACACTGAGGAATGGAAGTGCCTCAGCTCACTCCCCAGAACACTTCCTCACTGCAGAAGAAGGGCAAGAAGAAGGGGGTGGCGGATCAAGGGTGATCTGTGCCCCATGCTATGATCTCTCCGGAGGTGCTTCTCTCTGGGTGCATGAGTCCTCCATAGTGTGTGAGCAAGCACTCTGGACACCCCCAACAGAATTGGGGAGCCCCAGCAACCACATCCAGGCACGAGCAGTCCCTGCAATCCCCATAGTCAGGAAAGTGATTGGTTGGGTGTTGAAGGACAAGTCTGCAAAGAGCTCTGGCCACACATGTGCACACCGTGCCATCACCAGCGATACCTGTGGTTCCGCCTGTGATACCACCCAAGACAATGCCTGCGACACCTGTGTGGTACCACCTGTGGCCACCTGTGACAACACCAGTGATACCACCTGTGAAAAAAAACCATGACAATACCTGTGACACCTGTTTGATGCCACTTTATGAGAGACCACCTATGATGCCACCTTATGAGATCACGTGTGTGATACTACCTGTGAGAATACCTATGTGATACCACCGAGTAACACCACCTGTGACCACCCAACACCATCCGTGATAGCACCTTGACACATCTGTGACACTGCCTTTGACGCTTGTGACGTCACCTGTGATGCCACCGCACGTGACATCATCACCCATAACTCCGCATCACATAAGAGCCTCATATGACAACACTACCTCTTGTTTTTTGGATTTGGTTTGGTTTGGTATGGTTTTGGTTTTGGTTTTGGTTTTTGGGTCACATCCGGCATCGCTCGGGGGTTCCTCCTGGCTCTGCTCAGAAATCACCCCTGGCAGGCACAGGGGACCATATGGGATGCCGGAACTCGAACCACCGTCCTTCTGCATGGAAGGCAAACGCCTTAACCCCGTGTCATCTCTTGGGCCCCGACAACACTATCTCGAACACCACTTGTGATGCCACCACCAGTGAATTCACCCCCTCTGACGTCACATACTTCTCCCAGGAGGTGGCACCTGAACCTCACTGAACACATGGTCTGGTTGTTTCTCAACAGGAAACACAAGGAAATGGCTCACAGTGCCCTGCAGTGGGGATGACACGCGTGAACATATGCCACAGGAAAAGGAAGGGCCGGGCTTGATGCCCAGGGCTGAGCTCAGGCTTTGCATGTAGGAGCGCCAGTTTGTTTCCTGGCACCACGTGGTCTCAGCACTGCTGGGTGTGGACCCCCCCCAAAAAAAAAAAAAAACAGGAAAGAAGAACAGGAGGAGAGGAGGGACCGCACCCAGCAGGGATCTGCTGTGTCTCTTCCCATGTGCTACCTCACAGGCCTGAGAACAACCGGATTCTGATGCTCAGAGGTGCCCGGTGGTTGTCCCCACCCCCTGCACCTGCCCCAGCCAGGGTCACACTCAGAAGATGCTGCAGAATTTATTATCACTGGGCAGAGCCACCCTGGGAAAGGGTAGGGAATTGATGCTGGGCGGTGCACACGAGGGGGCCTGGGATAAGTGGGGGGCTGTCGGGCCGGTCACCAGCACAGGACGCCGGGGCAGTACTTGTCAATGAGCCCCTGGTAGTAGGGCCGCAGCTTGTCCACTTCCGGCAGGTCTGGGGACTTAGTGTAGAGGTCAAACTTGCTGCAGAGGCCAAGATGCAAGGTGAGAAGCCACGCCTCAAAACTAAGGAGGCCACGCCCTCCCAGCGGTCCCCCCAAGTCAGAGGCCCCGCCATCCAGTCTCCAGTCTCCGGAGGCCCCGCTCCCCCAGCCCAGCCTGGGGGTCACGCACTTGAACTCCTGCACCCAGGGCAGCATAGCCATGTCCTGCTCGTTGCAGAGCTGCCGATAGTCGCCGCCAGTGTGCCAGGGGTAGAAGGAGTGGAAGCGGATCATGTAGAAGGCCTGTGGGCACGCGGGGTCAGGCTGGATGACCAGGGGCCCCGTCTGGTCTGTCTGCAGCTGGGCTGGGCTGGGCTCCAGCTGCCCGGTCCCTCCCGGACCTACCTCAGGTGGGAGCGAGAACTTGTTGAACTTCATCATCCGGTACATGTATTCTGTGGGGAGGACACGGTCACCACCAGGAGCCCCGAGGGAGTCCCCGCCGAACCCCTCCCGAGCTGGCCTCACCGTCGTGGCCCCATGACATGAGGACGTTCTCCAGCCCACAGTGCGGTTGGTAAATGCCCAGCTCCGTGCTGTGAGGAAAGACGGGGGTGAGAGGGCAGGGGGCATGGGGATCTGGGGAGGGGGTCTCGGCAGCAGGGGAAGGGCACCTCACCTGTATCGAGGGTCCTGAAGGTCCGGGTTGTCCTGGAAGGTGGAGTCGCAGAAGACCACCGAGGCCTGGGGCCGGCAGCCGACCGGGAAAGTGTCTCCAACCACGGCCCACTGGGATAGGACAGGACGGGGGCTGCGTGACCTGACCTGACCTGACTCTGAGGCAGATCCCACCCCAAGCAGGCAGACAGACAGACCCTGTTCTCACCTGGGGCTCCCCTGCCAGCGCCAAAACCTTTCCCAGGTCATGAAGGAGGCCCACGAGATGGAACCAATCTGGGAGGAAGAGAGCCCTGCTCAGGGTGGGGCCGATGGGGAACAGCCCCTCCCTCCTTCCCTCCCTCCCTCCCCGGTGGCCCCCTCCTCCGCCAGCAAGGCCCTGACTGCACCTTTGTCTGGGTGGGCCTTGCGAATGCCCTCTGCCGTCTGGAAGGCGTGGAAGGAGTTTGGAAAGTCCACATCGGGGTCTGACTCGTCCACTAGCTCATCCAGCATGTCCACAGCATCCAGCACAGTCATCCGTTTGTAGGAGAAGCCCCCAAACTGGATGTGCTGGCCAGGAAGGGAGGTATCAGGCTGATGGGGTCCAGGGCAGCCAGCCCATCCCTGAGACCCCCGGTGGCAGAGTAGGCAGCACGCACGATACCTTCTTGCGGACGAAGTCCACTGTCTGGTGTGTGTGCATGAGCTTGTAGGTGGCAAAGACACGGTCCAGGAGAGGCCCGGACTGCAGGTCAGAGGGTCAGTGGGGCAGCAGTCAGCCCGGCCCTTCACCCAGGCCCAGCCTTCCCGAACCCAGTCAGCCCTCCCTCCTCCACAGGGTCAGGGACAGTTGGGCCTCACCGTGTAGTTCCGGAAACTGCCCTTGTCTTTGATCGAGTCCTGGTCCACATCAGGTTGGTAGACCAGGGAAGAGTCGGGGCCCTGGTTGGGGACAGAAGCTTTTGCCATATGCCCACCATGACGCAACAAGAACTTCCAGGACAGGCTGCAAGCAGGGGTCAGGCTATGCTGAAGGCTACTGGAAGTTCACGGCTCACTGGTCAGTAGCACCTGGCGTCAGGGGTCTTATCTGGGAGCTGATGACCACTGCATGCCTGATCCCCGAAAGCAAAGCTAGGACGCAGCAAGCAGGGACACATCTCCTAGCCCCTCATCTCCTCCTGCACCCCGTCATCTCCTATCACCCCGTATCCTCCCAGCATTGGGCTCAGGAGCTGGGGCTGCCTTTGCCTAGCTGACCACAACAGAGGAGAGAGTCCTCTGGCCCAAGGAAGGGCTGGTAGCAGTCAGCTGTCCATATTCGTGGTCAGTGGAGGCTCCTCTGGGTGGTCGGGGACTCACCGCATCCACCTTCATCTTCACGGGACAGAGCTGGAGTGTGGAGGTGGCTGGCCGGCTCGGACCCTATATAGGGCTGCCCCTTACATAAGTGCTGGAGCCTCCCAGCCCCTTGGCCTTGGTTCCCGCTAATGAGTGACCATTCCTCCTCCTCCTCCCTCTGCGAGTTAATGTGTCAGTGTCACTCAGCCCCATGTGGCCTAGTCCCTGCCCTGTCCCAGCCTCCCCTCTGGCCTCAGGGGCTTTAACCGCCCCCAGGACACAGAAGGTGGCCCAGGGCTCCTGCAGACCCTGGAATCCTGCAGAGTGAGCGCCTACAAAATAAGATGTTGGTTTGTAGGGTGTGGGGGTCACATGGTGGGGCCAGGGGTCACTCCTAGCAGTGCTCAGTGGACCATATAGTACCAGGGATCAAGCACAGGCCTCCTGCATGCAAAGCACGTGCTCTGAACTCAGGCCCAAGGAAACAGCGTCTGTTAGTGACAATCTGCAATGGTGGTGGCTGAGTCCACCTGATCCAGCGAAGCCTGCTGGGGTCCACAGACAAGGGACAGTGGTGGTGGGGATGGAAAAGCGTGGAGGGTGATTCAGGCCAGGAGCACCTTGGTCATCGTGCCGGCTGACCTGTGTGCCAGATCTGTGTCATCCGATATCAGGGGTGGGGGTGTTCAGGAGATGAAATTCCCAGGATTCTTCCCTTCTGGGTGTGGCAGGGTGGGAAGGCTGAGAAGCTGATGGGTTTGGCCAAGGTCTCTCTCCTCACACCACTCAGATCATGTGTGGCATGGCTAGGCCTGCTTGTGCTTCCTACCCAGTAGGCAGTGGCCAGGAGATACTTAGCATGTTAGATTGGGCAGAGATTGGCTAAGTAGGTGCTGGAGCATGGCATGGAGGGCGTTTCTCTTACCTGTGGTGGAATCAGATTTCATCACCCACCCCAGCACCCCATCTGGTCCCAGAGCTCAGCTAGGAGTGACCTGAGTACCGAGCCAGGAGTAAGTCCTGAGCACTGGCAGATGTGGTCTCAAAACAAATCAAACAATAAAATAAAACAGGGTTGGGGCCTGAGTGATAGTAGGGCATTTGCCTTGCACGCAGCTGACCCAGGACGGACGTGAGTGTGATCCCCAGCAGCCCATATGGTCTCCCAAGCCAGAAGCAATTTTTTTTTCTTTTTTCTTTTTTTGTTTTTTTGGGCCATACCTGGCTGCTCTCAGGGGTTACTCCTGGCTATCTGCTCAGGAATAGCTCCTGGCAGGCACGGGGGACCATATGGGATGCCGGGATTTGAATCACCTTAGGTCCTGGCTGCTTGCAAGGCAAATGCCGCTGTGCTATCTCTCTGGCCCCGCCAGGAGCAATTTCTGAGTGCAAAGCCAGGAGTAACCCCTAAGCACGGCTGGGTGTGCCCCCCCCCAAAAAATAAATACAGTAAAATAGGACTGGAGCTATAGGATGTTTACCTTGCACACTGCCGACCTGGGTTTGATTCTCGGCATTCTATATGGTCCCCCAGTCCTGCCACAAGTGATTTCTGAGTGCAGAGCCAGGAGTAAGTCCTTAGTGCCACCGGATATGGCCCAAAACGCAAAAAATAAAATAATTAATTAAATTAAGTTAAAATAGAATAAAATAACAAGTGGACCAGAGAGAGGGAAAGAGAGCAGAGGTGTGAGGCCCTGGCCTTTCGTGTGGCCACCCTGACACTGCCTAGGGCCCCCTGAGTGATGCTTCTGAACACAGAGGCAGGTAGAAGAGCTGAGCACTGTTAAGTTTGAGGCCCTTTAAAAAAAAATCAATAAATCAGGGCAAGAGTGATAGCACAGAGGGGAGGGCATTTGTCTTGCACATGGCTGACCCAGGTTCAATCGCCGGCATTCCATATGGTGCCCAGAGCCCTGCCAGGAGTGATTTTGAGCTCAGAGCCAGGAATAACCTCTGAGCACCTCAGGATGTGGCCCCAAACCACCCCCAAAACTTTTGCTCCAGGCTAACAAATGCCCTTCATGATCCTAAGCCCAGTAGTGGTTGGCTACCGCTCAGCCCTGTCTTCTGTGGAGCTTCCCACTGGCTCTCCCAGAAGCTCTTCTTCCCTCCTCTCGGGACGCTGCATTGTCCCTCAGGCAGGACCAGGGCTTCGTCTCATTGTATTATTCGCATTTGTTTTTATTTATGGCTTTGGGGCCACACCCAGTGATTCTCAGGGTCTACTCCTGGCCCTGTGCTCAGAGGCCATCTCTGGCGGTATTTGGGGCACCATATTCAATGCTGAGTATTTCTAAAATCTTTAGATTGGGCCTGAGAGATAGTAGACCGAGCACTTGCTTTCCATGTGGCTGACCCACGTTCAAGTCCCCACTCTCCAAGTGATCCACCAAACCTACCAAGAATGATTCCTTCGGGCCGGGAAGGTGGCGCTAGAGGTAAGGTGTCTGCCTTACAAGCGCTAGCCAAGGAACGGACCGCGGTTCGATCCCCCGGCATCCCATATGGTCCCCCCAAGCCAGGGGCGATTTCTGAGCACATAGCCAGGAGTAACCCCTGAGCATCAAACGGGTGTGGCCCAAAAACCAAAAAAAAAAAAAAAAAAAAAAAGAATGATTCCTTCCTGAGTGCAGAACTAGAAATAAATCCTGAGCATCACCGGATGTGGCTCCAAACCCAAAATAAACACATAATATTTTTTTAAAGTGTGCTATTGTTTTGGGATCACTTCTGGTGATACTCAGGCTTATGCTTGGCCCTGCACTTAGGAATCACTCCTAGAAGGCACAGGGGGCATATGAGGTGCTGGGACCGAACCCCTGTGTTCCGAATGTAAATAAAGTGTCCTGAGCCGAGCAATAAAAACACAGAGGGGGGCGGGCCGGACAGATAGCACAGCGGTGTTTGCCTTGCAAGCAGCTGATCCAGGACCTAAGGTGGTTGGTTCGAATCCCGGTGTCCCATATGGTCCCCCGTGCCTGCCAGGAGCTATTTCTGAGCAGACAGCCAGGAGGAACCCCTGAGCAACGCCGGGTGTGGCCCAAAAAACCAAAAAACAAAACAAAACAAAACAAAACAAAAAAAAACACACACACACACACACACAGAGGGGAGGACATTTGCTTTGCATGTGAGCGACCTCGGTTTGATCTTTAGCATCCCATATGATCCTCAGCCTGGTAGAAATAATTTCTGCGTGCCGCCTGATGTGGCCCCAAAACAAAACAAAACCAAAAAAGTATCCTGCCCTCTGCACTCTGGTTCCCAACTTGCTCCCTCACTAGCTTTCAGTTTTGTTGTTCAGCTGTGCTGGGGATCACACAGGAAGGCCAGGCTATTTCTCACGGAGGAGCAGCCTTGGTTCCCTATGCTGTATGCACTGGTCCCCCAGGCAGGTTGGCCAGCATGCTGGGTGGGGGTGGCTGCCCTCCCTCCCAACACTGTCTGGTGATGTGATGTGATGTGATATGATGATCGGTGAGTGAGCAGAGAAGGTGCTGGGGGTGGGGACCATTTCTGAGAGGGGTCTTTGGGAGGTATTAATAGGTTTGCCTGAGGGGCAGGAAAAGGTGGGATTTTTGGAGGAGAGATGGGGAGGGAAGAAGGGAGAGCTGACAGGATGGAGGAAGCAGCAGGAGAGGAGATGGCTGAAAGACAAGGTTTAAAATGCAGGGCTGAATAAGGATCCAGCGTAAAAGGTTATGATAGGCCGCACATATTGGCCAGGGCCTTGAATAAAGCTGATGTCTCCTGAAACCTGACTGATGTGAGTCTTCCTCGCTGCCACCCTGAACCCTCAGAACCGCCGGCTGGAGGGAGTTGCAGACACATGGCCTGGGCCGGCAGAGAAAGGCCTCGCCCTCCATCACCATCCATCCCTCCATCATCCACCTCCACCCAGCCCCATCCAGGGCTGTTATTCAACCGATGGGTGTTTGGGGAACAGCATGACCGTGCTGTGCCAACATGCAGCTCTCACCCTGGCTGGGAACTTTGCCCCCACCCGCAAGGTCTCAGGTCTCAGCCAGCCGAACTCCTGAGTTGACCCCAGCTGCCCGTCCGTGTGCCTGCCTCTCCCACCCCACACCTGCTGACAGAGTCCACAGCCCTCCCGGGGCCACATGAACACAGGTTCATTCAAATGTTCTGACTGAGCATACCCTCACAGCACTGGTCCACTCTGTTTGTTTTTGTTTTGGGGCCACACCTGGCAGTGCTCAGGGGTTACTCCTGGCTTTGTGCTCAGAAATCACTCCTGGCTCGAGGGAGCATATGGGACGCCGGGAATCGAACTCAGGTCCGGGCTTGTTCTGGGTCAGCCACGTGCCAGGCAAATGCCCAAATGCTGTGCTATCGCTCCGGCCCCCACAAGTTCATTCTGGCCCCTGGCACTCAGCTTCCTCCCCAGGAACCTGCCTGCCACCTTCTTGCAGCCTCCTCCAGGAGCCTCCTCTGACTGCCTCCACCTCCTGTGTCTCCAGCAGGACAAGAGCTGGTGGAAGGTGCCTCGAGAGGACAAGTGACCAGAAGGAGGAGAGTGGGAGGCACCCAAGGGTTCCCTGAGATGCAGTTTCTGCCCGCACCGGGAGGGTGCCCTCGTCCCCTGCTGGCGGCACCGGGCGACACAGCACACAGACCACAGATTTTGCTGCGAACACGTGTTTACTGAGGGAGAGAGCCGTGGGCTCACCTGTGTGCTGTCCACCCTCCCTCGCGCCCCACACCAGCTGGGCTTCCGTGCCCCTCAGCCGACAGCCTTTCAGTCTTCTGGGTTCCCATGCTGGCCCTGTCGAGTCTGGGCAGAGCAGGGTCGGAGTCTGAGCTCCTCAGGACCCCATTCTGTGCCGGCTGCCCTGGGGTGCTCAGACACACTCTACCTATCCCAGAACATACACAGGGTGGGCAGACAGGGTTCTCAGGTGTACTGAGCTGGGAGTTTCTGTCTCTCAGGGCTCCGCACAGCTGGTTCCAGGGCACAGGAGACTGGTAGGTCCTGACTGCCCAGAGTGGTCCTGAGTGCAGAGCCCTGTGCAGAGTGCTTCTTCCAAAGCCCTTTTCTTTTCCTTTTTGGGGGGTTTTGGTTTTGGGGTCATGCCTGGTGGTGCTCAGGGTTACTCCTGGCTCTGCACTCAGGAATCATTCCTGGCGGGCTCGGGGTGAGGAAGGGTCCTATGGAATGCTGGGGATTGAAAAGTGTTGGCCGTGTGCAAGGCAAAAGACCACCCTGTTGTTGGTGCCTCAGGAGCTCCTCAGAGCTCTTCTCTCTTTTTTTTTTTTTCCTTCTTTTGGGGTTTTTGGGTCACATTCAGCAGCACTCAGGAGTTATTCCTGGCTCTGTGCTTAGAAGTTGCTCCTGGCAGGCTCGGGGTACCATATGGGATGCCGCAGATTGAGGCCGAGTCCTGGGTTGGCTACGTGCAAGGCAAATGCCCTACCGCCGTGTGATTGCTCTGCCTCTTAGGACTTGCCCATATCCAAGGAGGTCAGTAGGGAGTGTGGGTTCTGCACGTGTCCACTGGTGAGCGTGGGTCAAGTGTCCACAGCTGTCTCGGGGGGCAGGAGGTGTTAGGCCTGGGCTGCCCTCTGTGGGAGTTTCTGCTGTCTGCAGTGTTGGGTCTGGGGAGCAGCGGCAGCATATGGGGGGGGGGGGATATGGCTGCGTGTCAGCCATAGCTGTAGGGGCTGCTGGGGTCCACGGGGGCTACGTCTCGAGGCCCGGGCGGCCCCAACAGTTGCCACAGGCGGTGACTCAGGTTCTGCACTTGGCAGGTGCCCAGCACACAGCCCACCCGCAGGAGCTGGGCTCGGGTGCGGTAGGGGCCCGAGGAGCCACGGTGGCGGCGGCGGTGGGGGCCGCTCCAGGCACGGTGACCACTGCGGGGGGCCAGGCTGGCACTCCGCTGCGGATGGACCTTCCAACGTTTCCAGACTGCAGGGCGAGGTGCAGGCCGCTGGGGGTGAGGATCACCGAGAGGAGTCTGGGCCCGGGGTCTGCAGGGGGAGATGGAGAAAGCAAAATGTGAGGTGTACCCTTGTTGAATAATTGTTGTAATATTGTTTTTGCCTGTCATCCCACCTGGATTTTCCAGGTGGGGGTGATTAAGGAATGAAATAAAAAGCTTGTTGGGGAGGCATAGGGAGCTCTTTTGCCAGAACTGACGGCTGGTTCAGTTTGCTTTTTGGAGCTGGCTGCAACTGACAAAAGACTTTCCTTGCTAAACCTTTGGTCCCCTGATCTTTTGCATTCGTTGATTATTTACTCCGGACATTATTATCAAAGTCTCCCCAAAAGGGGGGACGGAAGGATGGGATTCAATTTATCTTTTTGGGAATCATTCTTTGACTTGGAGACCATCAACAAGGGGTTTGACCTCCCCCCACATTTGGCGCCCGGAACAGGTGAATCTGGACCCTCTGGAACTGTAAGTGACATGTTTTATTGGAAATCACCTCTGGAGATCCTTGGCTGGTTATTATGGATACTCACGCTCACTATGCCATCTGTTATTAAATACATCGGTTTGGCATTACTCAAGTGCATTACTCTGCTTGGATATAAACCATTTGGTTTGATACTAGTAAATATCATTGTCGTTGGATGGTTGCTGCTTACAATTCAATCAAATATTTCTACTCCAATATTTGCATTGCTTGAGTGGTCTCCATTAGTCATAGTTTGTGGAATTTCTGTGTTGGCTAATATGACTACCATATGCATAGTCATTGGCTGGTGGTTAGGAAATAGACAATGTGGAAATTGTAAAGTGATGACCAGTATGGACAATAAAAAAATTTTTCCTACGAAAATTCAGACTAAGATACAGGCTGATAAATCTAACACTGGCAGCAAAAGTATAGGTATTTTTGCCGGTAAAAAATCAACTCGGACACGTAATTTAGATACTCATAATCCAAATCAAGATCTTGACACTGATGATCAGCCTCCAGTGCTAAGTCCACAAGAGAGTCCTGATTCTGTTCACAGTATGGACTCACATGTTAATGCCAACTCAGACAATGAACCACATTCTAGTATTCCACACCTCAGACATCAGAGTCCTGTGCAAGGTACTTCTGCTAATCCAGCCTCAACTCCATTTCAAACAGTATATGTTTCAAATTATGAACCTCTTGAAATGGAGGATGTAGAACGGTTTAAGAAAGCATGTAAAGAATATGGGGCTACCTCTCCATATTGTCAGGAGGTGCTAAGCATGTGGTGTCGAAAATCAATTTGGACTCTGCATGACTTTAAAAAACTTGCTGAAATATGCCTGCCATCTAAACAGCGAACTGAATGGGAAATGTTATATGCAGAGGGTGTGAAATCCAAACTATATAGTCCAGATGGAACCAAAAAACGAGTGGCAGGGGTTAATCTCTCATATGAATTATTAATGGGAGAAAATCAATATTCAGATATACAGACACAAGCAGCTTTACCAAAGGAAATCTCAAAAATAATTAAAGACATTGCATTATCTGCATGGGAAAGAATTGATACTAACAGTACTGGTGAGGGAACCTTTTTAAGAATCATCCAAGGTCCCCAAGAGCCTTATGTAGAATTTGTGGCTAAACTCAAAGATGCTTTAAAAATACAAGTTAAAAATGATGAGGTGAGGAAATTTCTAGAAAAATGTTTGGCTTATCATAATGCTAATTCAGCTTGCAAATTGGTATTGGCTCCGTTGCAGGAAAAAGCTGATTTAAATGAATTTTTATATGCCTGTAGGAATGTTTATGATATACCCCATTCATTAGCAAATTCAGATCAGGTGCAAACCTTTGCAATTACTAAAGGAAATATACCTCTTTACCAAAGGGGACAAAAACTTGCCCGAAAACCAGGTCTCTGCCCAAAATGTAATAAGGGTTACCACTGGGCAAAAGACTGTAGATCTGGAAATCCCCATAGTAATAACATAGGAAGAACTTTTAATACAAACCCTAGGAGACAATTTGCCTGTTACCATTGTGGAAAACAAGGACATATTAAAAGGAATTGCCATCTTTTGTTAAATTCAGTTCCTCCAGGATCTACAATTAAAAAACAGGGAAACTCCTACAGGGCCCATCCCCAGGCCCTTACAAATCAGGGGCAAAGTCATCAAACCATAATTCTCCCCAGCCCAGCCCAAGAAGATTAATTTCAATCAGTGAATTAACACATGCCACTGTGGGCAGTGCTGGGCTTGATATAACTTGCCCAGTGGACATTACAATTTATCCAGGAGAATGCCCTTACATGCTACACACAGGCATAGTGGGACCACCACCCCCAGATACAATGGGTTTGATTCTGGGCAGAAGTTCCCTTAATGTAAAAGGTATATCAGTAATCACAGGTGTTATTGATTCAGACTCAAAGGGAGAAATTATTGTAGTTATCAATGTGCCTGTTACTTGGACTTTCAAAAAAGGGGAGACAATTGCCCAAATAGTAATAATACCTTATGTTAAATTTGGGACTTCAGATAAGATAAGAACTGGAGGTTTTGGAAGCACAGATCCAGGGGCTGCCAAAAACCCATTAGTGGCTTTGATTACTAAATGTAAAGATGAAAATCCAATGATTAAACTTAATATAGAAGGGCAAGTCTTTAATGGCATGATAGACACAGGTGCTCAGGTCACTGTAATTTCTGATAAAGAATGGCCAAAAAATTGGTCTCTGCAAGAAATTCCATATTCGTTAAAAGGAATAGGAGGCCTGAGTTCTTGCTTGTTAAGCACAAGAACCATGGTATTTTATGGCCCAGAAAATCAAAAGGCTATAATCAGACCTCATGTGGGCCCATTCTCACCATCCCTGTGGGGCCGTGATTTGCATAAACAATGGAAGGCAGAATTCCATATTCCATTAGCTCAAGGTGAGCCTGAACCTTCTTCTGAATTAAAAACCCAAAATTTTTGGTAGGGGCCACTGCTAGTAAAACCCCAGCACCAATAAAAATAAAATGGAAATCTGATGAACCAATTTGGATAGGCCAGTGGCCCCTTAAAACTGATAAATTAAAGGTGCTGACAGAATTAGTGGAAGAACAGCTAAAATTAGGACATATTGAGCCTTCGTTTTCTCAATGGAATTCACCTGTATTTACCATAAAAAAGAAATCTGGTAAATGGAGATTGTTAATGGATCTGAGAGCTGTGAATTTATCTATGGTACCTATGGGAAAATTACAGACAGGTTTACCATCACCTGTAGTAATCCCTAAGGAATGGCCACTAATTATAATTGACCTAAAAGACTGCTTCTATCATATTCCTATTCACCCAGATGATAAACACCGTTTTGCATTCTCAGTTCCTTCTATTAATAATACTCACCCTTGCAGGCGTTTTCAGTGGACTGTTCTCCCTTAGGGCATGCTAAATTCACCAACTATGTGTCAATATTTTGTGGACAAAATTTTGAGCCCTGCTCGTGAAAGATTTCCCCAAGCTATAATTTATCATTACACCGATGATATTTTAATTACAATGAATAATGAAACAGATTTACAGAAATTATATGCTTATGTGATCAATTGTTTGCAAATGGCAGGACTGAAAATAGCTTTAGAAAAAATACAGACCATGCCACCATATCAATACTTGGGCTTTATTTTGGACAGAACATCAATACGTCCTCAAAAAATTTCCATAAAAAAAGAAAACCTTAAAACGCTTAATGACTTTCAGAAACTTTTGGGTGATGTAAATTGGCTCCGCCCAGCATTAGGAATCTCAAATGCAGAGCTGTTTAATTTGTTTAAAACTTTGGAAGGTAATCCTGCATTAGATAGTCCCAGAAATTTAACACAAGCTGCTAAAAATGAATTGGACATTTTTTTGAACAGACTGCAAAAATCATTTCTCTTAAGATTTATCCCTGGAGAGAAGGTATTTTTATTAATTTTCCCTACAAAAGAAACACCTACTGCGGCTTTAATGCAACAGGCTGGTCCTTTGGAATGGGTGTATTTACATAACAAACAGCCTCAGTCTGTGATATCTTACCTGCAACTAATCTCAGAATTGATTATCAAAGCAAGACTCAGATCAATATCTTTGTTAGGTTTTGATCCAGATATAATAGTATTGCCAATACCAAAAAAGGAAATTGAGTCAATATTGCCTCTTAATGAATCTCTACAAAGGGCTCTCTCAGATTTTACAGGAGAGATTTCTTCTCATTATCCAAAAGGAAAGACCTGGGACTTTTTGAAAAAGACTCAGTTTGTTATCTCTTCAATTGTGAGGGATTCTCCTATTCCCAATGCAAAAGTTTTTTATGTAGATGGATCAAGTGGGGGACGAGGCGGAATAACCGGAGAAAATATGAACATAACAATAGAAACCAAATATAAGTCTGCACAGAAAGTTGAATTAGCAACGTTAATTTATCTATTAGAAAATGTATCTGAAGCCATGAATGTCGTTTCTGATTCTTTATATGTTGTAAATTTATGCCCGGTGATAGCCACTGCCTCCCTCAATTCTCATAGTCCTATTATACAGAATTTATTAAAAAAGTTACAACACATTATTCAAAAAAGAACTGAACCTATTTTCATCACACATATTAGAGCTCATTCAGGCCTTCCAGGGCCAATGGCTCAAGGAAATAAAACTGCTGATTTGTTGGCAATGCCTATATTTAAATCACCTGTAGAGGAACATTCAGCCTTACACACAAATGCTCGTCGTTTACATGTAAATTATCAAATTCCATGGAGGCAAGCGAGAGAAATTATAAAAAGATGTAACATATGTGCCCCGCTAGCACAAAAGACTCATATAGCAGGAGCAAATCCAAGAGGCTTGCAGTCTAACGAATTGTGGCAAATGGATGTAACTCAAACAGACTTATTTCCCAAAAAACCATACCTTCATGTGGTAGTGGATACATATTCTCGATTTATTTGGGCAATTCCTATGTCTTCTCAAAAATCTAAGGCAGTTTGCAGTTTTCTTTTACAATGTTTTTCTGTTATGGGTATTCCGTATTCTATTAAGACTGATAATGGACCTTCTTATATAAGTAAAACTTTTGAATTTTTTTGTAATGAATGGCAGATAAAACATCTTAAAGGAATTCCCCACAATTGTCAAGGACAGGCAATTGTGGAAAGAGCCCATAGAACTCTGAAAACTCAATTGCAAAAGAATAGAAAAAGAGGTTTGATGCCAATGGAGCTGTTATCTTTGACTCTCATTACACTAAATTATTTAAATTTACCTCAGGGAGAGAGCTATACAGCAGGGGAAAAGCATTTTAAAGAAGATAATCAGAGACAAGAAACAACAAATATTCCAATTTGGATAAAAGAGGATAAAAAATGGATTGCTGGTTATCTCCTCTTGAGAGGGAGGGGTTATGCTTATGTTTCTACAAATGACAACCCTCCTAAGAAATTTTGGGTCCCCTTGCGTCTCGTTAGAAATCGGACTGGCACTGATGATCAAGGTCAGGTTGCTGGGACTATAGACTCCTCCCCACATCAAGTACAGAGTGCTCAAGATATTGACAGTTGTGGTGCTGCTGAGGTGACTGGGAAAGTAAGTGAAGGATCAACTTTCATACCTCATATTCTCAGTGAATCTGACAAAAGTGAAAAATCCTTACAGTCTGGACTACAAACAGAAAAACGGAAACCTGTTTTCACTGGATTACAAAATTTGGGTAACTCATGTTACATGAATTCAATATTGCAATGCTTGTATAATATTACAGACTTGACTCAGTATTTTTATCAAGATTATTATAAAAAAGATATTAACAGAGAAAATCCAAAGGGACATAAAGGTAAATTAGCAGATGAATTTGGTCATCTTATCAAAATCATGGGAAATGGATGCCATAAGTATTTCAATCCTGAAAGTTTCAAAGCAACAGTAAGTTTACTCAATGACCAATTTGCTGGACACAACCAACAGGATCCTCACGAATTATTAATGTTTCTTATAGAAGGACTACATCAAGATTTGCTTAAAAATTCAATAACAGATAAAACTGTACACTTTATAGACAATGATAAATATGAACAATTTAGAGTTTGCAAATCTATTATCTATGATACCTTTCAAGGACAGTTTAAATCTATACTACAGTGTCTTACATGTTACCAAAAGTCTGAGGTTTATGAAACATTTGTTCAGTTGTCCCTGGCTGTCAAATCTGCAGATAAATGTACTTTACAGGAATGCCTTGTTGAATTTTTTAAAGAAGAAGATTTGAGAGATAACAATAGAATTCACTGTAATAATTGCAATACTAAAAGAGATTTTTCAAAGAAAACCTATTTATGGAAAATACCTCCCGTATTGATAATTCATTTGAAACGTTTTGCTTTTGATGGAAAACAGATTAAAAAATTATACACTTATGTGGATTTTCCTTTGGAAGACCTCAATTTAGCAGAATTCACTCAAGAAGATAATAACAAGATTGAAAAATATAATTTATCATCAGTATCAAATCATTTTGGTCAAGTTCATTATGGACATTGTACTTCATATTGTAAAATTGCCACAGAACAGTATTGGATCAATTTTGATGATAAGAAGATCAAGAAAATCCCTATTGCATCGGTAAAATCTACAGCAGCATATATTTTGTTTTATATTTCTCAGAGATCTACTATGAATACTTAATGATCATTTCCTTTATTTGTTGATTATCATTGATGTTTTACTGGTCATTTTTTAGGTATGATTGCTTAATAGGAATGAATACGATGAATCCCCATTGTGGTTGTTTGTATGATGTATTTATGCCTTAATTTCAGTATTGTTTTAGGTCACTATTAATTAGAAGATTTTGCAATATATTGATGTTACTTAAGACCTATATGAAAGAAAGATTCTTAATCATTTTAATGTTGCTTTATGATTGTGTATTGATATATGTTCATTTGGCAACTTTTGACTTTTCATTGTAACATCAGTGTTTTATTGCTCTCAACATAGATTTTGAGAGGAAGGTATAATTATAGTTTTGATATAATCATAATTTTGAGTAGACTCTGTTCACAGTGCTCATTATTGATGACTGATTATAATATATTTATTGTTTCATATTTGCATTATAGAATGTTATGGTTATGGTGTATATGAAATTCTTGATCATCTAGATTCACTTGACTTTGATTTAAAATTTTTTTTGTTACTATAATTTTTTGTTATTTTGAAATATTCATTTAAACAGTTTTTTCATTATTATATTTTCAAAGTGTTTTTTCTTTTTTTCTTTTTTTGATTTAATTCAAATTTTTCTTTGGCTTTATTTTGATTCCTGTCTAATAGATATTTTTGGTGATTATAAATGAGTGTTATTCCCATAATTTTGTATAGTATGTATTTGCATATTTATCAGTTTTCTAATTTTTGTTTATAGTTTTCTTTTCCTGACACTTTATGCCTTAATTTATTATTTCTCATAATTCCCCTTTTCTTCCTAGTTCTTAACGTTTTATTTGTAGGAATCTCATCACAATTGCAAGCCTCCTGATATCGAACTGAGGAATACATCATTAACTGTTCCAGTGCTGTGTTCTATATCAAGTTACAACTCGTCTTTCCTGATTCATCAAATGTCTTTGATTGGACTTTTAGGAGTTCTATACTCCTTATTTTTTGAGAGTAACTTTGAACCTAGTAAAAAAAATTTAACTTATATATTTGTATTTTTTTATGACTAAAATCTTTTAAAGTATATTTAATTTATGATTAGTGTAACTAAATGTTTTTAATTAATTGAAATTAATGTTTTTAATTTTATAGTATTTAATATTTCATTAAAGTTTTGTATTTGTAATTATGTAGTGTTGTATTGTATTGTATATTATTATTGTATTGTATTGTATACTATTATTGTTTGCTTACAAAAAAGGGGGAATTGTTGAATAATTGTTGTAATATTGTTTTTGCCTGTCATCCCACCTGGATTTTCCAGGTGGGGGTGATTAAGGAATGAAATAAAAAGCTTGTTGGGGAGGCATAGGGAGCTCTTTTGCCAGAACTGACGGCTGGTTCAGTTTGCTTTTTGGAGCTGGCTGCAACTGACAAAAGACTTTCCTTGCTAAACCTTTGGTCCCCTGATCTTTTGCATTCGTTGATTATTTACTCCGGACATTATTATCAAAGTCTCCCCAAAAGGGGGGACGGAAGGATGGGATTCAATTTATCTTTTTGGGAATCATTCTTTGACTTGGAGACCATCAACAAGGGGTTTGACCTCCCCCCACATACCCTCTCAAGGAGCCTTGAGCCTACCTGCTCTGCACACAGTCTGGGCTCGGCAGAACTGCCCCCCCACAGCCTGGAGCCCTGCCAGGGGAAGCCCAGGACCCCGACTTTTTATTTATTTGCAGCACTTCTACTGAGGAGCCTGGATCCACGCCTGGATCCACTGCTGACGATACACTTCGTCGTGCATGTGTCCTGCCACCGCCTCATCTCCAGAGTCCTCTGTTCATCTGTTTTGAGGCGACTGCTGGCTCAGTGCCGGGGCGGTACTTCTGCGGGTGCCCTGCATTGCCAGACCGTGCCCCCACCTCAAAGCTCCCCTCGCTGCACCGACCCAGCACCCTGCTGGAACTGTTGGGCCGGCTACTGGCCATCTGTGCGGCCACGTCTCCCTCTCCCTCACCTCCCTGAACACGGGCACCCAGACCCCAATGACCCCCAGCTCTTTCCTGGGTTCTGAGAGGGGGCAGCAGGGCGGTGAAGAGGTGGGACCCCCAAAGATTGGCTGCAAGCAGGGGGCTAGCCTTGACTTGGGGAGAAAGTTTGGGGGCTCCGGGGTCAGCGCTGGGGGGGCCCGGACGAGCTTTCTCACCTGCCTTTGGCGGGTGCACGGGTCCGAGCCCGGGCCAGAGCTCCCGGGAGCTGCAGGCAGAGGAGGCTGATGCAAGCGAGCGCGACCGGGAGCCGGGCCATGGCGGGCGGAACCGAGAGTGAGCGCGGAGGTCGTCCCGGCCTTGATGCTCCAGGAGCCGTGCGCGACCCTGCGCTGGGCGTCAGCGGGCGGCACCGGGGCGGGAGTCTGTCCCGTCCTCCCCGGAGCAGGTCGGGGTTCGGGGGTCCGGGAGCGCAGCGGGGCGACGAGCAGGCAGCGACTTCGGTGCTGGGACGCAGATGGCACCTGCCCTGATAAGTAGCCGCGAGGGGGCGTGGCTGAGGTGTGGGCGTAGCCCGGCGCTCCTACTGGTTGGGGCTGGGCGGGGCAAGGGGCGGAGCCTCCCCGCGGCTCGAGCCGGGAGTGGCGGATCCGGGTCTAGTGGGCGGAGTCCCACCCGTATGGGCGTGGCCAGGGAGGGTCCTCGTTAGGGGCGGGGCAAGGGGCGGGACCTCTGCGAGACCCGAGTCGGGCTGGGTCTTGTGGGCGGGGTCAGGGCGTAGCCGATCGGGCTCGGGATCGGAAGGGGCGTGGCTAGGGGCGGGGCCTCCTGCGATTCGAGCGGGGTCTAGGGGGCGGATCCAGATCGTGTGGGCGTGGCCAAGGCGGATCCCCTGGACAATTCGAGCAAAAGGGGCGGGGCCTCTGTGAGGTCCGAGCCTAGATTGGGTGTTGGGGACGGGGGACCAAGGCGTGGCCCCATGATGGGCGGGCCATGGGCGGAGCCTCTCAGCAGCGCTTGAGCGGGGCGGAGTCTTCCTGGGGCGTGGCTAGAGAGGCACCGCCCGAGCCCCCAGTCCGGGAGGGGTGGATTGTCCCTACTAGGACCCCTCAACTCCTCTGGGCACCCCGGAACCTTTTGGGCCTTCGTCCTAGCGGAGAGGATGCTGCGGGTACAGCGGGCTAGGCTGGGTAGGTGGGGCGTCTGACTTAGAACTCACCCCCAATGTCTGGCAGAGGGACTTGGCCACTCAGCTTCCTGCGGGGATTTCCAGCACCATCTCCCTGTTGGCAAGATCCCCTGGCAGCTGTGTCCCTAAAATCTCAAGTCCTGGGTGGGGGCTGGAATGATAGTACATTGGGGAGGTCCTGTTCTTGCAACCTGCTAAGTGGGTTTGATTCCCAACATCCCTTATGGTCCCCAGCTCTGCCAGGAGTAATCCCAGAGTGCAGAAACCCTAGTAAGTCCTGAGCCTGAGCATCGTCGGGTGTGGGCCCCCCAAAAAGAAAAATTCAACTTTCCGATTAGAGAAGGGCCCGGTGGAAATGGAGACAGACCCCTTCACAGCACAGATCTGGCTGGTGGCATACCTTTCCCCTCCTGGGCTGTGTGCAGTGTGTGTGGGGGGCAGGTGACACGTGGTGCACGGACTTGTGGGTCAGTCTTACCAGGAGCCCAGGTCTTTCCACCTGTGCTCATAGCTGTGCCCTGAGGGACTTCCTGAGAAGTGGAAATTCTGGCCGAGGTGGACTTGGTCTCTGCAGTGCCTGGAGATCCCTGCGGGACACCCCTTAAACAGTCACAGTCGGCTGATGACATCAGCAGTGTCATGCTGTCCTGTGTGTCTGAGAGACAGATGCCACCAGTCACCAGCCTTGACCAGCGCTGACTGGCTGCTCTGAGCATCTCTGTCCTCTGCCTCTTGCTCATTTTCTCTGTCCTGTTCCCTCCTCAGGAGTCCTGGCCCGCTGGCCCTCCTGCCTGAACCCCAGCTGGATGAATAAGCCCATAAGTGTTTCCACGGCAGGAGGTGGAATTAGGGGGCAAGTGCGGGTGGGGGACCATGGAGTGTCAAAGCAGGAGACTGAGCTGGACAGGGGGTTGGAGGAGGGGACACCCCCCAGGGTGTGTATGTGAAGGGATCTGCTCTTCTCATTGTGCATAGAGCTAGAAGGGAGCCTGGCCAAGGCGCTGGTGGGCCACCAGCTTCAACTCTCCCAGAGGAGAAGTTGGGGGCTTTGGCGAACAAGTGGTGTGGGGTACTGGGAGAACATGACACCCACTTGGAACTTCTGCAAGAACAGGCAGGGAAGGGGGCAGGCAGAGGGCCACAGGGAGGCTGGATTTTTCAGCTGCTTCTCTTAGGCTCCCCACATCTCCCTGCAATCTGTCTCACACATGACTGCCAGCACCATCTTTCCAAGAACAAGTGTGCTGGCATGAATGACCAGCCTGTTGTTGGGACCCAGCCTATCTGCATTGGGGCATCCACAAAGGCCCCTTGCACTTCTCCACAACATTGCACTGGGGAGGGGGTACAGATCAATAGCACAACAGTAAGGTATTTGCCTTGCACATGGCCAACACAGGACGTATGGTGGTTTGAATCCCAGCATCCCATATGGTCCCCGAGCCTGCCAGAAGCGATTTCTGAGTACAGAGCCAGAAGTAACCCCTGAGCACTACTGGGTGTGACCCCCCCCCAAAAAAACCCCCCAAAAACATTGCACTATAGGACAAGAAACATGGTCCTGGGTGCAAGGCATGTGGTCTGCTAAGCACTGCTGGGGATTAGAAATGACCCCCAAGGGGCTGAAGAGATGGCACAGCGGTAGGGCATTAGGCTTGCACACAGCTGACCCAGGACAAATGGTAGTTTGAATCCTGGCATCCCATATGGTCCCCTGAGCCTGCCAGGAGTGATTTCTGAGCACAGAGCGAGGAATAACCCTTGAGTGCCACTGGGGGTAACCCCCCAAAAAAAATAGAAAAGAAAAAAGAAAAGGAAAGAAATGACCCCCAAGCACAGAGCCAGGTGTGAGCCCTGAGCACTGCTAGGTGTGACCTCAACCCTCCCGCAAAAAAAAAAAAAAAAAAAAAAGCAAATTGTGCCTCCAGCCTGTGGTCCCTTTCCAGATGGCATGAAGGTAGATAGTGCTAGACCCTGTTGGGCAAGACCCCAGCATGCAGACACAGCCCTTGTCTCAGACACCAGAGGTGCCCTTCACGTGACTGTCCACAGTCCATGCTCATCTCATTTCATCAGGGAGCCGTTGATTGGCAGCAATGGCAGATTTGACAGAAATACTGAGAATGGGGGCTGCAGAGAGAGTACAGCATGCAAGGCCATTGCACGCGGCCGACCCAGGTTCGATCACCGGCATCACATCTAGTCTCTTGAATCTGCTAGTAGTGATTCCTGAGAGCAGAGTCAGGAGTAACCCCTGACACACATGAACCATGTGTGATAAAAAAACAAAACAAAACAAAAAATAAATGAAAATGCCAGGAATGGACTGTTTTGTGTATGGGAGGTCCAGATTTGATTACTAACACCCCTTGGGGCAGCCCCCAAATGAAAACAATCACAAAAGAATGACCCCAAAGTGGATTAGAGTGTCCCTCTGTGCACTGACCCAGGCTGCAAGGGTTGGTGCAGGCTCCCCTGGGGAGATTTTAAACAAGCCTCTGCAGGGCCAGAAAAAACAGAGAGGAACTGGCTGGACAAAAGCTTTCAAGGGTCCTATTTGCATGTTCAAGGTGGGAGGTGTTGGTGAGGCTCTAAACGTTGAGAGGCAAAGGTTGTGTCTGTCTGTGGAGGACACAGAGGCTGAGCAGCAGGTGGGGAGGGTGACAGACAGAGCTTGTGCTGTGTGGAAGGAGGTGGTGGGTGTATAAGGGAGCAGCCTAGGTGGTGGATCCTGGTCCAGCTCCTGCATGATCTGTGGAGGCTCCACAGTGGGGGACAGAAAATCAGAAATGCTCACATACCTGGGCTGGCCATGGGCATGTCACCTGGGACTGGGTCCTGAGTCCCAGAGGGCATTCTGCATTCCTGGTGCAGGCCAGGAGGAGCTGGCTAGCTAACTGTGGTGGGGACAATGACAAAAGTCTGAGTCAGGGGGCGGCGAGGTGGCGCTAGAGGTAAGGTGTCTGCCTTGCAAGCGCTAGCCAAGGAAAGGACCACGGTTCGATCCCCCGGCGTCCCATAGGGTCCCCCCAAGCCAGGGGCAATTTCTGAGCGCATAGCCAGGAGTAACCACTGAGCATCTAACGGGTGTGGCCTGAAAAACCAAAAAAAAAAAAAAAAAAAAAAAAAGTCTGAGTCATTGGCAGGATGGTACCAGAACATCAGCAGTGCATTTTGTCATTGTCCCCATTACAGTCTAGCTAGCCACTATCCCACCACAGCAAAAGGCAGGGACGAGTCAGGAGTCAGGGGGTAACCCACACCCATTGATTTTGTTTTTATGCCACATCCGGTGGTGCTCAGGGGGACCCTATGGGATGCTGGAGATGGAACCCAGGTCGGCCTTGTGCAAGGCAAACATCTTTCCCACCGTGCAATGATTCCAGCCCCACACCCTCCTTTTTTGTGTGTGCCACACCTGGCATTATTCAAGGGTCAGTCCCGCCTCTGCACTCAGGAATCACTCCTGGCGCTGTGCTCGGGTCACTCTTGGCAGTGTTCAGGGGACCATGTGGGATGACAGAGATCGAATCTGGATCAGCTGTGTGCCAACGCTCAGGTTCCCCCGTATTATTTTTTTTGGATAGAGCCGGGGATGGAACCCAGGGCCTCACAGGCCCTCTCCCACTGAGATGCATCCCCCTGATAGGCGCGCAGGGAGAGTGGGACCTGGTGTGCTCCTGGCTGGAGAGTGGGTCCAGACTCCAACTCTCCCCAGAAGCACTCGGGGGGGGGGGGGTCCTTCCTGGGCAGGTTTTTGCAGCCGCCCCAGCTCCTGCCGCCCCACCAGGTCGCCTGTGCATTCCGCGTCCCTCCAGGTCCTGTCTGAGCTGCCCCAGTCTGAACTGGGGGACGGTCCCATTGCCACCCAGCGCTGGGGGTGGGCGCCCAGGGGAGGTCCCCCTGTGCCTGGGGAGCCCAGCTCGGGTGGGCTCGGGTCAGCAGCCGGGTGTCAGCCCCCCGACAAGGTCTGTCCTCAGCCTAGGAAGCCGGGCCAGGCCCGCGCTGGGTGTGGAAGCCTCTGGGGAGGAGGGCCGGTGCTCCCGGCGAGGCGACTCCAGACTCCGAGCCGGAACCCGCGCTCGAGACCCCCGGGGCCCGCGATGCCGCGAGGCCACCGCCCCGCCCGGCCCGGCCGGGCCCGGCCGCGCCTGCCGCTGTCCCACCGCGGCCGCCGTCGCTGTCATTTCCCTCGGGGGCGGGGCCCCGGCGAGCGCGCCGCGCAGGCGCAGGCGCCGCGGCCCCGCCCCCGAGCCGCGCCCGCGCCCGCCGCCCAATCGGAGGCCCGCCCCCGGCCCCGCCCCGCCGGGCGGGGCGAGCGTGCGCAGGCGCGCGGCGGGCGCGCGGCGGGCGGGCCGGCTGGCTGGGAAGATGGCGGCGTGGGCCGTGGCGGCCGCGGCGGGTCGGGCCCGGGCAGTCGGTGCGGCGCGGGCCGGGGCGGGGGCCGGGCCATGAGCGAGCCGCCCTCGCGTCCCCGCGCCGCCGAGCCCGCCCGCGTCCTCGCCGGGCCCCGCGCCTCTCGCCATGGCGCGGCTCGCGGACTACTTCGTGCTGGTGGCGTTCGGGCCGCACCCGCGCGGTGAGTGGCGGCCGGCGGGCGGGCCGGGCAGGTCGGGGCGCCGGCGCCGGGGCCGGGGCCGGGGCGGCGTGGCGCTGCCCGGCGCGCTGGGCCTCCCGCTGGCCCGCCGGCCCGAGCCTGGCCCCGGCCGGCCCCGCTGGGGCGACGCGTCGCCGCGTCCGGGCCGGGCTCCCCCGTTCGCGGGGCGCCCCGTGTGCCCCTCGGAGCCCGCCGTCGCCGCCCCGACAAGGGGGATCGGGCTGGGGGCCCGCCGCGGGCGGAGGGCGCGGCGGACGGGGCAGGGGTGCCGAGGTGCGCGCGGGCCTGGACCCTCGGGGGCCTCGCTGTTCCCTGCTCCCGGGGCCGGCGGGAAGGGGGTCTTGTCCTCCTCAGCTGGGAGGAGGGCCCGGGGTGCCCAAGCCCGGGGTGACAGCAGGGCGACGGGCCCTGGAGTCTGGAGAGGCGGGGAGGTGGCACGTCTTGTCTGGCCACTGCCTGGCCGAGCTCTCGGCTGGGCGACCCCCTTGGGCCCGAGGGCGCCGTGGGAGTCTCCTTTGCTCGGGGACTTTGGGGCCCCGTGTCCACGTGCCCACTGCCGGTCCGAGGGCGCTCAGCTGCCCCCTCTCCTCCTCGAGGGAGGGAGGAGAGAGACATTGCGGGTCCTGCCGGGCCGTCCAGTGTCCCGGGGACCCCTGTCGCGGGGCGGCTCCCTCCCCTCCGGTGCGGCCTGCTGAACAGCCACATTCCTGGGCCCGGCTCCGCTCCCCACCCAGGATGCTGCCGCCTTCCCCGAAGCAGGTTGGGGCTGTTGGGGTGACCTCAGCAGGCTCCCGCCCCACCCCGGGAGTCCAGGCCGTGGGGAGGGGGCCGGGCATCGATCTGGTCTGAGGTGGTGCGGGCAGGTGGGCGGGCGAGGCCCCCGGTGCCTCTGGCCGGGCTGCCCTCCTTGCCTCGGAGCCTGGCACGGTGGCACGGTGACGAAGCGTCACCGCGCAGCTGACAGAAGGCGCTGTGTGCTCTGGAGCAGCCCACACTGCCGGCTGCTGCGGGCTGTGGCTGCGAGAGGAAGCCGTCCCCGGAGTGTCAGGGCCCGGCTGCCCCTGGGGGAGGGGCGCCCGCCCGTGGTCGCCCCAGCGAGGGCCGGAAGCTGCCTGGGCTTCTGTGGAAGAGCCAGTTGGCTGCCAGGGTGTGAGTGGGCAGTGGAGGTGGCAGCCTGGAGCTGGGCGCATGGCCGGTGGGATGGGCCGGGGTCCCCGTGCAGACTGTTGCTTCCTGTGGACGTTGCCCGTGGAACAGGGCCCCCTCCTGCCTCCCTTCAGCCCACTGGAGAGCAGAGGAGCCCTGCTCGGGGCCTGAATCGAGCATCCCGGGGGGCCTCTGGGGGCGCGCAGGGCTCTGCGTGGCTCTGTCGCGTGGCGCCCACCTGTGCCCCGTGTGGGACAGGAAGCCGAGGTTGGACTGGGTGCCCCAGCCAGAACCTGGCGCTTTCCGGGCACAGGGGCACTGGGCTGGCTACACGGGGGTGGCATCGAGTCGTCCAGAAGGGCCCCTGCTATGTCTTGCTCTTCCCATGTGCAGTTAGCACGTGTGTGGAGTGTGTGTTGTGCATAATGTGCGTGCACCCTCTGTGTGGTGCATGTTCTCTGTGTGCTGGTGTGTGGTGTGCATCCCATGTATGGTGTGATCCTGTGTGTGGTGCCTGTTCTGTATGTGATACATGTTCCATGTCTGATGCATGTGTCATGTACGTGTCCCATGTGATACATGTCCTATGGTGCGTGTCCCATGGTGCATATCCCATGTGATGTGTGTGGGGTACATGTCCTGCATGGTATGTGTGTGTTGCGGTGTGTCCTGGGGGATGTATCCCCTGTGGCACATGTGTGGTGTCCAGTGGACCACGCATCCTGGGTGATGGATGCTATGCTCACGTGATACTGGGCTGAGGCAGCTTCCGGGTCCTGCCGTGTGGGAGGGAGCAGGCAAGACCCACACCCTGGCACTGCCCTGAGTGGGTGTCATGACTTGGCTCTCCGCCTGATCCTGACAGGGCCCAAGGGGCCTTGGAGGGATCTCTAGGGCGCACAGATCTGTGCTTGGCACCGTGTCTGGCCTGAGCTACATGGACCCTGCGGTGCCTCTGCCCAGTGACAGGTGGACACTGCTCCCTCAGGGCCCCCATCCCCTAGTGCCGCACACACGGAGGGACCCTTCGGTCTGGCTCTGCACAAGAAGGGACCATGTCCCTGGTCGTTTGTCTCTGCCCTGGGTCCCTGTCCTGACTCTGCCTGTCCCCAGGGAGCGGGGAAGGCCAGGGGCAGATCCTGCAGCGCTTCCCGGAGAAGGACTGGGAGGACAACCCCTTTCCCCAGGGCATCGAGCTGGTGAGTGGGACACCAGGTACCTGGGTGGCGTGCTGGGTGCAGGTGTGGGGGACAGGATCCGGCCTGCTGCCCTTTCCTCTCTCCCTGCCGGGCGGATCCCTAGCACTGAGTCTGGGCTGTCCTCTCCGCCCTCCCCTCCGAGTAGTTCTGCCAGCCCAGCGGGTGGCAGCTCTGCTCTGAGAAGAACCCACCAACCTTCTTCGTGGCCGTCCTTACCGACATCAACTCGGAGCGTCACTACTGCGCCTGCCTGACCTTCTGGGAGCCTGCAGAGCTCACGCTGGTCAGTGGGGCTGGTCAGTGGGGCTCTCTGTGCTGCCCGACCTGCCCCAGCCCTGCCTGGCCGCTGAGCACATGTGAGATGGGCACTGGGCTCTGTCCGCAGGAAACAGGGTCACCTGTGAATGCTGCCGAGAGGGACGAGGACGAGGGGGCCCCATCACAGCCCTCACCCCCGGCCCTGGGCTCACCCAGCCAGCTGTTCGCCCCGAAGACACTGGTGCTGGTGTCCCGACTGGACCACACGGAAGTGTTCAGGGTGAGGTGGATGGCCAGGCTGGGCCAGGCCAG
Organism: Suncus etruscus; assembly: GCF_024139225.1. Classification (NCBI taxonomy): domain Eukaryota; kingdom Metazoa; phylum Chordata; class Mammalia; order Eulipotyphla; family Soricidae; genus Suncus; species Suncus etruscus. The sequence continues at coordinate 436,114 of NC_064851.1, forward strand.
GTGGAGGCCGGCAGGCATGAGCCTGTGTCCATGGCCCAGTCTTTGTCCCTACAGAACAGCCTGGGCCTCATCTACACCATCCACGTGGAGGGCCTGAGTGTGGGTCTGGAGAATGTGGTCGGGAACCTGCTCACCTGCACCATCCCGCTGGCAGGCGGCTCACAGGTGGGTCTCGGGGCCAGCGGCTCCCGCGCCCTCCCATGTTCCGCCTGCTCTGTGGTGTCCTGCGTGTGTTCGTGTGCGCGTGTATGTGCGTGTCCGTGCCGTGTCTAACCTGTCTCTCTGCGTCTGTCCTGTGCAGCCGACGTCTGTTGAGGACGGCGCGGTACGGATTCTTTGTTTCTTCTGCTCCCCCACCCTGCGCTGCCCCCGCCCCTCTGAAGGCTGCATTCTCTGCAGGGCAGCCCTGCAGGCCCACCTCAGGTCCCCAGCTCTGCACCCGCGGGAGCCAGCTCTGTGAGCACTGTCCTTCTCTCCCCGCAGAGGACCATCTCCCTGGGCGCCGGGGACCGCCAGGTCATCCAGACGCCCCTGGTCGATTCACTGCCCGTCAGCCGCTGCAGCGTCGCCCTGCTCTTCCACCAGCTGGGTGAGGCCTGGTTGACCCCAGAAGGGTCCTTGTGGGAAGGAAGGCCTGAGCTCCCGGGACCCTCTGGCCTGGTGCTGGGGGACAGTTGTATTAATATAAAATATACAGTCTTAGGGTGTTAGCCTTGCACGTGGCCGATCTAGCACAGATCTTGGTTCGATCTCCCAGAATCCCATAAGATCCCCCAAGCCAGCCAGAAGTGATTTCTAAGTGCAGAGTCAGGAGTGACCCCTGAGCACTGCTGGTGTGACCCCCCCCAAAGAAAAACACCAAAAACATTTTTTTCAGGAGTCAGCCAGTTTTATTTCACAGCCCTAACTGCCATGTGCATTTGCTCCTATGGCTTTTATGCTAAGCCTTTTCCAAGCATCCACTTCTCTGCTTCTTCTCTGGCTCTCTGCCTCTTTCTCTCAGGAGCTCTCTGTCTCCCTTTCAGCTGCTCCGTGCTTCCTAGCTGCCTTGCCTTCCCCCCCAGCCAACACCTTTATTCTTCATTCCAAAACGAAGACCCCTTCCAGGCGATGTTAATGGAGGGTATTGGGGGAGGGATAACCTCACAGGGGACCTGTGCTTCTGGCTCCCAACCCTGTGCTCCCCACAGGCATCACCAATGTGCTGTCTCTGTTCTGCGCTGCCCTCACGGAGCATAAGGTGCTCTTCTTGTCTCGGAGCTACCAGCGTCTTTCAGATGCCTGCCGAGGCCTGCTGGCCCTGCTCTTCCCGCTCAGATACAGGTGCCTCCCCAATCCCTGCCTCCCTGCCCAGATGCCGGTGCCCTCCGGCCCGGGCCCCTGCTCAGGGCCCTGTCTCTTCTGTTACAGCTTCACCTACGTGCCCATCCTGCCCGCGCAGCTCCTGGAGGTCCTCAGCACACCCACCCCCTTCATCATTGGCGTCAATGCCGCCTTCCAGGCGGAGACCCAGGAGCTGGTGAGGGGCCAGGCCAGGCTCCCCGTGGTCTAGCTTGCGCCACCGTGCCTGGGCCGACCCGAGCTCCCCTGTCTGTCACATGCAGCTGGACGTGATCGTGGCTGATCTTGATGGGGGCACAGTGACTGTCCCCGAGTGCGTGCACGTACCACCGCTGCCAGAGCCGCTGCAGAGCCAGACACACAACATCCTGAGCATGGTGCGTGGGCGGGGCTGAGGGGTGGCGCAGTGTGCAGCCCTGAGCCCAGGTCACGTGCGGCTTACCTGCTCCCGGCTTCCACACACAGGTCCTGGACCCTGAGCTGGAGCTGGCTGACCTGGCCTTCCCTCCACCCTCCACCACTACATCCTCCCTGAAGATGCAGGTGATGCTCCTGGGGCCACAGAGCCCAAGGCGGGTGGAGCTGGGAGCCTGTTGGGGCGGGGACAGGCGCCTGTGAGCGGGCAGAGCCTGGCGCGCCTGCGCTCACCCGCCCTGGCTGTGGCCTCTGCCTCAGGACAAGGAGTTGCGTGCCGTCTTTCTGCGGCTCTTTGCACAACTGCTGCAGGGTTACCGTTGGTGCCTGCACATGGTGCGGATCCATCCTGAGCCCGTCATCCGCTTCCACAAGGTGCCTGGGTGGCCCGGGTAGGTGGGTGGGTGAGTGAGCGGGGGTGGGGGGGGTGGGGGGGGGGTGGGGTGGGGGGGTGGGGGGGGTGGGGCCCGGCTTTGGGGTTGACCCCATTCCCCCAGGCAGCCTTCCTGGGCCAGCGCGGGCTGGTGGAGGACGACTTCCTGATGAAGGTGCTGGAGGGCATGGCCTTCGCCGGCTTTGTCTCAGAGCGTGGGGTCCCCTACCGCCCCACGGACCTGTTCGATGAGGTATGGGTGGGCTGTCCTGTGGGTGGCCTGGGCCTCCCCTCGCTCCCCTCCTGCCATCCTCCCATCCTCCTGACTCTCCTGCACAGCTGGTGGCCCACGAGGTGGCCCGGATGAGGGCGGATGAGCAGCACCCGCAGCGCGTCCTGCGCCATGTCCGGGAGCTGGCAGAGCAGCTGTACAAGAACGTACGTGGGGCCTGGGCTTGCCCTGAGTTGTGCCCTCGCCGCTTGCCTGCCTACCCGTCCGCCTGACCACACTCGGCTAACCCAATTGCCCTCTGCCTGCAGGAGAACCCGTACCCTGCCGTGGCTATGCACAAGGTGCAGCGGCCGGGTGAGGCCAGCCACCTGCGGCGTACGCCCCGGCCGTTCCCCCGCCTGGACGAAGGCACCGTTCAGTGGATCGTGGACCAGGCCGCAGCCAAGATGCAAGGCGCGCCCCCCGCTGTGAGGGCTGAGAAGAGGACCACTGTGCCGTCTGGACCCCCCATGAGTGTGTGGTGGGAGTGGGCAGTAGGTGGGCGGGCGCCTGGGCATCCCCGGGCCGTGTAGAGGTGAGGTGGGAGGGAGGCGAACAAACGTGTGGTGAGGTTATGGAAGTGGGTGTGGAGGGGAGCTTCAAGAAGTGAGTGTTTGGGGTGAGCAGGATCAGGCGATCCTTTGGAGGGGAGTGCAGAGGCGAATGTGCGGAAGTGAGCACGCTCTCTGCTCCCCAGCTGCCATCCTGGAGCGGAGCAGCGGCCTCCACGGCAATAGTGCCCGCCGGCTGGAGGTGGTTCGCAACTGCATCTCCTACGTGTTCGAGGGGAAGATGCTGGAGGCCAAAAAGGTGGGCACAGCACCAGGGCCAGCTCAGGGTGGGGTGCCCGTGCTCCTCCCTGGAGGGGAAGCTCGGACCCCCTGGGGCCCCTTTGCTCTGTGCCTGGATCCCTGTGGCCCGTCTCACAATGAGCACCTCCTGCTTTGGGCCAGCCGCCGCCCCTCCAGAGCAGTGGTCCTCAGACTTCTTAAATAGGGGGCCAGTTCATTGTTCCTCAGACCACTGGAGGGCTGGACTATAGTAAAAAAAAAAAAAAGAACTATGAATAAATTCCTATGCACACTGCATATATCTTTTATTTTGAAGCGAAGAAACAAAACGGGAATAAACACAATGATGTGGCCCTCGGGACCACTGCTAGAGTGTGAGCCTCTGGGCAGTGTGTCCTGGTGGAAGCTGCAGCTTCAGCCCGTGTCTCGGTCTCCGTCCTCAGCTGCTCCCAGCTGTGCTGCGAGCCCTGAAGGGGCGTGCCGCCCGCCGCTGCCTGACCCAGGAGCTGCACCTCCATGTTCAGCAGAACCGGGCCGTGCTGGACCACCAGCAATTTGACTTCGTGGTTCGCATGATGAACTGCTGCTTGCAGGTGGGCTTGTGTGCTGGACCCGGGAGTGGGGGCCGCCACGTCCCCGAGGGATCCCGTCTACGGTGGGGTGTGTTGCGTGCGAGTGCATCCTAGGATGGAAGTGGGATGGAGGCTGCGTGCACACTTGTGAGTTTGTGAGTACGTGGCATGTGTGCTTGTGTCTTGGGGAGAGATTTACGTGTAGCGTGGGCAGTGTGCACGTGTGGACATGAACATGCCTGGGTGTGAGCCCACGTGGAGCGCACACACCAGTGCTCTGAGCAGCACTGACCCCCACAGGACTGCACCTCACTGGACGAACATGGCATTGCGGCAGCACTGCTGCCCCTGGTCACCGCCTTCTGCCGGGTGAGTGCCCGTAGCCTGAGGGGGCCCCCCTATCCTGGCCGACCACCCGGTGACCCTCTCCTGCCACCCCGGCCTTGCAGAAGCTGAGCCCCGGTGTGACGCAGTTTGCATACAGCTGCGTGCAGGAGCACGTGGTGTGGAGCACGCCGCAGTTCTGGGAGGCCATGTTCTATGGAGACGTGCAGACTTACATCCGGGCCCTCTACCTGGAGCCCGCCGAGGACCAAGAGCCATCCCAGGTGTGTGTGGGAGGACAGCCGGGGCCAGGAGCCCGAGGGGGGTCTTGGCCGCGCTGACCCTGGGCTCTCCAGGGCGGGGAGGCGCCGCCGGAGGAGGGCCGCTCGGCCCTGGATGTGGCGTCGGAGCAGCGGCGCCTGTGGCCAACGCTGAGCCGGGAGAAGCAGCAGGAGCTGGTGCAGAAGGAGGAGAGCACCGTTTTCAGCCAGGCCATCCATTATGCCAACCGCATGAGCTACCTGCTGCTGCCCCTGGACAGCAGCAAGAGCCGCCTGCTGCGTGAGCGTGCCGGCCTGGGCGAGCTGGAGAGTGCCAGCAACAGCCTGGTCACCAACAGGTGGGGGTTGAATCGGTCGTCACAGGTGGGACAGTCCCTGACAGGTGGGGAGGACGGACACCAGCAAGTGGGGAGGTCGTCACAGGTGGGTGGTCATCAACACGTGGGGGATCAACAGGTGTGAGACAGTCACTGAAAGATGGGACAGCTGGTCACCAACAGGTGGGAACCTAGTGACTGACAGGTTAACAGGTTGTGTGTGTGTGTGTGTGAGTGAGTGTGAGTGTGAGCCTGGTCTCCAAGAGGTGGTGGGCCTGGACCTGGTCACCAGTGGGTCGGGCAGACTTGGGGGGGTCCCGGGCCACGGGCCTGTGCCCACTCCCCCCTCCCACCCAGCATGGCGGGCAGCGTTGCCGACAGCTACGACACAGAGAGCGGCTTCGAGGATGCAGAGGCCTGTGACGTGGCAGGCACTGTGGTTCGTTTCATCAACCGCTTCGTGGACAAGGTCTGCACGGAGAGTGGCGTCACCAGCGACCACCTCAAGGGGCTGCATGTCATGGTGCCAGGTAGGGGGTCTGGGCTGGGCAGAGGAGACCCCTCGCTCTCAGGCTGGCGGGCTCGGTTATAAGGACCGCCTACCTGTCTCGTCCCAGACATCGTGCAGATGCACATCGAGACGCTGGAGGCTGTCTACCGAGAGAGTAGGCGGCTGCCGCCCATCCAGAAGGTCAGGGGCCGTCAGCGCTGTGGGCGGGTTGGTCCCTCGAGGTCAGACCTTGCCTGGCCCCACGTAGTCTGATTTGCTTGGTCCCCACAGCCCAAGCTGCTGCGGCCCCGCCTGCTGCCCGGGGAGGAGTGTGTGCTGGATGGCCTGCGTGTCTGTCTGCTGCCGGACGGGCGGGAGCAGGCCACTGGGGGCAGTGGCGGGGGCCCTGCCTTGCTGCCCGCCGAGGGGGCCGTGTTCCTCACTACCTACCGTGTCATCTTCACGGGGATGCCCACCGACCCTCTGGGTGAGCCCTGCCCCACGTCCCCACAGCCCTGGCCCTGGCCCAGTCTCTGCTGTCCCCTGACCACCTCACCCCACCCCAAGTTGGGGAGCAGGTGGTGGTCCGCTCCTTCCCCGTGGCTGCGCTGACCAAGGAGAAGCGCATCAGCGTCCAGACCCCCATGGACCAGCTCCTGCAGGACGGACTCCAGTTGCGTTCCTGCACCTTCCAGGTAAGGCCCTGGCGGGGTTATGGGTGCCTCTGACGCAGGGGCAGGCACGGGACTTCCCAGCGCAGTGAGTGGTGCCTGAAGCCCCTTTTGCACAGCTGCTGCGGATGGCCTTCGACGAGGAGGTGGGCTCAGACAGCGCGGAGCTCTTCCGCAAGCAGCTGCATAAACTACGTTACCCGGCTGATGTGCGGGGCACGTTTGCGCTCACACTTGGCTCTGCCCACACGCCAGGCCGGTCATCCCGCATGGCCAAGGACAAGGGGCCTTCGCTCAGGTGCGCTCATCCGCCACTGGCCCCGCCCCTGACCACTTCCCTCCTGTCCCAGCTCCACGTCCCAGGCTACCCATCCACTCACCTTCTGCCCATGCCTAGGACCTTCTCCCGGAACCTCATGAAAAATGCCAAGAAGACCATGGGGCGTCACTATGGCAACCGCAAGAAGTACAGTCCCCCGGGCTGGGAGCAGCGGGGCCAGCCGCCGCCTGAAGACCTCGAGGATGAGATCTCAGGTGGGTGCCAGGGCTGCCTGGGACGTGAGACGTGGGACTGTTCGTGCCGACTGGGGCGGCCCAGGTGACAGGCCAGTGCCACCTTCGCCAGTGTCGGAGGAGCTGGAGCCCAGCACGCTGACCCCGGCCTCGGCACTCAAGCCCTCGGACCGCATGACCATGAGCAGCCTCGTGGAGCGTGCCTGCTGCCGGGACTACCAGCGCCTGGGGCTGGGCACGCTCAGCAGTAGCCTGAGCCGCGCCAAGTCCGAGCCCTTCCGCATCTCCCCGGTGAACCGCATGTACGCCATCTGCCGCAGGTGAGTGCCATCAGGCCGGGCGGGAGCCTCGGTGTGGCCCCCGGCCCTCACGCCTCACACCTCTGCCTCTGCCTCCCTGCCCTCTCCCAGCTACCCGGGGCTGCTGATCGTGCCACAGAGTGTGCAGGACAACGCCCTGCAGCGAGTGTCACGCTGCTACCGGCAAAACCGCTTCCCCGTGGTGTGCTGGCGCAGCGGGCGCTCCAGGGCCGTGCTGCTGCGCTCAGGAGGCCTGCACAGCAAGGGCGTGGTGGGGCTCTTCAAGGCGCAGAATGCTCCTTCCCCAGGTACCGCCTCCACGCCTGCCCACGAGCTCGCCTCGCTCCCCCATCCCTGCGCCTGGCGCCCGTCCCAACTGCCTCTTCTCCCAGGACAGTCCCAAGCCGACTCGAGCAGCCTGGAACAGGAGAAGTACCTGCAGGCCGTGGTGGGCTCCATGCCGCGCTTTGCCGACGCCTCCGGACGCAGCACGCTCAGTGGCTTTTCCTCGGCCCACATGGGCAGCCACGGTGAGAGCAGCGGCGGGCAAGTGCCCTGGGTTGTGCCTGTGCCGTCCCCTCCCCATCCTCAATCACTGCTGTCTCGAACTGTCTCACTCCTTGCCAGCCTGGCTGGCTGTTGGGTCACTGCAAGGACATGGAGAGCTGATCTCGCCTCGGGACACGAGGGGCCCTGGGTGGGAGGGTGCTTCGTGACTGGGCAAAGGGTGCATGCATGCGCCTTCCTCTTCTACCCACCATGCTGCAGCTCCCACCCTGCAGACCTGCTCTTCCCGGGCAGTCCCAGCCGCTGGCCCCCATCCTGGCCTATGTGCCGCATCTCGTGCCTGTCCACCATCTTGCTTCCTCTATACCCAGACCTCCGGTGGGCTTAAACTTGTGTTTTGCCCTGGTGGCTCTTCTTGGGTGGGGCAGGCTGCACTTGCACCTGTGTCCTGTGGGTGATGGGGAGGGGATGGAGGAGTTTGACGTGGCCCAAAACGACTCCTTGGCTGACCACCGAGCTGGTCTGGCCTCTGCTCACGGTACCCTCACTGCCCTTCCTGAGCCCCTGCTCCTTTGCGCTCGTATTCTCTCTCTCCCTCCCTCCCCTCTTCTTCCTCCCCCACCCCTCCTGCTCCTCTTCCTGCTCCTCCTCCCCCTATTCCTCTTCTCTTCCTCCTTCGAGGTATAACCTGTCCCTGTGCCCTTGCTCCCTCCTGGCACAGACCTGTCTTCAGCTCTGCCAGGCTCCTGGCTCTCCTGATGCTGCCTTTGTGCCCAGAGATACCCCTGTGGGTGCTCATTGGTCCCTGCATCTGCTCCTGTCACTTGGGCACCTGGGACCTGGAGGGGCGTCCCTCTCACTCGTGGATGGGACAAGAGGGACTGGATGGCCAGTCCTGGGGTTGTGTCCTGGGTGGGGGCAACCATGCTTGTCTGAGACCTCAGGACCCAGGGCTGCTTCCTTTGGCCTTTCCTAGCCCATCACCAGGCTGGGAGCTGCTCTGGGCCTGGAGGATGGTGTACCTCCTGCTCTTCCTCCTCTTCTTCCTCCTGCCCTTCACCCAGTGCTAGGCACCCTGCAGGCCGGGCCAGGTCTGAGCCTGTTCTCTGCTGTTCCCAGTGCTCAGTCCCCAAGCCAGGGTCACCACGCTGTCCCACCCCATGGCGGCCTCGGCCTCTAGATGGACTGCGTCCCGAGGTACTGTACTGACCGCCCGGGACAGCCCCCCAAGTGCGCGGGCACTAACGCCCCCTGCCTGGCACTAACAGCCTGAGCCCCGAGTCCCGCCCCCCGGCACTGATGGGCACCACCCAGGCATGTGAGCCTGGCCCTGTCGCCACCTTCCCTGGCTTCTCTCTGCAGGCAAATGGGGCAGCGTCCGGGCCAGTGGGCGCAGCGCAGGTCTCGGCGTGGACGTGGGCTCGCGGCTGGCAGGCAGGGACATGCTGGCACCTCCTCAGGTCAATGGGGCTCCACCCGACCCCGGCTTCCTGCGGCCCCAGCGAGCGGCCCTGTACATCATTGGGGACAAGGCGCAGCTGAAGGTGAGTGGTTTTGCGGGGGGTGGGATGGGGCAGAAGGGGCACCTGGGCTGGGCTGGGCTGACCTTGTGGGCCTGCAGGGCGTGCGGCCAGACCCCCTGCAGCAGTGGGAGCTGGTGCCCATCGAGGTGTTCGAGGCGCGGCAGGTGAAGACGAGCTTCAAGAAGCTGCTGAAGGCCTGTGTCCCCGGCTGCTCCAACACCGACCTCGCCCCGGCCTCCTTCCTGCGAGCGCTCGAGGACTCGGAGTGGCTGGTGCAGGTACAGCTTCGCCCTGGGGCCCCTGCCTGACCCTCCTGCTGGTGCTGACCTTTGGGGAGCAGAGGGCTGGCATGAGGAGCTGAGGGCTGTGCTCCCACAGATCCACAAGCTGCTGCAGGTGTCGGTGCTAGTGGTTGAGCTCCTGGATTCCGGCTCATCTGTGCTAGTGAGCTTGGAAGACGGCTGGGACATCACCACGCAGGTTTGTGCAGGCATGCAGTGAGGAGGGCCTGGGACATCACCGCCAGGTGCATGCAGGGGTGGGGTAAAGAGGGCCTGAGCCATGATGTTACTGGTGCCGGCAGGTGGTGTCATTGGTGCAGCTGCTGTCCGACCCCTACTACCGCACCCTGGAAGGCTTCCGGCTACTGGTGGAGAAGGAGTGGCTGTCCTTTGGCCACCGTTTCAGCCACCGTGGCGCACACACCCTGGCAGGGCAGGGCAGTGGCTTCACACCCGTCTTCCTGCAGTTCCTGGACTGCGTGCACCAGGTGGCCAGGGGGTGGGTGCTGGCTGAGGGGCGATGGAGGGGCCTCTCTTGACCAGCCCCTGACCCCTGACCCTTGACCCTTCAGGTGCACCTACAGTTCCCCATGGAGTTTGAGTTCAGCCTGTTCTACCTCAAGTTCCTCGGCTACCACCACGTGTCCCGCCGCTTCCGGACTTTCCTGCTTGACTCGGACTACGAGCGCATAGAGCTGGGTGGGTGGGCGGGTGGGCAGGGCGGGCTGGGATCTGGGTGGGGGTGGGGGGGTGGATCTGGGCAGGGTAGAGCCGGGCTGGCAGCTGCTCATCTCGGGCTCTTCAGGGCTGCTCTACGAGGAGAAAGGGGAGCGCAGGGCCCAGCAGGCGTGCCGGTCCGTGTGGGAGTACGTGGAACGGCTGAGCAAGAAGACGCCCATGTTCTACAACTACCTGTACGCGCCCGAGGACACGGAGGTAAGTCCCCGCAACGGTGAGCCTGGGTCTCAGTGTCCTGTGCCTGCCTCATGCCTACCGTGCCCCCCCCCCCAGGTCCTGCGGCCCTACAGCAACGTGTCCAACCTGAAGGTGTGGGACTTCTACACGGAGGAGACGCTGGCCGAGGGCCCCCCCTACGACTGGGAGCTGGCACAGGGGCCCCCCGAGCCCCCTGAGGAAGAGCGGCCAGACGGGGGTGCCCCCCAGAGCCGGCGCCGTGTGGTGTGGCCCTGCTACGACAGCCTTCCCCGGGCCCAGCCTGACGCCATCTCCCGCCTGCTGGAGGTGCGTGTGCCTCAGACAGCATGTGTGCAGCTGGTTGACAGGACGGCCACTGACAGGGCAAGCCAGTGCCTCACTGATGGTTTCCACGCAGCGACACATCCACCTGAGGTGGAGGCTTCCTGGCTTGAGGTTTTGGGTCTCCTGGCAGTGCTTAGAGAAGACTGTCAGGCCCAAGCCGGGCCCAGGTGCCCTCGCTGCTCCCTAGCACTTCCTGAGCCTTTGGCACCTCCTGGTGGGGTGAAGCTGCAGTGTCCCTCCCCGGCTTGGCCATCCCTAACCAGTCTCTCTCCCTCTCAGGAGCTGCAGAGGCTGGAGACAGAGCTGGGCCGGCCTGCCGAGCGCTGGAAAGACACGTGGGACAGGGTGAAGGCCTCACAGCGCCTCGAGGGCCGGCCCAAAGGCCGAGTGAGTGAGACTCAGGGTGTGGGGCTGGGTGGATCGGTGGTGGCCGGGCGAGGATGTCTCACCCTGACACGTCTCTCCTGCCGCACCCCAGGGAACCCTCAGCTCCTTGCTGGTGTCCAGTGTGCCCCAGCACCGCCGCTCGCTGGGTGTGTACCTGCAGGAGGGGCCCGTGGGCTCCACCTTGAGCCTCAGCCTGGACAGTGACCAGAGCAGCGGCTCCACGGCATCTGGCTCCCGCCAGGCCGCCCGCCGCAGTACCAGCACCTTGTACAGCCAGTTCCAGACGGCCGAGAGTGAGAACAGGTGCGGGGCCTACTCAGGCTAGAGTGGTGTGGTGCAGGGCGGTAGTGGCGGGGTCAGGATTCACAGTGGCCATGCCTCTCCTCGCAGGTCCTATGAGGGCACCCTCTACAAGAAGGGGGCCTTCATGAAACCTTGGAAGGCCCGCTGGTTCGTGCTGGATAAGACCAAGCACCAGGTGAGTGGCAGGGATTGGGGGGCAGCTGGGGACAGAGGCCCTTCTAACCCCTGTCCCCACAGCTGCGCTACTATGACCACCGAGTGGACACCGAGTCCAAAGGCGTCATTGACCTGGCTGAAGTGGAGGCAGTGGTGCCAGGCACGCCCACCATGGGAGCCCCCAAGACTGTGGACGAAAAGGCCTTCTTTGATGTGAGTGCCCGCGGGTGCGGGGGTGTGTGTGTGTGTGTGTGTGTGTGTAGCCGGTGTGTGCCCGTGTCAGCTCCCCTTTGTCCCCAGGTCAAGACCACGCGTCGCATCTACTACTTCTGTGCCCAGGATGTGCCGACGGCCCAGCAGTGGGTGGACCAGATCCAGGGCTGCCTGTCCGATGCCTGACCACTCTGCTGTGTTGTTGGTCTAGACCACTAGGGGTGGGCAGGGCCCCCCGGCCATGTTTACAGACCCCCTTGACAGTATTGAGGTCCCGCCTGCCCCCACACGTGTACAGAGAACCCCACCCGCCCGCTCGGACCTACTTTAGAGTCCTGGCCGAGGGCCAGCCACGGTACAGCCCTCGTGGTGGGTCTGTAAATAGCCCACTTCCGCCTGACCTCTGCACGCTGGCCCTGGCCGGCCAGCCCCAGGGCCCGCTCCTAGAACCAGTCTATAAAGAGAACAAATCATGCGCCTGCCTCGCTCTCCACCGCCACCACCCGCCTGCCCCCTGCAGGCCACTTTGGTCTGCCTGAGAGAGAGGCCTGGGGGCAGGGGAGGCCAGGACAGATGCCTGAGGGTCCTTGGGGACAGGCAGGCTTGTTAGGTCACTGTCAGACTCAGGAGCTCCAGATCAGCTACTTCCACAGAGAGCAGGTCTGGGGCGCCCAGCGGCAGGCCAGCCCAGGAACACCTGGCTCCAGACCAGCACACGGTGGAGTGAGGGGAACACAGCTTTATTGGAGGCGAGGCCCTGTCCCACTGATGATCAGAACATCGGAAATAGGCTCATGCACCTGCCAGGACCCCCAGCCCCAGCACTGCTGGGGCCCTCACCACCCCTCCCATCCCCCTCCTGAGTCCAGCAGCGGGGGAGGGAGGCCCAACAGGCTGAGGGTCCTTTTTAAGGCAGTTGAGTTTTGCGGCCTCCCTGGAGGCCAATCCCAGGGCCACTGGGTAGTAAGGGCCCTTTCTGGCCATGTGGCTCCCGACCCACATCTGTTCCCAGAGCCGAAGGCCATCCCTGGGGCTGGACAAAGTGCAGACATGTGGTTTCTCCTGTGTTTGATAAAAAAAAAAAAAAAAGGGTAAAAACAGGCTGGAGCCATGGTGTCCCACCTGCTAGTCCTCGGCGTCTTGCCGCCTGGACCCGCAGCAGCGCACACAGCTCGGGCCTATTGCTGCGGGGGGCCTAGGGCCCCGAGGCCCACCGGGCAGGCAGGAGCAGGAGACGCAAGCTGGGTTGTCCCACTGGTTCCAACTGGCAGCTTTACCAATGCAGCATTTATTTTTAAATTAAATTAAGTTAAATTAAAACGACAAATCGCATCACCAGGTAGTTTCTCGGTTCGGGGCTGGGCTGGCGTCAGCAGCATCAAACGGGACCCTTTAAGGTAGATCCTGCAGGCAGTGGCCGGTCCAGCTTCCTGCAGAGAGGGAGAGGGGGGTGCGCCGGGTTGGAGTTGCTCAGGACCCAGGGCTCCTTCCAGCCTCCCACTCTGGCCTGGCCTGGCCTGGCCCGCTCACCCATCCTTTGTCACTGTCCCCAGGGCGGCTCCCCGGGAGGTGGCTGGCGACACGGATGTAGGAGACATGGTTGGCTGGGTTGAGCCGAGGTCGGCCTTGCTCAGCGCTGCGGCCACTGTGGGGGGCTCAGGGGAGGCAGCCACTACAGGTGTGGAGGCGGGTTCTTCAGGTGCCGGTGAGGTGGGGTCCGGTGGTCTGCTGGTGGCACCCTCGGTCCTGTTTGGAGGGTACAGGCTGTGGTCAGGGAGGCTGCTTTTGCACATCACCCACCCAAACAGCTGTGGCACCAGATTCTGAACATGCTCCAGACATGCCACCCTCAGGCTGCTGAGCTCCCAACTCTGCTCTGCCAGAGCTTGGGTCAGTGGCCCAGCCCCTGCGCTAAGCCTGGCAGCTGCTGCTGTGACAGCAGGTCTGGCCCGCAGGGGCCATGGACGTGGGCAGCATTGCCCTGCAGAGCTGAGCAGCCTGGAAAAGGCCACCAGGAAACTGGCTGAGCTCCAAACCTGTGAGGTCTGCGCTGATAACCCAAGTGTACCCACTCAGAGCCTGCCCCTCACCCCCTGCCATGGTTCCCGGCCACATGCTTCTGTTCCTTTCCTGTCATCAGGATCCTGGGAACCATAGGTGGCCCCAACAGTGTTACCAAGCTGAGGCCAGGGGACAGAGCTGGGCATGAGGCCTTTCAAGGAGGGAGCCCACATGTGCTGCCACCATCACCTAGGTGCTCCATGTCTCCAAAGGGGGGTCTGGCCTGGGGATTCCCCAGCCCCACTTCTAATCTCTGACCAACGTTGGACAGGGTGGGACCCCACATGGGTGAAGAAGCCAAGGCTGTCCCCCACCCCCACAAGTGGTCTGGAGAGCTGGGAGCCTCATCACCATCGTGTTTCCTCAGTCCTGGATCAAGCCAAATGGTCCTGGGGTCATGGGTCCCTCTGGGGAGCACAGGATTTGGGGGACAGCCACTCACATGCCTGGGCCCCCGCCCCACGCACCTGGGCAGGGTTGGGGGCAGGAGGGAGGCCTCCCGACTGGGCCCGACACTGACAGTCTCTGACGCACCGGCTGCTTGCTCACTCTGGTCACTGGCAGGCGCCACTGGGGGGGCTGTCATGGTGGTACAGGCGTTCCAGGCACAGGGGGCGGCAGGGCCAGCTGCAAGCGGGGTTGGGGGCAGCCCAGACCCCGTGAGTGCAGAAGCCTCGCTCTGCACAGGTCCCACCGCTGCTCGGCAGGTGCACACACGAGGTGTGGCCAAGGTGCACTCTAGCATCCCAGGGGCCCTGAGTGACTGGGGGCTCATGGATATGAGTCAGGGGTCAGGGGGACGGGGCCTGTTCTCGCTACTCACAGGTGCTCTCGGGGTCTTGCTTCGGGCCCCCCTGGACGTCTGCACTGCCCGAGCCCACCGGGGAGCTGCACCTTGGCCCCGCCTCCGAGCTGCAGACAAGATGGGAGACGGTAAACCATGGGGCCGGGCCAGAAACTTCTGCTCCGTGCCCCGTGGCTGTGCTCACCAGCAGAAAGGCTGGAAGTCGGTGAATGTGGCCCAGCCTTTCTCCTCTGGAGCCGAGGCGCTGGGGGTGCCAGCTGCCCACACGCTGGAGCCCACGTCCATCACCACCCCTGGGGCTGGCACTGCCGTGTTCACCGGCTCCTCCGACAACCCCCACACGGCATCTGCAGGTTGGAGGCACCAGCTGAGACCCTGGACCGAACCCAGTGCTCCCGGGTGGGCACCAACCCATCCCATGTTCCCACCATGCTCCATCCCACCCATCACCAGCGTCCTCCTACCTTCAGTGCCAGTCTGTACACGGGGGACCTCCTGCCCAGGGATCGTAGGAGTGCCTGCTTCTGCGCCTGCCTTTCTGTCACGGCTGCTGTGCTCCAGGCCGTTCCTGGGGCAGCTCTCGGAGGCACGAGGAGCCCCAAACCTGGGGGACATGCACGAGACTCAGAGCAAGTCCCCGGGGCCGGGGGTCTCTGCGTGAGAGTGCTTGGTGCCAGAGGCAGACGTGGCGGGCCCCCACCTGGCTCTGGCAGTCACTCGGGTGGCACAGTGTGCATCTTTATCCTCCCAGATGTCATCCTCGTCATCATCAAAGGGCTGGATATGATCACCACAGCAGGCCTCGAAGAGAGCAGCACTGGGCTAGAGAGAAAGAGTGCACAATTTCTGGGTAGTCCCCAGTCAGGACTGCACCTCTAGCCAACACCGACTGACCATCCCATCCCACTTTCTGTGCCCCTGACAGCCCAGAGTTGAGGCCACTCACACTGTCCTCGTCAGCATCGATGTGGAAGTTGATCTCAGCGATCCTGTCAAAAGGGGCGCTACAAGAACAGGAGTCCTGAGGGCCTACCCACACCACCAGGCTCCGGGTCTCAGTGGAGGGGGCCCTAGTCCCCCTTACCACCAAGGACCTGTGGCTGCCTCCCTGGAGGGCCAGGGCCTGTGGGCAAGCAGCCCAGTGTCAGCCCCTGAGCACTCCCATCTGGGAAGTCCCGTTTACTGGGGGGCGTGAGGGGGCTGCCAGCTGAGCAATGCCGCTGGGAACAGCCATGACCTGGCACCGCTTCTTTCTCGGGACTGAAGGGGAGGATCTGGCTGCTCCATGGACTGGGGGTGCCCGAGCAACAGAGGCCATGAGCCAAGCTGTCTTCTGAGCTCACTTGACACTGTCGTCGTGGTCAGCGAACTCCTCGTCATTGAAGCCAAACTGGTCCACGAAGGTGGCGGTCATCTGCTGCAGCTGGTACTCAGAGAAGGCCTGCAGGCAAGGCAGGTGGCACACTCAGCCCAGACCCCTGGGCGCCCCCGTGCTGGCTGCCTCAAGCGGGGCCTCTGCGTGTGGGGCTGCCCCTGCGGCAGGTCCCAGAGCTGGTCTCTGCGCTGCAGGGGCCGGAGGGCCGGGCTCGGGGTGCAGCGCACGCACCTGCTGCAGAGACAGCTCGTTAGGGAACGCGCCCTCCATGTCCTCATCCTCACTCGAGGGGTGCAGGTGGTGGGTGCTGACCTGGAAAGGCCACAGCGGTGGGCATGAGCCTAGCGCCCCTGCCCGGAGCAGACCGGGCTCCTGCAGAGATGGGATGGGAGTGGGGTGGGGCGGGGCGGGATGCTCTCTCTGCAGGGCCAGTGTCCCTGCTGCGGGGCCCCTCACACTCACCAGGTCCACCGCGTTCCGGCGGTTCGTCTCCGTCAGTGTCTCCTCCACAAAGCTCTCCCAGCGCCCACGGCAGTCCTCGGGGAGCCCTGCAGGGGTCAGGGTGAGCCCTGGGCAGGCACCAGGTCTCAGGCTAAGCATGGCTGACCTGGTGTACGTGGCCAGAAACGGGCAAGACTGGAGCCGGCAGTGCTGTAGCGACCCTGGTACAAAGGCACCTCTCTTCCCTGGGGCTCCAACACCCTTTCATTGTTCCTCAGCCCACTCCTGCACCTGAGTGCTCCAGACTCTGAGCTTCTCTCCACAGTGAACCCGGACCCTCTCTGTCTGCCCAGCTCTGCATACCCGGTTAGTGCCCAGGCCTGAAGGGGGGGAGATGAGGCAGGCCAGGCAGGGGCTGGCGCTCAGGGTGGACCCTGGAATCAGGTGAGCCCCAGAAATAGGGAACAGGGCCTGCCAGAGGCCTGCAGAGTCTGAGGCAGAGGGAAGCTGGATGGGGCAAGGGGTCTGAGCACAGGGAGCCCTGGTAGCCCGGCACGGGGCTCGGACTCACCTCGGATGGCCTCGCTGACGTGGCCCTGTACAGGGCCCCTCTCCAGGCTCTGTGCCACGGCGTTGGCGATACGTGTCAGGTGACCCATGTTCCCAAACCTCCGTCCCCCTGCGGCCCTGGAAGGAAGGGTAGGGGGCGTCACCAGGCTCTGCAGTCACCAACCAGGCGCAGACCACCTCAGGTACACGCCGCAGTCCAGCTGGTGGGCCCAGGAGCTGGGGTGACCCCACATGGGAAGGCAGGGGTGGGGGAAAGGTGCTCCCTGATGCCCTCACAGCACCCTTGGGAGTCAGACAGAGAACCCATTCGAGTCCCAAAGGGGACAGCCGCTCAGGTTAGGGACCCTGATACCAGAGCTGAGAACACAGGAAAACTGAGGCAGTGCGGGTCTCCCACCGAGGCCCTTGTCTGCCGAGGGACTGAGCCGTCTCCTCGAACCCACCCAGGTGCCCTCTGGATGGCTCAAGTGCTCACAAAGGTCCACAGAATGTCATACAGAAACTAACGGAAGGGATGCCCGGTCCCCATGAGCTGAGGAGGGAGCTGCCCTGGCAGTGTCCACAGCTCCTGTCGCGTCCCTGGGTTGAGTGGAGCCCCACACAACATGGCTCTTACTGTGTGTGATCGTTGGCTTCCCAGGCCTCCAGGATCCGCTGCACCAGACAGCACTGCTCGAACAGCTGCAGGGAGGAGGGGAGGAGTGTCTGCAGGACCCCGGATAGGGCAAAGGAGTCCCCGGGCCCAGTGGCCTGCACTCAGCATGCTCAGGGCTGGGCCACTGTGCCTTTGGGCCTCCACCCCCAGCAGCCCCCATCTCAGGCCACAACCCCGAGGCTGCCTAGATTTGTGTGTTCACTGAGGGTATCAGCGCTGGCCCTTCCTGTGGTCTGACTGCCCCAGCTAAGGCCCCAGGGTCCAGGGCTCTCCTGAGGGGCCCCTCCTGCCACCCCGGCTGTGGATGTGGGTGAAAGGAGCTGCGCCTCGTGGGCTTCTGGCTTCGAGTTTGCAAGCAGGTAGTCTGTGGTCTGTCCCAGGAGGGAGGACAGTCAACACACTCACAGTCGGGAGGGGGAACAGTCACACACCCACAGCTGGGAGGAAGGACAGTCAATACACCCATGCCAGGAGGGAAAACAGTCCATACCCATGGCCAAGAAGAAGACAGTCACACACACTCACAGTTGGGAGCGAGGACAGTCATGCACACCCATACCTGAAAGGATAACAGTCACACACCCCACCCATGGTTGCGAGGGAGGACAGTCACACACCCACAATAGCAGGAATAGCTGGTTCCAGACTGAGCAGCCCCCACCCTATGAGATGAGAAAAGCTGGGGAGGGGGGCTTACATGTGTCACCATTGTGTGCTCCTCGGGGTGACCGGCAGCAGGCTGGGGGGTCTCTGGCGGCTCGGCCACGCCATTGCCGTCAGGGCCAGCAGCTTCGGCCCTGTTCTCGGGGGCCGTGCGCGAGAGGATGGCGGCAACACAGAGCTCCACTTGAAAGTGCAGGAAATTGTTCCAGCTGTACTTGAAGAACAGGTCCTGGACAGGAAGCCGCCCATCACATGCCTGCCCGGCCCCAGAGCAGCCCAGGCCATGAACATGAACTGGGCAGTGCCGCATGGCCACAGCGCTCAAGGGGTGGCAGGGGGACCCCTCCATCCTAGCAGGGACACGGGTCTGCAAACAGGCATCTACGCAGCCACAACTGGACCAACAGTTGGTTGAGCAGAACGAACGTGCCAGGGACACGTGCCAGAGACAGGGAAGCAAGGAGGGCACTGTGCTGATCCTGCAGGTGGACAACCCGGGTTCAATCCCCAGCACCTCTTACGGAATGACATGAGTGCAGAATCAGAGTATCCCCGAGCACTGCCAGGTGTGGCCCCCAAAAACACAAAGGAAAAACAGCACATCTAGGCCACACATGCGGTGTCTAGCTGCAGTGATGCCTGCAACTCTGTTGCAAGGAGGTGGGAGCACCCTTCTGCACATGGAGACGGAGCATGTGCTGAACAAGCTAAGCCCCTGAGCTCCCCCCTCCTTGCTCCCCTTTAGAAATGGGGCTAGAGGGAGCCGGAGAGATAGCATGGTGGACGGTGGTTCAAATCTCAGCATCCCATATGGTCCCCTGAGCCTGCCAGGTGTAACCCAAAAACAAAAAAACAAAAACAAAAACAAAAAAAAACAAACAACAAAAAAAGAAATGGGGCTAGAGCGATAACACGGTGTGGAGGGTGCTTGCTTTGTACATGGCTGGCCCCGGGTTTCATCACTGGCATCCCATATGGTTCCCCAAGCCCATCAAGAGTGATTCCTGGGGCCAGAGCAATAGCAGAGCGATAAGGCGTTTGCCTTGCACGCGGCCAAATACAGGACAGATCCAGGTTCAAAACCTGGCATCCCATATGGTCGTTCCCCCTCCCCGCCCCCAACCTGCCAGGAGCAACTTCTGAACACGGAACCAAGAGCAACCCGAGTGCCACCGGGTGTGGACCCCCCCCCCCAAAAAAAAAAAAAAAAAAGAAAGAAAAAAGAGTGATTCCTGAGTGCAGAACCAGTAATAACTTTTTTTTTTTTTTTTTGGTTTTTGGGGCCACACCCGTTTGATGCTCAGGAATTACTCCTGGCTAAGCACTCAGAAATTGCCCCTGGCTTGGGGGACCATATGGGACGCCGGGGGATCGAACCGCAGTCCTTCCTTGGCTAGCGCTTGCAAGGCAGACACCTTACCTCTAGCGCCATCTCACCAGCCCCCAGTACTAACTCTTAAGCACTGGCAGGTGTGGCTCAAAAGCCAAAGACAACAACAACAAAAAGCTGGAGAGATGGAGAGACACCTTACATGTCTGAGTGCAGCCTTTGCATGCCAGATCCTGGGTGTCTGAGCGCTGTGCTAGGACAGTGTCATCGTGAACGAAAACCAGCCAGAAGAAACCCTTAGCTGACACTGCATGAAAGCACCCAAGGGAACCTGTGTGGTGGCTGGAACCAGCTAGAAGAATGTGGCAGATTCAGAGCAGGAAGGTGCTGCACAACAGACTCAGACATGGTGTGGGCTGGTGGGGGGCGGGGGGAAGGTGGCCTGCGATGGCCAGGGTCTGAGAAAACAAAGAAGTTCTAGACAAGCTGGTGATAGAGGCTGGAGCCCTACTGGAACATCTGGTCAGGAAGGGAGAGGCAGGATAGTGGGTAGAGCTGTTCTGGCCAACCCAGGTTCAATCCCCAGCATCCGACATGGTCCTGAGTCCCACCAGGAGTGAACCTTGGGCAAAGAGTGGGGGTGTGGTTTAAAAATAGCAAAGGAGGAGCTGGAGAAAGAGCACAGCGGTAGGGCCTAGCATGCAGCCGACCCCCATCGCCAGGGGTGATTTCTGAGTGCAGAGCCAGGAGGAGTAATTCCTGGTGTGCTGTTGGGTGTAGCCCAGAAACCAACCAATCAATAAATAAAATTTAAAAAAAAAAAAAAAAAAAAAAAAAAAAAAAAAAAGGGGCCGGGCGGTGGCGCTAAAGGTAAAGGTGTCTGCCTTGCCAGCACTAGCCTAGGACGGACCGCGGTTCGATCCCCCGGTGTCCCATATGGTCCCCCAAGCCAGGAGCGACTTCTGAGCGCATAGCCAGGAGTAACCCCTGAGCGTCAAATGGGTGTGGCCCAAAAACCAAAAAAAAAAAAAAAAAAAAAAAGAAAAGGAAAAACTGGTGACAGTCATACAATAATGTCGCTGAATTAAAATCAGCTGACAAGTGATCAAGATGACCACGCTTATGAAAATGCAGTTTAACTCCATGAGATCTGAGTTGGTGAAAGAGTGTGGCAGGCCAGGTTTGACCCTTCCCCCACAAGCACTGCTGGGAGTGACTCCTAGCCCAGAACCAGGAGGAGCCTCTTGGCAGCACAGTGTGTGGTGTAAAGAACTGGACACTATATAAACTATATAAACTTAAACAGAACATTTCAAGGTAGTGGAGAGACTGTTCAAGTCCTTTTAAATTCTTTCTTTTTGGCCAAACCTGGTGGTGTCAGGGGTTACTCCTGGCTCTGAACTCAGAAATCGCTCCTATCAGGATCAGGAGACCATATGGGATTCCAGGGATCAAATCCTGGTTGGCCACATGCAAGGCAAATGCCCTCCCTGATGTACTGTCACTCCAGCCCCATCCTTTTTATTTTGGTTTTAGGGTCACACCCGGCGGCACTCAAGGGTTACTCCTGGCTCTACACTTAGAAATTGCTCCTGGCAGAATCAGGGGACCATATGGGATGCCGGGATTTGAACCACTATCCTTCTGTGTGCAAGGCAAACACCATCCCTCCATTCTATCTCTTCGGCCCCAGCCCCATCCTTTTGTTTCTTATTAGATCACAATGAGAGAGACAGTCACAGAATAGTTCATGGTTGAGTTTCAACCATACAGTGTTCCATCTCCGTTCCTTAAAATGTTCTGTTCCTGACGGCGGCCTTCCCAGAAGTGTGAAGACACGAGGCTGATCCCACAAGGCCCCACACAGTCGCTCTGAGCCCTTTAGCAAAGCTTCCCACTTGTTTCAAATGGTTTTTGCAGTGTCAGGGATGAACCCAGGGCCTCAGTGCTACATCCCCAGCACTGCAGAACTATTTTCTTTTTTTTTTAGTTTGTTTTTTGGGGGCCACACCTGGTGGCACTCAGGGGTTACTCCTGGCAGGCCCGGGAGACTATATGGGATGCCAGGGATCGAACCTGGGTCCATTCCGGATCGGCAGCATGCAAGGCAAATGCCCTACTGCTGTGTTATCACTCTGGACCCTCCTGAAGAGCTTTAAATGCAGCTAAATGCCAGATCGAGTGCCAACATGGGGGTCAGAAATTCTTTCTGCCTCGGGAAGCTTCTGGGGGGCTTGTGCGAACCCCCAGTGCACACGAAGGGTCTGGCCAACACTGCCTTCAGTGCACTGGGCCCTGCAGCCTGCCTGGGTATGGCCCTGGAGGCAGATTGTCAGGATGAGACGGAATCTCACCCCTACCCTTCGACCAGGCCAGAGCCTTGTCTTTGTGCAGGCACTTCTTTGGCAGCCCAGTGCCTCAGTGGCCATGCTGAGCTCCTCTGCCTCCTGGATCTGTGTGTCCAGACGGACCCAAGAAGGGCTCATCTGCTCAGTAGACGTGCTACCCAGAGCTCACAGGGAGCCTCCCGACAGACACACCTTCCTGCTGCCACACACAGCTGCCACCGGCCCTGTCCCACATGCAGTGCGGGAATGGGCACTCAGCAGCAGAAGGTAGTCAGCAGCAAGAGGCATTCACCAGCAGGAGCACTCACCACCAGCAGGAGGCACTCACCAGCAGAAGCCCCATGGTGTTGAGCCGGCAGAGCTCCCGGTGGATGCTGGGTGTGTCTGTGTGCAGCAGCGCAGCCATGAGACGGGCGCCGTGCAGACGGGCACTCCCCAACGGCTCCTCCAGCACCCCGATGGTAGTCAGGATGGCTGACTTCTGCAAGCAGAGGAGGAGGCACTGCCAGGGGCCTTGGAAGCAGCTGGGAGTTCAAAGGGCAAGAGCACGGGCTCGGCGGACGGACGGCGGGGGAAGGCTAGGCTCCGTCTGTCCCAAGCTCTGGATGAACACTCCTACCCCCCAAGGAGCAAGCTGTATAGCCCTGAGCACCTGCCTGTGTGAACCCAGAGCCAAGGAAAACAGAGGAAAGCATAGGATGCAGGACTGTCAAGGGCAGTGCCCCGAGGATGGGCTTCCAGAGCCCTGAGTGGCAGCTGCTGGGACCCAGCGCAGAGCACTGTGCTCCCACACTCGCTCCTTTTCGCTGAGGGACATTCCAGAACCCTCCCTTCATGGAGCTTTCTGTGGAGCTAGCCAGGAGGCAGGTGGGGCGGTAACTGGTGGGGCCGAAGAGTCGTCCCTACCCTTCCCCGCGTGAGGCCAGAGTCACTGGGCTGGGACCAGCCAGCCCTGAGGGAGGGCCTGGAGGACAGTCCCCCAACCCAGTGGCCAGACCCATACCTTTGGCGGGCTGAGCAGCAGCTGGTGGAAGTCCTTCAGCCTCGGCTCAATGCCATGCAGCACGCCCCTGCTGACGGTGCCTGACGGCCGCTCCAGTCCCTGAGAAAAGCAGTCCAGCAGGCCGTCTGCCCTGTGGGAGAGGGCAGACAGGTGACGCCAGGGTACCGGTACCCACACCCGCTCCCCACCAACGCTCATTTTGGGACAACCCCAACCCTGGAACCCCATAGAGGGGTCATGAAAGGCCCCCAGTCTACAAGTCAGATGTGAGTGGTAGAAACATTTAAACAAAGAAAAGCTAGAAGAGCAGCCAGAGTGATAACACAGCAGGGAGGGCATTTGCCTGGCATGTGGTCAACCCGGATTTGATCCCCAGAATCCATATGGCCCCTGAGCACAGAGTCAAGAGTAACCTCTGAGCACTGCGATGTGTTCCCCAAAAAGGAAAGAAATAAAGAACAGAAAAGCTACAAGGAAGGCTGAGTGGCTCCTCAACCTTCTCGGTCTGTTCCTCTCATCTCGGGCAGGACCATCAGGATGAAAACGCACATCCACAGGAGGTGCTCCCAAAATAAAGACAGACAGACAGACAGACAGACAGACAGACACACACACACACACACACACACACATGGCACACGCATACTGACATACCCATGAAGATGTATGCAGACAGATATGCAGCCCAGGTGTACAGCACAGCACACACACTCACACACATTACACTCGTGTATGGGGACACACGTGCAGGGAGCGTGCAGAGGCCTCACCCGGCCCGCCGGGTGTCCAACAGGCTCAGCAGCACCTGTGTGCCACAGACCAGGCAGCTCTCTGTCTGCTCGCCGTCGAACATGTTCTTCAGAAGCTGCTCCACGCAGTCCTGCCTGTGCACACACGGGGGACTCACCGTGGAGCCGATGGCGTGGAGCCTCCCTCCCCGAGCCCTGACACTGGGCACACGGCACAGCTGGCTCGTCCCCACAGGACTGGCAGAGCGGGCTGACAGCTGTCTGGCTCTGAGCAGGGCTCAGAAGGCCCTGTGGCCCGGCCTGCCCAGCTCATTGTAGGCCCAGCACTCACGACTCCAGCACTGTGAGGAGGGGGTCCGGCTCGGGAGCCTCTGGCAGCTGGCCACCCTGCTCTCTGCCCAGCCGAATGATGTCACAGAGAGTCTGGGACGCATTGGACTGCCTCTGCAAGGACAGGGAAAGGACACCTGAGGCCTGGCTCACAGAGAGATCTCATCTTAGTCTTGAGGGGAGGGGGCATGGGGCTGTATCCCAGGACTGCTACGGGTTCGAGAGGGCAGACTCAGCTCTCCACAAGGGGTCCATTCTGAGAAAAGCCGCCCATGTGGTTGCGTCCCAGACATGGCACTTCACAGATCCCACCCAACTGCTGCTGGTGAGCAGCAGGGTCAAGTGGACCAGTGACACAGAAAACAACAACTTTTTTCTTCTCTCCCAACTTGGGGCATGAGGCAGCAATGGTGGTGCTCTGCGGGCTGAGGGCCATGGCAGAGGAAGTCAGCCCTGGGCACAACGGGAAGCTGAGCCCCAGGCAGCTGTGTCTCAGTGCGGGAGAGGCGGGATATGGCCTGGAGCAGGACTGCGGTGCAGCAGCTTGGGGTTGGGTCTGCCTTCACTCTGCACTACACACACCTGGAGCAGCAGCCTGGGGTTAAGGATGACGGGAATAGGGGAATAGGGCTAGGGTGGGGGCAGCAGCCAGAATCAGGACTTGGGCCCACGGAGTTCAACCCATTACTCAGCCATGCTTACAGGGACCAGAGGCTGGCCTTCTTTCTTTTTCTTTTCTTCCTTTCCTTTCCTTTCCCTCCCTCCCTCCCTCCCTTTCCTTTTCCTTCCATCTTCCTTCTCTCCTTCCTTCCTTTCCTTCCTTCCTCTCTCCCTTTCTTTCTTCCTCTTCTTTTCTTTCTTTTCTTTTCTTTTTTTTTTTTTTGGTTTTTTTTTGGGCCACACCCGTTTGACGCTCAGGGGTCCGTTCCTTGGCTAGCGCTTGTAAGGCAGACACCTTACCTCTAGCGCCACCTTCCCGGCCCCCTTTTCTTTCTTTTCCTTCCTTCCTTCCTTCCTTCCTTCCTTCCTTCCTTCCTTCCTTCCTTCCTTCCTTCCTTCCTTCCTTCCTTCCTTCCTTTCTTTCTCCTTTCTCCTTCCTTCCTTCCTTCCTTCCTTCCTTCCTTCCTTCCTTCCTTCCTTCCTTCCTTCCTTCCTTCCTTCCTTCCTTCCTTCTTCCTTCCTTCCTTTCTCTCTCTCTCTTTTAAAAAAAGACCCTTCACCAGTGCAACATTCCCATCACCAATGTTCCAATTGTACCTCCTCTCCACCCCACATTGGCCTGTACTCTAGACAGGCTTTCTACTTCCCACATTCAGTCCCTTCTTTCTTTTCTTTCTTTCCTTTCCTCTTCCTCACTTCCCTTCTTTCTTCCTTCCTCCCTTCTTTCTTTCACTTTTCTTTCTTCCCTCCCTCCCTACTTTCCTTCCTTCTCTCCTCCCTTAGTCTCTTTCATTCTTACTCTGCTCTCTCATTCTGTCTCTCAACCTGTTTCTGTGTCTGTCTCATCTCATTCTCTCTCTCTCTCAAACTGTTTGTCTCTCATTCTGTTGGCCACTGCCTCTCTCACTCTTGTCTGTCCCTTGCATTCTCTCTGATGCTATCTCTCTGTCTGTATCTCTCTTATTCTCTCTAACTCTTTCTTACACTATCTGGCATTCTCTGTCTTTCTCATTTTGACTCTGTCTGTCTGCTTCTCTCTCTCTCTCTCTCTCATTTTTTTTTTGGCTTTTGGGTCACACCCAGCAGCACTCAGGAGTTACTCCTGGCTCTGTGCTCAGAAATTACTCCTGGCAGGCTCGGGGGACCATATGGGATGCTGGGAATCAAACTCACATTTGTCCTGGGCCAGCCGCATGCAAATGCCCTACCACTGTGCTATCTCTCTGGTCCCTCACTGTCACTCTGATCTCTGTCCTATCCCTGTCTCTCTATCTCTCTTGAGCAGGCATGAGAAAGAGTACAGAGAAGCCAGCAACCACAGGGGGCCCCACAATTTAAAACCGAGGGGCCAACAATTTAAAACACTAAAACAATTTAAAGTGGTCACTAGGGATCCCGGACAAAGACTGAGTTTGAGACTCCAGACGTCTCCCACCAGCCCCCAGCCCACAACAACGGAGATGGAAATAGTTCATGAAAGCCACCAGGTCTCAGGGCGGTCTGACTCAGTCACAGAGCAGACAATCCTCCGTGTGCCCGCAAGAAGGCAGGAGGCCAGGAAGCGGCCGGGGGGAGGACTCACGTCTTCGTCCTGGCTCGGATGGATCAGCCCCACCAGCCTCTGGATGATCCTCTCTTCATTCAGCCACTGGAAGGGAGAGGCCCGTCCCTGACTCTGCTCCTGCCTGCAGGGACCAGGCCAGGCTCGGGCCACAGGGGGCTCCACGCCATACGTGCCCCTGACTCTGAGGAACAAGGGACCGGGCTCAGGTGTGACCCGCTGATAAAGGAGGGTCTGGGATAAGTGTCTGAGAGGAGCCTCTGTTGCCTGCAGCCTAGGACAGGCCCAGGCTCAGCAGACTCAGCTTTTCTCCCTGGGTACAGGGGCACTGGGAGGACTCAGGGCTCCAGTTCCAGGGTGCTCGGTGCCCACAGGTGGGGCCAGAGGCTCCCCTGAGTGTCAGCACAGCTGTTGTGGAGCAGCAGTGAGAATTAGTTCCCAGTGAAGGGGGCTGAGCAGAGATGAGCCCGACTGTGACCTGGCCCAACCCCAGGAGCCTGCAGGACGGGATCCCAGCTTGCTACCTCCCGCTGTTGGCCGTGGCTGCTGCTCTAAGTGATTGGGCAATATCTGTCCTGGGCTGCCCCGTAAGTGTCACCTCATTGGGCTGAGGACCAGCCTCCTGCCCTCTCCCTGCCACATCTAGGCCCAGCTTCTCGGCCTGGTACCCAGTGTACCAGGGGACACTCACATGCAGGACGCCCTGCCGCAGTGTGGCCGGCTCCACGCAACTGACGAGCCGCAGCAGCAGGTCCATGAGGGCCGAGGTGCCGAGGTGCTTCAGCACCAGGCTGATAAACTGTTCCTTCTTCTTCAGGAACACCAGTACCTGGAAACAAGCACAGGATTAGCAGCCGCAGAGGGAGCACTGGTGATGGCACTGAGATGAGGAGAGAAGGCAGAACACCAGGCTGAAGGGAAGAGGGTGTGAGGCTTGCTGACACTGCCAGGCGCCTGTTTTCCCAGCAGAAACAAGCTAAAAGCTAGTAGCTTGTTGTAGTAGTTAGCTGGGTGGGAAAACTGACAGAGCCAGAAGCAAGCCCTGGGGGCCTGGAGAGATAGCACAGCAGCGTTTGCCTTGCAAGCAGCCTATCCAGGACCAAAGGTGGTTGGTTTGAATCCCGGTGTCCCATATATGCCTGCCAGGAGCTATTTCTGAGCACACAGCCAGGAGTGACCCCAGAGCATTGCTGGGTGTGGCCCAAAAACCAAAAACAAAAACAAAAAAAAAGAAGTAAGCCCTGGAAAGTGCTGGGCGTGACAAAGTGAAAAGGAGGTAAGGCGTTTGCCTTGCATGCAGAAAGACAGTGGTTCGAATCCCGCATCCCATAGGGTCCCCCGAGCCTGCCAGGAACGCTTTCTGAGCAGAGAGCCAGGAGTGACCCCCGAGCACTGCCGGGTGTGACCCAAAAACCAAAGGAAAAAAAAAATGGAGTTCCTGGGGTAAGAGAGATAGCACAGTGGTAGGGCATTTGCCTTGCATGTAGCTGATTCAGGACAAATGGTGGTTCAAATCCCAGCATCCCATAAGGTCCCTGGTGCCTGCCAGGAGGAATTTCTGAGTGCATAGCCAGGAGTAACCCCTGAATGCTGCTGGGTGTGGGCCAGAAACAAACAAACAAAAGAGTTCCTTAAGTGGCTGGAGTTGACAGTACAGTGGGGATGGCTCTTGCTTTGCACTAGAAAGACTCAGTTTGATCCCTGGCATTCCATATGGTTCTAAGACCACCAGGAGTGATCCCTGACCTCAGAGCCAGGAGTAAGTCAGCCCTCTCCAATTCCCTGAGTTCCTCTTACAACTGCCCCCAATTAGGGGCTGGGCGGTGGCGCTAGAGGTAAGGTGCCTGCCTTGCCTGCGCTAGCCTAGGACAGACCGCGGTTCGATCCCCCGGCGTCCCATCTGGTCCCCCAAGCCAGGAGCGACATCTGAGCGCATAGCCAGGAGTAACCTCTGAGCATCACCGGGTGTGGCCCAAAAACAAACAAAAAAAAAAAAAACAAAAAAAAACAACTGCCCCCAATTAAATTCTTTTTTTTTTTTTTTTTCTCTGGCCCGGAAGTCAGTCACACCACGTGCTCCACATGAGCTCCCCAGAACGACTCGGTGGGACACACAGCAATACCCGCCCTAGGGCAGAGCAGACACTCACTTGGTCTGTCTTCCTGGCGATGAGATTGCCGATGGTCTTGCTAAAGAAACTGGCCAGCAGAGGGTTGAGAGGCGGCTCGTGGTCCAGGAAGTCATAGAGAAGGCCCAGCAGGGCCTCGTCGCCTCCCAGCCGGTCGTTGATCTGTGGCACATCGCAGGTCAGCAGCTCGCAGGCGGTGTTTGGGTATCTGCAAGAGCAGCCAAGCAACTGGAGGTGAAGTGAGACTCCTGTGACGTCCGAGAACAGCTTCAAGGACCCGGCTCTGAGGAAGCAGGTCATTGCTTCTGCGGTAGCAGAACTGGCTCCGGGATCCTTGGGCCCCAGTATGGCGGGGCGGGGCCCCTAGAGCAACCGGTGTGCACGCGCACACACACCTATACACACACCACCAATAGATCTAAAGATCTCAAGGGGAAAATGTGATTCTGTGACTAGCTGTGGGTTTTTTGTTTGTTTGTTTGTTTTTGGGCCACACCCAGCAACACTCAGGAATTACTCCTGGCTCTGCACTCTCCTGGCAAGGCTCTCAGCAGACCATACGGGATGCCAGGAATCGAACCACCATCCATCCTGGATCAGCTGCATGCAAGGCAAGCGCCCTGCCTCTGCTCTCTCTCTGACCCCACTTGCTGTGGGTTTTAATCAGTGGAGGTTCAGAAGCTCTTTGCCTCTCCTCTCTGCGGCAGGCTCTCTGCTCGCCAGAGGCTTTCTCCATCCATCTCTCTGCCTGTGGCCTTGGCCACGCCCAACACAGGCTCACCTCCTGCGGACACAGTGAGTGAGGAGACACTCACTGGCATTCCACCACACTCACTTCCCTTCTCCACAGAAGCTGGTCCCTGCCTCCACTTTCCTCCCGGGGCCTGCCTGTCCCCACAATGAACCAGACAGAGAAGGCTCCTCCTAGACCGAAGTAGTGCTGGTAGATACAAAACTGCTCCTAGCCTGACTTTGGACAGCAAAAGGCTCAGGGCCTCTAGGCCCTGCAAGGCCTGTGGTTCATCCTGGAGAAGAGTGCTCTCCCGGGACATCCTGCTCTCCATGGGACAGCGGCAGTCCTGCACATGGCAGAATCTGTGTGTGCCTGGGCATCCAGGCTCACCCACCCATTGTCTCGGGAAGCAAGCAGCTACGAATTAGAACAGGGTCCGGCACACAGTCGGTCTGCGCCAAGTGCAGCTACTACTCCAGGAAGCCACCAAAGGGTCCAGGCACTGGGCTTAAGTGAAGCTGAGGTCACTGGGCAAAGTGGTCCCCAGCGCCCTTTCCCCTCCCAAAGCCACACTCCCAGCCCCGAGTATGTCACTATACGCATCCTCATCCATTTCCTGCGATGCTGATGGCTGATTCTCATGGCCTCTTCCCTGTCTCTCCACAAAACACACACAGCCATCAGCTCTGTCCATGCAGAACTCAAAGGGAACAAGAGAGACTGTGTGATCCAGTTGATGCTTTGAAAGGCCTCATTTTTCTTTTCTTCATGAGTTTGGGATTTGGGGGCCCTACTGGGTGGCATACAAGGGCTATTTTTCTTGGCTGTGTTTAGGGATCGCTCCTGGCAGGGCTCAGACCACAACACGGGTACCGAGGATCAAACTAGAACTGACTACATGCAAGGCTGGAACAGTCCTTCCTGTACTCTCTCTCTAGCCTCCCTCAACAGGGCTTCCTAAACCTTTTCTACCCATATCCACTTTTTGTTTCATTTTGGGGCCACACCCGGCAACAGTCAGGAGTTACTCCTGGCTCTGCACTCAGAAATTTATCCTGGCAGCTTGGGGGACCATATGGGATGCCGGGGGTTTAATCCAGGTCCATCCCCAGTCGGTCACGTGCAAGGCAAATGCCTTACCGCTGTGCTATCACTCTGGCCCCCCATATCCACTATATATATATATATATATATATATATATATATATATATATATATTTTTTTTTTTTTTTTTTTGCTTTTTGGGCCACACCCAGTGACACTCAGGGGTTGCTCCAGGCTATGTGCTTAGAAATTGCTCCTGGCTTAGGGGACCATATGGGACACCAGGGATCGAATGAAGGTTCATCCTGGATCAGCCACATGAAAGGTCTTACCACTGTGCCATCACTCTGGCCCCCTACATCCACTTTTTTTTTGGTGTTACTCCTGGCTGTCTGCTCAGAAATAGCTCCTGGCAGGCACGGGGGACCATATGGAACACCAGGATTCGAACCAACCACCTTTGGTCCTGGATCGGCTGCTTGCAAGGCAAACACCGCTGTGCTATCTCTCCGGGCCCCCCACATCCACTTTTGCCTGAGGAATTTCGCACGGGTGAGCACTGGCAGAAAAGCCTCTGGAAAAACGACAGTCATGTAGATATTCCACATGGAAATGTAAGCAACTGAGTCTGGTCACACACACTATTGGGATTCATCATACAGCTGATCTTGCATTTTTGCTCGCAGCACATTCAGAAACTTTTCCTTAATGTCTAATGTTCCACAACCCCCCAAATTCAGTGAGGTGTCAGTTCACAGGATTTTTTTGGTGTGTTTGGCTTTGGTTTTTAGTCATCCCCCATGACACTCAGGGCTCACTCCTGGCAGGGCTATGGGGATCACACGGGGTTCCGGGAATTGAACCCAGGTCAGTGGCATGCAAGGCAAGTGCCCTCTTCACTGTTTCATCTCTCCAGCCCCAACCCACAAGGTCGAAACCCGTCTCCCCCGGGAAATTTTGCTTCAGTCTGGTCCTGCTCTCAGCTCAGCTCTATGTTCACTCACCCCTAAATTCCCCCTACCTCTGGCTTTAAAACTACCGCATTACCACCATTCTCAGAATGAAGACAGCCAGCCTGTGTCAGCCTCATGTGAGGCAAGCCTTACCTATTTCTGGGGGCTATAAGCAGAGGTGCTGCTGGAGCCAGGGTGCATCTATCCCCCTCCAGCAAAGCTCCCTGGGACCAAGGATGAGAGGCCTTCAGAGAAGGGTGGACAGCAGACCTGTCGGCTAGTGCTGCCCTGCTTGTCTCTCTGTAGCAGACTGCTGCGGCCCAGCAGTACCAACTTGGGTCAGAATGTGAGCCTGGCCTCACCCAGAGGCAAAGCCTCACCTCACCTGAGAGCCTTGGGGGCTACAGTGGACTGTCCCTCTCTTGGTCGTGACTCAGTCCCACAGGCTGAGGGCTCCCCGGGGAGGGAGCCTCCTTCTCTCCAGCACCCACAGGCCCATCCCAGAGCTGGCCACTGGCTCTCCTCCATCCCCCTGGCCGCTGTACTAGCAGCACACACACCCCTCCGGCCCGGCCCAGGGGCAGCGGCCCAACCCTCCTGCTGGCAGAGTGCCCCTGGCACCCTCGTGCTGCTGGGACCGGCCTTTCTGGGACCCACATGCAGCCTCGGCTTCCGAGCCTAGGACAAGGCTCACAGCTCCGGCATTTCCATCAGCCCCGTGCATTTCTTGGGGCGGGCACCAGGCTCAAGCCCCAGCCCTGGCTGAGCTCCAGCACTGCTGGCCAGTACCACCTCAGTACATACTTGAAGCGGACCTTCTCGTCCATGTCCAGGGGCGGGTCACGCGTGACGAGGCTCACCAGCTCCTCCATACACTGCGGCCGGCACAGGAAGTCCAGCAGCTTCCGGTTCTGAGCCTTGCACTCCTGCAGGACGTCGTCCTCGTCCATCAGCTCATGCAGGGTCACATCCTCCTTCTCCAGCAGCTTGTCCACATGGGACGTGGCATTCAGGTCGAACTTCCAGAACATGGTGGTGACCGCGGAGCAACTGCAGGCAAAGACAGAGTCACATGTCTTGTGACGGCGCACCCAAGCGGCCAGAGAGCGTCCCCGTCAATGGGCACCTCCCAGGGCCTCTGCCGCCCTCGAGGTAGCCCTGGGCAGACCCGGGCCAGCGTCTGTGTGGCCCAAAAGTCTCCTCTCGGCCAACACGTCCCCCACAAGTCAGCAGTGGGGGCAGCCTCATCCCTAGTAGGTTAGTGACTCACAGGTCACACCCTAGTCCAGGTCTGGGCAACCCTCCCAGACTCCGCTTACTCACTGAATCCCAGGCTAGCAGGAGGACTGCCTCGGGCTCGCCAGTCCTGAAAACAAGGGGCCCCAGGAACACCCTCCTCAGGGGTTCCGCACCCCAGGGCTGGGGCCAGGCAGGCAGCGACAGCCACGACCCAAAAGGATGTCAGAGCACTAACCCGAGCAGCAGCCGTGTTTCACTGATGAGCCCTCGGCCAAGCGCAGCCCACACCCATCTGCCCGTTCACTGTCAAGACCCCTCCTACCTGCTGCCCACTGCCAGGGTCATCCCTGCTAGCAGCTCACAGGCAGGGCCCTCTGACCCTGCTAGCAGCTCACAGGCAGGGCCCTCTGAGGCTGCGCCCGGGGCCCTGTTCTCAGCCTGGAGCACACCTCACACTTCTTTTTCTCCTGTCTCACTAGAGGCCACGACGAACCCTCCCGAGAGGGTTGCAAGCGAGACCCTGAAGCTCTGACACCCCTATCGGGCCTCCACCTAGAAAACACCGAGTTCAGTCACCTCCCCACTCTGGGCACCAGCCAGGACATGGGTTCGATCAGCCTCTTCTCTGCCACCCAGCCCCTTCCTTCTGCAGAACGAGCAGCACAGCGCCTGCTTCTTTCACAAAGCAAAACCTCTGCTTTCGACCTTACAGGGACCATTACTTGCAAGAGGATGGAAACAGCCAGGATCTGTCTTTTCTAGGACATCAAGTGGCACGCCTCGGTCTGTGTGCCGGGGCCTCAGAGTCCTCAGGGCCAGTCACCCTTGAGAGCTGCTGAACCAAGATTACTTTCCAAATCTGCCTCTTGCCCCTGCCTCTCTCTGTCACTGTCACCAACACCCACTGACTCCAGCTCCCACCACTCACCAGGCTCCTCTGTGCAAGACCCCTCAGGCACTGCCCACTGTTCCCTGCACTCCCCAGCCAGGTTACAAGGGCAAACACACCTCTACTGTTCTTCATGCTCCCTGTCCTCCCTCATCAGGGACCCCAAAGTGTGCGGTGGTGAGGCTTCCTGGGATGACGCACAGCGTCACACACCTGTACCATACACAGCCTTGGAGTGTACAACCCTACCCTGCACACACACACACACCACACACAGGCACAGGGACAAGGACGTGCACCCTCCTGCATATCAACACACACACACACACACAACCACACACCTGCACACATAACCTGCAGACACAGCTGAGCACACCAGCCTGGCCACACTCAGTGTTAGAGGCTCTGACTTGCAGTTACAAAAACTGGACTGGACAAGTAGTACCGTGGGTAGGATGCTTGAGCTCCAACGTCCCATAGAGTCCTGCTAGGAGGACTCCCTGAATGCAGAGTCAGGAGGAAGTCCTGAGCATGCCCACACATGTGTGGCCCTACACATTCTCTCTCTCTCTCTCTCTCTCTCTCTCTCTCTCTCTCTCTCTCTCTCTCTCTCTCCCTCTCTCTCTCCCTCTCCCTCTCCCCCTCTCTCTCCCCTCTCTCTCTCTCTCTCTCTCTCCTCCCTCTCTCTCTCCCCTCTCTCTCTCTCCTCCCTCTCTCTCTCT
Organism: Suncus etruscus; assembly: GCF_024139225.1. Taxonomy (NCBI): domain Eukaryota; kingdom Metazoa; phylum Chordata; class Mammalia; order Eulipotyphla; family Soricidae; genus Suncus; species Suncus etruscus. Next base: position 469,661 of record NC_064851.1, read on the forward strand.
CTCCCCTCTCTCTCTCTCTCTCCTCTCTCTCTCTCTCTCCTCTCTCTCTCTCAGCAACAAATAAAACATGTTGCAGAAGCTCTGCAGTTATCCTCAGTTTCCTTTCTTTTTTTGTAAACAGTGAATGACTAATGGAGCCTTGATCTGTTATTGGGTCTGTTATCCTTTGTTTTTAAATGAAGCATTGAGATAATTTACAATTTAATACACTTGAGTTTAAGAAACTTGAAAAAAAATTCAACACCCTTTTCATGAGAAAAACACTCAATAAAGTGGAAAATAGAACTTCTGAACCTGGTGAAAGGCATCTTGCAAAAATCCTAGTGCTCTCTGTATACACTAATGATGACACAACGAGTGCTTTCCTTTCGGGACTGGAACAAGAGACGTCTAGCCACCTCTACTCAAGGTTGCAGAGAAATTCCTAGGGGATACCATAGGGTGAGAAAAGAAAATGAAACAGATTAGAAAGGAGTAAGTAAGACTGTCTTTGCTTGCAGGTGACATAATTGTGCAAACAAATGACTATGAAATCTCTAGAGCAGATGTGGCAACCTTGCTATGTCAATAAACAAAAATTGACTGCACTTCTACATATTTGTGATGAAAATTGGAAAATGAAAATTCAAGGGCCAGATAGCTCAGCAATAGGGCATTTGCCTTGTACACAGCCGATCCAGGACGGACGGTGGTTCAATTCCTGGCATCCCATATGGTCCCCTGAGCTTGCCAGAGCGATTTCTGAGTACAGACCCAAGAGTAACCCCTGAGCGCTGCCAGGTGTGACCCAAAAACCAAAAAAAAAAAAAAAAAAAAAAAGGAAAATGAAAATTCAAAAAGCTTTCAATAACATCTCAAAATCCAAATACGTAAAGATAATTTAATCAAGTATGTGCAAAAGAAAACTACTTAAAATACAGAACCCGGCTGATCCAAGCACAGAGACTTTGAAGGGGTTAGGAAGGAAGTACAGGAGTCGGGGTGCCGGTCTTCCATGTGGGAAACTCTGGCCCAATCCCCAGCACCACCTGGTCTCCCGCACGTCTGAGTGTGGTTCTGGAGGCCCCTGGACCATGTGCAGGGCCTGAGCAGCACCACGCCCTCTGGCCCAGAGTCACTGGCAATGGCCCCCGAGCCACCTGATCACAAAAGAACGAAGTGGGCAAGAGAAGACCAAGAGGGAGCATAGTTTGTTGGCACCTGCTCTGCATGGAGGAGGTCATAGGTCAGTTTGATCCCCAGCACCACCTGGTCCCCTGAGCACCAGCAGGAGTGACCTTGGAGTAGCCCAGAATAGCCCTTGAACACCAGTGGGTATGGCCCCCCCAAAACAAATCTTTTTTTGTTTTGTTTTTGTTTTTGAGTCACACCTGGCGGTGCTCAGGGGTTACTCCAGGCTCTGTGCTCAAAAATTGCTCCTAGCAGACTCAGGAGACCATATGGGATGCCGGGATTTGAACCACCGTCAGTCCTGTGTTGGCCACGTAAAAGGCAAACACCCTACCGATGTGCTATCGCTCTGGCTCCCAACCCCAAACAAATCTTAAATATAAAAGTTGAAAATGGGGCCGGAGAGATAGCATGGCGGTAGGGTGTTTGCCTTGCATGCAGAAGGACAGTGGTTCGAATCCCAGCATTTCATATGGTCCCCCGAGCCTGCCAGGAGCAGTTTCTAAGTGTAGAGCCAGAAATAACCCCTGAGCACTGCTGGGTGTGACCCAAAAACCAGAAAAAGGAAAAAGAAAAAGTTGAAAATGGGCAAAAGAACGAGAAGACTGTGTCTCAGGCCCTAAGCTCAGGCCCAGCTCTGTATAGCAACAGAGTGGGCAAGGATCCAGACAGACGTCCCATGGAACAGCACATTTCAGTCATGCTCAAGGACCTGCCAGCAAAGGGCCAAATGGAGGCTGGGAAAAAACATGGGGTGGTCCTATGACACCAGTACTGAAAGGCTCAAGCAGTAGGGTGCTGTCAGATTTGACTCTCTGAGAAACTCTGGGGATTCCCTAAGACTTCTCAGCCCCACCTAGGAGCCCCCACTGAGCAAAGAAGAGCAGGCTGGACACCACGTAGGCTGGGCACAAGATGTACACCAGGAGGCCCAGATTCTACCCACAGCATACGGTCTCTTCAGCACTGCCAGGGGTCACCCCTAAACACAGAGCCAGGAGTGGTCCTCAAAGTGTCCCAGATTAAAATAAATAAAAACTATCTGCCCTAGGACTGATATGCATGGAGCTGAAAAGCCTCATATACTGTGAAAGGATATAAGTGGTCCATTCACGTTGGAAAACGTTGCCAGTTTCTTACCAGTTCGGCACACACTTGCCCACATGACCAGCAATTCAACTCCCAGATATGCCCCAAGAGAAATGGATGAACGTCCAAGCAAGGACTTCTCTTTGAAAGCCTCCAGCTACCAGGAGCCTACAGTCAGTCAAGTAGGTTACCATTGAGCTCTCTCCCGAGTTAGGAGAGAGCTCAGTAAGGATATCTCGACTGATACTGAAAATGCTCATCTGGGGCCGGAGACATAGCATAGAGGTAAGGTGTTTACCTTGCATGCAGAAAGTCGGTTAGGGGCCGGCGAGGTGGTGCTAGAGGTAAAGTGTCTGCCTTGCAAGCGCTAGCCAAGGAAGGACCGTGGTTCGATCCCCTGACGTCCCATAGTGTCCCCCCCAAGCCAGGGACAATTTCTGAGCGCTTAGCCAGGAGTAACCCCTGAGCATCAAATGGGTGTGGCCCGAAAAACCAAAAAAAAAAAAAGTCGGCGGTTCAATTCCCGGCATCCCATATGGTCCCCTGAGCCTGCCAGGAGTGATTTCTGAGCATAGAGCCAGGAGGAACCCCTGAGCGCTGTGAGTGTGACCTAAAAACCAAACCAAAAAAAAAAAGAAAAGAAAAGAAAAGAAAAGAAAAGAAAAGAAAAGAAAAGAAAAGAAAAGAAAAGAAAAGAAAAGAAAAGAAAAGAAAATGATCTACAGAATCAACATACAAACTAAAGCACAGAATCAACTCCAGTGGCTGGTTCAGTGTCCTGGAATTTCACAGCCTTTTTTGTTCCCTGTGTTTTTGTTTGTGAGCCATACAGTGGTGCTCAGGGCTTATTCCTGGCTGTGCTCAAGGATTACTCCTAGAGGGGCTTGAGAGAATCCTGTGTGATATTGGGGATCAAACCTAGGTCAACTGTGTGCAAGCCAAGCGCTCTCTCTCTCATCCTGTATGTACTCCCTTGAACCATCTCCCCAGTCCCAAGTGAAAAAAAAAAAAAAAAGAGAAACACTTCTAAGAAAAACTCACCTCATCACACTTATTTTGTTCTTTTCACCATTACTGAACAGCTGTTGAGAATCTCAATTCACATCTCAATTCACGACTGATATTTGAAATAAAACAAGGTTACTCTCTAAAATCTTTATTTTATATGAACCATTTGCTTCCCTGGCCCCTGTACATTTGACTTTGCCATAAATTTGACCCCTCCTGAAGGGTGCATGGGCACCTCAGGAAATGCCACACTGGCACTAGCCTAGCTGCAGCTAATGCCATTATTAAAAGTGTGGTGGGAGGCACCGACTCTGGAGTTGGCTCAGATTTCTTTTCCAGTCACTGCTCACACCCAACAACCAGACGCTGGCCCCCACTGCTGTGCAAACATCTGCCCAGCTGCACAGGCGAAGGCCGTGCTATCCCTTCCCAATGACCAGTGGCCTGTGGCTGACAGCGTCTTCACAAAAGATCCCCAGCGCATGAGCTGACCTTTAACTGAGCCACCTCTGGGATTACCTGGAGTTCTGACCCAACAGCTCAAGGACCCCTCGGCCCTCCACTGTCTCTACTGCCACCTGGTGGTGGGCAGCAAGCCAAGTATTCCCAACATCTTCTAGGTCTTATTCAACAGCCAAAGGAAAGTTTGGCACACGCTTGAAACGGCTTCTTTATTTATGGTCTTGGGTTAACAGAACCTCCAGTGGGCCAGAGAATGGCAAATGTTCAGAGTTCCGTGAACAGAGAGCCCTGCAGAAAGGCACGTTCTGTTCTGTTGCCAGGAGAAATCCAGAATCCGAGGTGCTTCCTCTCCCAGTGGGTGGGCTCTTCTAGGCATCATCAGTACCGGACTCGCTGGCTAACCTCTCCCATGTGACCGTGGCTTCCTCATGGAGTCACTGGGCAACGAGTAAAGCCCAAGCAGGTGGCCAGTGCTTAGAGATTAAGAGAGACGACCTCCCATATGGTCCCCCGTGCCTGCCAGGAGCTATTTCTGAGCAGACAGCCAGGAGTAACCCCTGAGCACTGCTGGGTGTGGCCCAAAAACCAAAAAAAAAAAAAAAAAGAGAGAGAGACGACCTCGGAGCTGGAGAGAGAGCACAGCGGTAGCTTGCATGCAGCCGACCCCAGAGGGACTGATTCGATTCCTGGCATCCCATATGGTCCCCCAGCCTGGCAGAGGCGATTTCTGAGCACAGAGCTAGATAACCCCTGAGTGCCGCTGGGCTTGGCCCCAAAACCAATCAATCAATCAATAAAGTATAAAAAGAGAGACAACCTCCACTTGCCAACCATGAGAAACTCGGTGGTCTGCGTGGTTCAGAGCCTCACAAGGGTGGCTGGGAGAGCACAGGGTCAAGATACACGATCACCAAGTGTTGCCCTAGACCCCGCACCCTAACACTGAGCAGCTGAGACTTCTGGTCTCTCCTGAAGCCCCTTCGGAACAAAGCAAGAGTAAGGCAGTAGAGAGAGCACAGAGGGGAAGGACGGTGCTTATGTTGTACCCTACCGTCCCTGGGTCCATCCGGGGACGTTAGGTGTCACTCCTGAGCACAGAGCCAGACACAGCCTCTGAGCGCTGCTGGTATGGCCCAAATCCAGTCCTCTCAGGCAGTCCTGCAACGGTTACCCCCTCAGCCACCTACAACACCTTCCCTTTTTCTCTTGTGTTGGGGCAATATGTGGCAATGCTCAGGGTTACTCCTGGCTGTGAGCTCAGGAATTATTCCTGTCAGGTGTTTGGGGGATACTATGAGATACCTGGGATCAAACCCAGGTTGGCTGTATGCAAGCCGAATGCCCTACCACTGCACTATCACTCTGTGACCCCTGCAACACCTTCCTGACAATACCCAAGAGAGAAGAGACACTCTACCATCAGTCATGGCATCCCTTAGTCCTGAACAGTGTAGTTGGGAGAATGACGCCATACCCCTCCCACGTCACGTACCATACACACCACACAACCACACGCATCACTGCACACCCTCCACACACAGAGTACTGCAGACACACACCCCACACACCTCACACAACCACATGTGTGCCGCACACCCTGCATACACACCACACACCACATAACCATATGCACACTGCACACCACACAGGTATTATCTCCTACAGGTACAATCCTGGAGGCCCCTGAGCACTGGCCCCACAAACACTGGTATTTTCCAGCATGTCTCACTGACTTGAGGAGAACCTGTCACTGCTCAGAGTATGGATGTCCCTTCCTCTGACAGGAGCACACAGTGTCACGGTCACAGCACCGCATACACGGAGCAGGACATACAGCACACGCAGGAGCAGCTCCTGCAGGCAAGTGTGGCCTCGTCCCTCCACCTCACAGCCACCAGGTGGCTGTCCCTCGCTGCTTTGGAATCTGCACTGTCTGGGACAGACCAAGTGACTTGTCTACCACACAGCACCTCAAAACCAGACCCAAAAATCCACCATAAGACAAGAGATAGAAGGTCCATCCTGAAAGCCAAGTGCTCTACTCTGGTCCATCTTCACACGCCCACTGACACAGCACATTCACACAAACACATGACAGAGCAGACACAGAGGAAAGCTTCTCACCACCTTCTATGGCAACTTCTTGTTGAAACTTTGGATTCAGGCAAAATAGCACATTTGGGGCTCCTTCTTGGATAAATGCAACTTGGAAAAAGTTATTTTCATTCAGTTGAAGATTTGGAGTCTCTTCACCTAAAAAAAAAAAAAAGAAGAAATTCTAATTTAAAATGCTGTCTTTTTATTTATTTATTTTTGGGTTTTTGGGTCACACCTGGCAGTGCTCAGGGCTACTCCTAGCTCTATACTCAGAAATTGCCCCCGGCAGGCTCGGGGGACCATGTGGGATGCCGGGATTCGAACCACCATCCTTCTGCATGCAAGGCAAATGCCTTACCTCCATGCTCTCTCTCCAGCCCAAAATGTTGTCTTTATAAAATTAATTTACCAAAGTAGTAGGGAAAAAGAAAACAACAACAACAGAAAGCAATAGCTGGAGCTGGAGCTGGAGAGATAGTGTCAGGATCAGGGCATTTGCCTTGCACATAGTGGACCTGAAACCGCATACAATCCCTCCCCACCCCTATCAGGAATGATCTTTGAGAGCAGAGCCAGCATGAGTCAAAAAATAAAAACAAAAACAAACAAACAAACAAACAAAAAAACCAGTAGCTCTGCTTAGTATTCAAATTACCTGAGAGTTTCCAGTTTAAAGGACTGAAAACCCCTATCTCGGTTTGTTCCCGAGAGACTGATAGCATTCTGTAACTGGCTCTCTGGCCCATGAATGGGAAAGCAGATAGAAGGGTCTCTGTGTTGTCCTCACTATCACCAACATGAAAGGCTTGCGCTTTTCATTTAATCCATGGCGATTCCCATAAGGACAGTGACCTCTACAGACCAGTTTCAACAAGACGATGGGTTTCTTGCAGCAAGGACCAGAACGTTCAAGTGGGGGCCAGGGAGGTGGCTCAGGTGCGGAGCCCTGCCCCACACATCCAGCCCCAGACAGCCGAGAGAGATAAACACATGATGGCATGACGGCGGGGACAGATACCAGGGAGCAGCTCAAAGGCTCTGTTTGCATTAGACCCAGGCACTCAGCCACAGAGTGTGTTGTCCCGGGGCAGCTGGAAACGGGTGTCTGAGTGCGGAGAGGGGCGGTGGTGGTGGTGTGTGGACAGGCATCACCTGAAATGAAAGAACCACCTCGAAGCCTCGTAGCTCTGAGCACAGTGCTCAAGACTTTAGAGAGACAAAATGATTCTGAATGGTTAGAGATACAGAGTCAAGTCTAGTGGGGAGGGCATTTGCCTTGCATGCAGCCAACCTAGGTTTCATCCCTGGAACCCCACGTGGTCCAAGCCCACCAGGAGTGATTCCTGAGTGCAGAGCCAGGAGTTAAATCTGGACATAGTTGGATGTGGCCAAAATAATTTTTATTGTTTTTTTCTGTGTGTGTGTGGTTTTTGGGTCACACCCGGCAGTGCTCAGGGGTTACTCCTGGCTCCATGCTCAGAAATCGCTCCTGGCAGGCACAGGGGACCATATGGGAACCCAGGATTCGAACCGATGACCTTCTGCATGAAAGGCAAACGCCTTACCTCCATGCTATCTCTCCGGCCCAATTTTTATTGTTTTAACAAGAGTGTTCCTTGAGGGGCCGGAGAGATAGCATGGAGGTAAGGCATTTTGCCTTTCATGCAGAAGGTCATCGGTTGGAATCCCAGTGTACCATATGGTTCCTGTGCCTGCCAGGAGCGATTTCTGAGCATGGAGCCAGGAGTAAACCCTGAGCACTGCCGGGTGACCCAAAAATCACAAAAAAAGAAAAAAAAAAAAAAAAAAAAGAGTGATCCTTGGCTGCTGAGCCAGGAGTAAACCCTGAGCACTGCTGCCAGGTGTAGTCCAGAAACAAAGCAGCCCAAGACTCAACGTACTGGGGCTTGAAGATCTACCAGAGTCAGACTACTTCCAAGTAATGGAACCCATCCCTGAACAAAGGTTAAACCTATTTATAGCAACACAAAGATAGCCAACATCCAACGAGATAAAACTCACAATGTCTTGGCATCCAATCAAAAATTACCAGGCGTGCTTGCAATCAAGAAAGTATGCACCAGAGCGATGAGAAAAATCAAGCAAAACTATTCCAGACATGACAAATGATTAAATCAGCAGGAAGGGCGATTTAAACAGTTGTTCACAATTGCACTCGACATTTTCAGACTTAAAATAAAGATTCAGCCTGTTAAGAGGCCAAGAGACAGCACAGTACTACACTAAGCACGTGCTGCGTGCAAGGGCTGGGGGGGGGGGGGAACAGGCTTGACCCCAGGCACAGCACAAACCCTTCGGGCGGTAACCCCCAGCCACAAAAAGCGCCTGGACCGGGGCCGGAGAGATAGCATGGAGGTAAGGCGTTTGCCTTTCATGCAGGAGGTCATCGGTTCGAATCCCGGCGCCCCATATGGTCCCCTGTGCCTGCCAGGAGCAATTTCTGAGCCTGGAGCCAGGAATAACCCCTGAGCACTGCCAGGTGTGACCCAAAAACAAAAAAAAAAAAAAAAAAAAAAAAAAAGCGCCTGGACCATTGGGTTAGGCCACAAACAAAACCTAACAGTATTAGATGCGCTGAGTGGAGACAATGAGACAGAGACCCAACAGCACTGCAGAGCAGGCTGAATCCACAGGGAGGCAGAGAAGAAGGGAGTGCCTGCAGCACTCTGGGGGCTGGGCCAAACATTCCACCCTGCTCCACTGATCCCCCCCAAACGCTGCCAGAAGTGATCCCAAGTGTAGAGCCAGAAGTAACCTCTGAGCACTACTCTGTGTGGACCCCCAAACCAAAGAAATAAAATTATTTTAAAATAGGGGGCCAGGGCCAGAGCGATGGTACAGCGAGCGGGTAGGGTGTTTGCCTTGCACATGGCCGTCTAGGGTTCAATCCCCAGCATCCCATACGGTTCCCTGAGGCTGCCAAGAGTGATTCCTGAGCACATAGTCAGGAGTTCATTTTGAGCAATGCCAGATTGTGGCCCCAAACCCTAAAAATAAAAAAATAAAAAATAAAATAAAAAAAAAAATAAATAAATAGGGGGCCAGAGGTGTGTGGCTCTAAGAATGTGGAGAATGAAGGTAAAAGGAATGAAGTAGGAGGAGGTGGAAGTTGGGAGGACGCAGGGAGAGGGAGAGGTGGAGCGATGGTAAAAAGAGGGAGGACCACTGTAGGAGGACTGTAAGAGGAGACTCACGGGCCGGAGAGATAGCATGCCTTTCATGCAGAAGGACAGTGGTTCGAATGCCGGCATGCCATATGGTCCCCTGTGCCTGCCAGGGGCAATTTCTGAGCATAGAGCCAGGAGTAACCCTTGAGCACTGCTGGGTGTGACCCAGAAACCAAAAACCAAAAACCAAAAAAAAAAAAAAAAAAAAAGAGGAGACTCAATGGGTTGGAATACTAGTTTGGATCCTCAGCACCACTGGAAGCACACACCCCTAGCCCCCTCCCAATACCACATGTGGTCCAAAGACAAAGGGAAAGTAAAGGGAAATGAAAAGGGAATGGGACAAGGAAAGGAAACTACTCTTGGGCTGAGAGAAAGCTTGATGAGTAGAGCACATTTGTGTCAGATGCCATCCCTGCATGGCCTCTAAAGCACCAAGCTGGAGGACTGGAAAGACAACACAGCGGGAGGGCGACTGCCGTGCGTGCGTGTGTTGACCCAGGTTCAATCCCCAGCATCCCATATGGTTCCCCAAGCCTGGCAGGAGTAAGCCCTGGGGCCGGAGAGATAGCATGGAGGTAAGGCGTTTGCAGAAGGACAGTGGTTTGAATCCCAGCATCCCATATGGTCCCCTGTGCCTGCCAGGGGCGATTTCTGAGCATAGAGCCAGGAGTAACCCCTGAGCGCTGCCGGGTATGACCCCCCCCCCCAAAAAAAAAGGGGAAGCCCTGAGCACCACTAAGTGGTGGTCCAAAAACAAAAACAAAACAACAACCCAAAGTTGGAACTGGAAGAGTGATCTGGGTTCGATCCCTGATATTGCATATGGTTCCCCAGCAAGATCAGGAGTAAGCCCTAAGCATCACTGGTGTGGCCCCAAACAAACAAACAAACCCGAAGTCATGAAAGGCAGAAGTGGCCAGAGCAGGGACTGCAGCACAAGCATGCAGGAGGGAAGGCCTGGGATCCCTGAAGGTACTCTACCACCTCAATAACACGACAGTCAAGTGTGACCGGACAGGAAAAATGACTGGCGTCCAATGCCTCGGCCCGAGAAGCTCCAAAATCAGCACAGCAGGCAGACACCCCCGACCTTCCTCAGCTCCTTCTCACCACCTGGACGGTCACCCCCTTCCACAACCATGTCGGGATGGGGAGGACCAGCTCCCCACATCCAGCTGTGTTGGGTCCCCGGCTCAATCTCTGTCTCCGCGAGCTGGGCTCGATGTAGCCAGGAGACATCACTGGGCACTGCTCTCTGTCCCTGGCAACCTCCTGTCATCTCAGTCCTGGGATCCTGCTTCCAGAGGCAACAACCGGCCACTGGCCCACTCCTAGGCCCTCAGTTCAGATTGGGGACAGAAGGGGGGCTGAGTGAATAGAGGGGACAGAAAGGTGCTAGGGAGGAGATGAGGTCAAGAGAGGCACAGTGGGGTAAGAGCTGAAAGGGGGTGGCTCAGAGAAAGGGCAGGAGGGAACACCACTGGCTGGACAAGACAGGGGCCCTGACAGCAGGGCCATCAAGCACTGGGCACCAGATGGCCACCACAAGGTGGAGGGACACTGCCTGAGACATCAACATGTGGGCACGAATGAGGATGCTGCCAAGCAGTGACCTGTGGAGAATGACTGACATAAGGAACTGTGAGCGACATGAGTGACGATGAGGGGACAGTGACTCAGGGAACCAGAATATAGAACACGGGGGACTCTGGGGAGTGTCGCTAGAGATGGTGGTACAGGGGGACCATAACAAGGGGGCAGTGACAGGGGACACTGACATGAGACAGGAAGTGATGGGACGCCGACATGAGGGAGATGACATGAACAGTGAGACAAGGACACTGACACAGGGACGAGGGCCCCGGCATGGTGGACAGTGAGTGACTCTGACATGGGACTTTGCTGCAGCAGACGACGAAGGGGAGACTGACCCCGGGTCGGCGACGGGCAGGCAGTGACATGGACTGATCCAGGGGAGAGTGACAGGGATGTGGACACGGACGTGGGGGACAATGATGGGAGGACCTGGGGTCCGTGACAGGCAGGCAGTGACGGGGGCTGGGGGGGGGCAGGAGGGACGGGGACGCCGACGAGCGGGACAGTGCTGGGGGCAGGAGGACGGGGACGCCGACGAGCGGGACAGTGCTGGGGGCAGGAGGACGGGGACGCCGACGAGCGGGACAGTGCTGGGGGCAGGAGGACGGGGACGCCGACGAGCGGGACAGTGCTGGGGGCAGGAGGACGGGGACGCCGACGAGCGGGACAGTGCTGGGGGCAGGAGGACGGGGACGCCGACGAGCGGGACAGTGCTGGGGCGACTGACACTGGAGCCGCGCGGCGCTGACAGGAGGGCCGGAGCCGGGGCAGTGACAGGCAGGGCCGAGACGGACGCGAGGCCGACAGGAGGGCCAGGGCCGAGGTGCTGACAGGAAGGCCGGGCCGCCGACGCCGGCGGGAGGGCGAGCGGCGAGGGGAGGCGCGGGCAGGCCGGAGCGGGGCCGGCGACGGGCGCGGAGGGCGGGCGGCCGGCGCCCCGCCGCACCCCACTCACCTGGCCCCGGGGCCGGGCGGCGGCGGCGGCGGCGCGGGCGCGCGGGCGGGTCGGCGGCCGGGCGGGGGCCGGGCGGCGGGGCCGGGCGCACGCACATGGGCCGGCCGGGCGCGGCGTCCGGGACACGCGCGGGCCGGCCGGGGGCGCGGGCCGGCGGGCACCGGCTCGGACCTGCAGGCTCCGGCTCGGGCCCCGACCGGGCCGCGGCGGCGCTCGCTCGGGTCGCTCCAAAATGGCGGCGGCGGGGCCGCGCGCACGCGCGCCGGGGGCGGGGAGCGGAGGGCGGGGCGCAGGGCGGTGGGCGGCGCCGCGGCGGGCGGGGCCTGGAGCTGCGCTGAGCGGGCGAGGGCGGGGCCTGGGCTGAGAGCGCCGGAGAGGGCGTGGTCTAAGGCCGCGGAGGGCGGGGCCTAGAGCTTCTGGAGCTGCGAGAGGGGTTGGGGCGTGGCCTGGAGCTGCGGCGGGAGGGTGGGGCGGGGCCTAGCGCTGCGGTGACCCGAGGGGAGGGAGGCGTGGCCTGGAGCTGAGGGGCGGGCGAGGGGCGTGATCTAGAGGGTCTGCTCGGAAGGGACGGGCGGGGCTCAAAGTTGGGGCGGCCGGGCCGGGGCGGGGCCCAGAGCCGCGGGGCTCGGAGTGGGCGTGGTCTGGAGCCAGTGACGCGGTCGGTGGGCGTGGCTGGCGTTCGGGGCCGGGGTGCGGAGGTGCCCCGGGTCTGAGCTCGAGCTGCGGCGCAGACTGGGCCGCGTCCTAGGAGAGACAAAGGTCTTAGCCCAGCGTCCGGCTGAATTAAGCGGGAGCCACTTACTGTGAGGCGATGAGGCTTCTGATGCCGTGCCAGCACGGGATGGACCTGTGGCCCTTGCACACAGAGCAGGGGTGCCGCGGGCCCTTCTCCGCGCCTCGGGATGGACTCAGACAAAGTCAGCGCCCCACCCGGTCCTGTTGCCGATTTCGCCGTGGTTGATGTTTCGGGGCACCCGCGGCGCTACTCCTGGCTCCGTGCTCACCGCCCCCGCCAGGCTCGGCTCGGCTCGGCTCGGCGGGCCCTATGGGACGCCGGGGATTGAGCCCGGGTCGGCCGCGTGCGAGGCAAACCCCTGCCCACGGTGCTATCGCGCCGGCCCCTGGTCCTGCTTCTCTTTGGTGGGGGAAGAGACTTGGGGCCCTAGCTGGCAGCGTTCAGGTAGTCCCGGCGCTCAGAAGTCGCTCCGGCAGGCCTAGGAGGCCCTGTGGGATTCCTTGGATCAAACCGGGTCGGCCTTGTGCGAGGCAGACGCCCTGCCCTGCCCACTCTGCGACCGCTCCGGCCCCGGCCCTGTTTCTTAAAGCCAAGAGACTCGCTGCTTTTCCAAGTTCCAACAGAGTTTGTCCTTCGACATTCGTTGGAGCAGGTGCCAAGTGGTTTCCTGTGCCGATCAACGTGAGCCAGGGGAAAGTGTTGGAAAAGAAACCTAACGCTGGGCTCTGGAGACAGCCCAAGGGCCAAGGTTCTTGCCTCATGTCCACCCCCTGGGGCCCCTTGGCTTGCTGCTCTATGACCAGTGTGGCTGGACAGCCCCCTCTCAGGGGCTCTATGGAAGAACGCCTCCAAGGATGCCTCAGAGCAGACGGCTCTCTTCACAGCAGAACACCTCTTCGTAAAAATTGTGGTTTGAGGCCCGGGTGGTGGCGCTAAAGGTAAGGTGCCTGCCTTGCCTGCGCTAACCTTGGACGGACCGCGGTTCGATCCCCCGGTGTCCCATATGGTCCCCCAAGCCAGGAGCAACTTCTGAGCACATAGCCAGGAGTAACCCCTGAGCGTTACTGGGTGTGGCCCAAAAACCAAAAAAAAAAAAAAAAAAAAAAAAAAAAAAAAAAAATTGTGGTTTGGTTTTGAGGCCCCAGCCAGCTGTGCTCGGGCTCTGTGTTACTCCTGGCTCTGTGCTCCGAGCTCCTCGGTCTCTAGGACTGTTAGCAAATTTTTCTATTAAAATAATCCTGCTCAGCCCAGGAAGAGCGTGGTTGGGCCACTTCCAGACTCTGAACAACAGAATGGGCGACAGTCTCCTGAACTCTGCTGAGGGTGTTAGTGGACATGGTCTCAGCCTGTCACAGGCATCTTTTTAGGCGAATTATGCTAGACTGCTTTGATGCCTACTAGAAAGAGAGGTGTGCGTGAGTGCTAGCTAGCACAGCGGGTGGGGGGCTTGCCTTGCCTTGCGGTGGGTGGCAGACTTAGGTTCGATTCTGAGGCCGAACCTGCGCTTTCTTATCCCATGAGCATCTCAAAGACTAACATTAGTCCTAGAGATCTCCAGGAGCTCAGAGCACAGAGCCAGGAGTAAGCCCCGAGCACAGCTGGCTGTGGCCTCAAAACCAAAAATACAATTGTACAAAGAGGCTTTCTTCTGAGAAGAGAGCCGTCTGCTCTAGAGACACCCTCGGAGGCATTCTTCCATAAAGGCCCTTGAGAGGACACTGCAGAGCCTGGGTTATAGGCAAATAGGAGCTGGAATGCAGAATCGCAGAGCTGACCCTGTGGAGCCCCGACAGGGAACCAGATTCATGCTGCCAAAATAACCTCATTGAATTTGGAGGTGAAAGGCAATAGCTACCACGAATGGGACACATGTTCCGTCTCTTTTAGGGGGGAGGGGGTGCTCACACCCTGTAGTGCTCAGGGATATTTCTGGCTGAGCGCAGGAATAATTCCTAGTGGGATTATAATGCACTCGGATAGAAAGGGTGGAGTAGAATGGTGGAGTACCGGGTGAGCTAGTTAGTTTTAATTGGCCATTTAAAAATCTCACCCCAGGGGCCCAGCGAGAGCAGCAGACTCTGGGCGGACAGATGGTTCGAATCTGGCATCCCATAGGGTCCCCTGAGCCATGAGCCATGAGCCATGAGCAATTTCTAAGTGCAGAGCCAGGAGTAACCCCTGAGCGCTGCTGGGTGTGACCCAAAAACCAAAACTAAAAAGAAATCTCACCCCAGAAGTTAGAGGGGTGGTACAGCTGGCAGGGAATTTGCTTGCCTGTGGCCAGCCCACTTTTGATCCCTGGCATCCCATATGGTCCTTGGAGTCACCTAGGAGTAATTCCTGAGTGCAGTCAGGAGAAAGCCCTGAGTACTGCTGGCTGTGGCCTCAAAACAAACCAAAAACCAATCCAAACCCACCCTCATAAAAGATCTCCAGTCAGTATAGGGGTGGAAGGTGACAACAGGTAAAACAGGTAAAACGTGGCCTGTTGCAAGTCAGCCCCTGAAGAGGTTGACTGATAGAGGGATGGAGGATGAGGTCTTTCCCCTCCAGCTTGGAGCACGCATCTGCCACCCTGTTCAGCCCGCGGTTCTGAGGTGAAGCGTCGGGTAAACAGCTCACAGACATTCAGGCTTGTGGAAATATTAGTTTTATTCGGTGGGCAAGACTGAAATCCAAAGCCTCAGCATCAGTTCCAGCCAAAAAGCTCATCACCTTCCACAGACCCTTGTTTTTTTTTTTGTTTGTTTGTTTGTTTTTGGTTTTTGGGTCACACCCGGCAGTGCTCAGGGGTTATTCCTGGCTCCAGGCTCAGAAATTGCTCCTGGCAGGCACGGGAGACCATATGGGACGCTGGGATTCGAACCGATGACCTCCTGCATGAAAGGCAAACGCCTTACCTCCATGCTATCTCTCCGGCACCAGAGACCCTTGTTTTTATCCCCCAGAATCAGGTACCACCCAATGGTGGGATCAGATACCACCCAATGGTGGAAGCAGAATAAGTTACCACACGAGGGTAGGGGCAGAATGCCAGGTCACATCCTAGGGTAGGGCACAATCACCGATCAGGGAAGGGTCAGTAACATAATAATCCCATAAAATGTTTACATACACAACAATTCACAAGTTTGTTTTTAGTAAACAAATTGTCTACAATTATTAAAGGAAAAACTAGTCAATAATAAAAGAGCAGCTGTTTGCATAAGGGCACCACAGGAAAATGTAAAGAAAAACTTCTAACCTAAACACAGGGTGTCTAAAACCAGAAACATGTATCAAGGAATCAACTACAAGCTCCTGAGAAAATAAATCTAAGATGTACATAGATCCTTCGTAGAGACACCAGAAAGGTTGTGTAGCAGGCGAGAAGCAGCACCTTTTCTTTATTTGTTGTTGTTGATTTTGGTATTTGGTTTTTGGGTCACACCTGGCAGCACTCAGGAGTTACTCCTGACTCCACGCTCAGAAATCGCTCCTGACAGATACTGGGATTCTAACCAATGACCTTCTGCATGAAAGGCAAACGCCTTATCTTCATGCTATCTCTCCGAACCCATTTTCATTCAAGTCCAGGTAGACCAGAAAGCCCATCTTTGAAGTCATTGAATTAGGCCCTATTTTGGAGGAAGAAGCATATACCTACCCCCTGGCCACTGCAATGATGATCAATAGGCTTCTGAACTTAATCCAAGTTCTTAATCCAGGCTGAAGTCCATATGATGCACGAAATTGATGTACCAATACGGTCGATTATTTATAGATGGGAGCTTAAGTCACAAACCAAACAAAATATTTAAGACAGAGACCCTCCCTGTGTAAATAAACAACTTGAGGATCCATCCAAAATGGATGGGACCTCCTATAAACCTAGTATTTTGCCTATGATGCGCCCACGCAAAAATCCCTGAGAACAGACAAAAATAACATTTAGGAAATTATAGACAACAATATCTAACCCACTAATCTATAGTCAAGAAAGCAAAACCCTAACGTAATACAACATCAATTCCTAAGATTAAAAACTAAAATAGAAAAACATTAATTACAATAGTCAAAAGAGGTGTAGTACCAAATATAAATTCAAAGGATAACAATTATAAGAAAAATACAATGGGCCCAGAGAGATAGCACAGCGGTGTTTGCCTTGCAAGCAGCTGATCCAGGACCAAAGGTAGTTGGTTCGAATCCCGGTGTCCCATACGGTCCCCCGTGCCTGCCAGGAGCTATTTCTGAGCAGACAGCCAGGAGTAACCCCTGAGCATCGCCGGGTATGACCCAAAAACCAAAAAAAAAAAAAAAAAAAAGAAAAGAAAAATACAAAAGGTGAAATTTCTACAGAATCCAATACCAATCTGTAAAAATGAGGGGTCTGGAACTCCAAAAAGACCGGCAAAAGACACTTGATGGGTCTGGAAAAGTGGGTTAAAGCCTTGTACAGGAGATAACATCAAGCTGAATGAAGAAGGAAGGCCAGTACAGTCATCCATGTGTTGGGGTATCCCCAAGCGTTACATCATTACCATCATGAGTTGGTTGGGCTTCTCCATTTCCTTTGGGATCAGTGCAATCTTGGGGTAGTCATTGTAGAAATGGTCAACAATAGCACTGTGTATGTGGATGGAAAACCAGAAATTTAGATAGCACAGTTTAACTGGGATTCAGAGACAGTGGGTCTTATCCACGGATCTTTTCTCTGGGGTTATATTGTGACACAAATTCCAGATGGCTTCATTTCCAACAAATTTGCATCAAACATGGTACAAAACTCCAACAGTTATGGATTTCTTCCTCAGGCCGAGATCAGGAGGCTTGTAGTTGTGGGTGAAAAAGATGAGTTGCACATGTGAAGGGAATCCGGAAAATTAAATGTTAAGGAATAGGAAGAAAAAAGGAAGGATAAGAAAGACTAAATTGGGGAAGATAAAGTTAGGGAAAAGGGAACTATATACAAAATATGCAAAACAGACAGACACTGAACAAGACAGACACATACAGACCTCACAAAAAATATGGCCATAACACACACTCATACCAAAAAATATCTGTTGGAAAGGATCCAAAATAGAGCAAAAGAAAAAATAATTCAGCTGAATTATTAAAAGTGCTTTAATGGGGCCGGGCGGTGGCGCTAAAGGTAAGGTGCCTGCCTTGCCTGCGCTAGCCTTGGACGGACCGCGGTTCGATCCCCCGGTGTCCCATATGGTCCCCCAAGCCAGGAGCAACTTCTGAGTGCATAGCCAGGAGTAACCCCTGAGCGTTACTGGGTGTGGCCCAAAAACCAAAAATAAATAAATAAATAAAAATAAAAGCGCTTTAAAATGTAATAGCCAGCAACTGTTTAGATGAATCATTTCAAATTCAAAAAAAAATTTTATGGCAGAGCAGAGCAGATCTGAAAGAGAATTTCATGCATAATACAAACATGGAAAACTCTACTATAAGTGTATAACAGTATATATACAAAGTTATTGTGTAACAGTAACTCTATGATAGTCAATCATAGGCGAGAAGCACTGTGAAGAAAGTCCACCTAAAAATTATCATTATGTCAGCGTCTGAAAACCTAAATTGACGGGGCCGGAGAGATAGCACAGCGGTGTTTGCCTTGCAAGCAGCCAATCCAGGACCAAAGGTGGTTGGTTTGAATCCCGGCATCCCATATGGTCCCCTGTGCCTGCCAGGAGCTATTTCTGAGCAGACAGCCAGGAGTGACCCCTGAGCACTGCCGGGTGTGGCCCAAAAACCGAAAAAAAAAAAAAAACACAAAAAAACAAAACCTAAATTGAGGTAAATAAAGCAATGATGTTAAAATAAAAAGAGTGAAAGTCGTTAAATGAGTATACCTAGAAAGAAAAACAACATTAATATGATGAGAAATTTTTCTTTCAGGTGAACCTTGACTAAATTAAATTGTAAGATTTCATGATTACGGGGCAGGTGAGGTGGCGCTAGAGGTAAGGTATCTGCCTTGCAAACGCTAGCCGAGGAAGGACCGCAGTTCAATCCCCGGTGTCCCATATGGTCCCCCCAAGCCAGGGGCAATTTCTGAGCGCATAGCCAGGAGTAACCCCTGAGCATCAAATGGGTGTGGCCCGAAAAACCAAAAAAAAAAAAAAAAAAAAAAAAGAAAAAAAAAGATTTCATGATTAACTGAGACCTAGAGCAATAATGAAATTAAAACAGAAATCCATCATACAAGGAAATACATTGGGGGTACATATTTTCTTTTTTTTTTTTTTTTTTTTTTTTTGCGGTTTTGGGTCACACCCGGCAGTGCTCAGGGGTTATTCCTGGCTCCAGGCTCAGAAATTGCTCCTGGCAGGCATGGGGGGACCATATGGGACTCCGGGATTCGAACGGATGACCTCCTGCATGAAAGGCAAATGCCTTACCTCCATGCTATCTCTGCAGCCCCAAGGGGGTCCATGATTTTCAATCCATATTCATTGATCATGCCTGTGGAAAGAATCCTAGAGCATTAATTGCAACCGATAAGGAAGTGAAATGATTATCTGGTGTTCATTGTAGATCTTTTTTTTTTTTTTTTTTTTTGGTTTTTGGGTCACACCCGGCAATGCTCAGGGGTTATTCCTGGCTCCAGGCTCAGAAATTGCTCCTGGCAGGCACAGGGGACCATATGGGGCGCTGGGATTAGAACTGATGACCTCCTGCATGAAAGGCAAACGCCTTACCTCCATGCTATTTCTCCGGCCCCTCATTGTAGATCTTTAAGAAGTATAAAACAGAATGTATGCTGCTGTGGATTTCACCAATGTATTAGGGACTTTTTTGATCTTCTTGTCATCAAAATTGATCCAGTGTTGTTTTGCAGCAATTTTACAGTATGAAGTACAGTGTCCATAGTGAACTTTACCATAATGGTTTGACACTGCTGATAAGTTGTATTTCTTAGTCTTGCTTTTATTCTCTGAAGTAAATTCTACTAAATTGAGGTCTTCTAAAGGAAAATTTACGTAAGTGTGCAATTTTTTTTTATTTGCCATCAAAAGCAAAACGTTTCAAGTGTATTATAAGTACTGGTGGCAGTTTCCATAAGTAGGTTTTCTTTAAAAAATTCCTTCTAGTTTTGCAGCTGTTGCACAGAACTTTGTTGTCATCCCTTAACTCTTCTTTAAAAAATTCAGAGAGGGGCCCGGAGAGATAGCACAGCGGCATTTGCCTTGCAAGCAGCCGATCCAGGACCAAAGGTGGTTGGTTCGAATCCCGGTGTCCCATATGGTCCCCCGTGCCTGCCAGGAGCTATTTCTGAGCAGACAGCGAGGAGTAATCCCTGATCACCGCCAGTTGTGGCTCAAAAAAAAAAAATATTCAGAGAGGCATTCCTGTAATGTACATTTATCTGTAGATGTAACAGCCAGAGACAAATGAACAAATGTCTCATAAACCTCAGACTTTTTGTGGCATGTGAGACACTGTAGTATAGATTTGAATTGTTCTGAACTAAATTGTTCATAATTTTCATTTTCCATAAGATGTGTAGTTTTGTCTGTCATTAGATTTACAGTAAGCAAGTCCTGATGTAGTCCCTCTATTAGGAACATCAGTAGTTCGTGTGGATCTTGCTGATTGTGTCCAGCAAACTGGTCATTAAGTAAACCAATTGTTACTTTGAAGCTTTCAGGGTTAATATATCTATGAAATCCATTTCCCATGGTTTTGATGAGCCGACCAAATTCTTCGGCTAATTTACCTTCATGCCCCATCGGATTTTTCTTGTTAATATCCTTTTTTAATGATCTTGATGAAAATAATGAGTTAAGTCTGAAATATTATACAAGCATTGCAATATTGAGTTTATGTAGCAAGAGTTTCCTATATTTTGGAGCCCAGTTAAGACAGGTTCCTGTCTTTCCTTTTGCATCTCGGAGTGTAAGGGTTTATCACTACCATCAGTCTCACTCATTGTATGGTGTGTGACAGCTAAATCCTTGTTCTCTGCCCCAGAGACCTCAGCAATACTGCTGTTAGTGTCCGGAGCATTCTGTTTTTGCTCTGAAGGGGAGTTTATAGTCTGAACCTGATCATTTGTGCTAGCCCGATTTCTAACAAGGCGTAATGGAACCCAAAATTTCTTGGGAGGGTTGTCATTTGTAGAAACGTAGGCATAACCCCTTCCTCTTAGGAGAAGATATCCAGCTATCCATTTTTCATCCTCCTTGATCCAAATAGGTTTATGGGTTGTTTCTTGTCTCTGAATATCTTCTTTAAAAAGTCTTTCCGCTGCAGTGTAACTTTCCCCTTGGGGTAAGTTTAAGTAATTTAGTGTGATAAGAGTCAAAGATAGCAAATCCGTTTGTTTTGAGGTCACACCCGGCTATGCTCAGGGCTTACTCCTGGCTGTCTGCTCAGAAATAGCTCCTGGCAGGCACGGGGGACCATATGGGACACTGGGATTCGAACCAGCCACCTTTGGTCCTGGATCGGCTGCTTGCAAGGCAAACACCGCTGTGCTATCTCTCCGGGCCCTCATCTTGGACTTTGTATGATTTTAAAAGACTCGCTGAAATATGCCTGTCGTCTAAACAGCAAACTGAATGGGAAATGTACTAGTCAGAAGGCATAAAAAGCCAAATTATATAGGTTGACTGATGGAGGGATGGAGGATGAGGTCTTTCCCCTTCAGCTCGAAGCACGCGTCTGCCACCCTGTCTAGCCGATGGTTCTGAGGTGAAATGGCAGGTAAACAGCTCGCAGACAGTGAGGCTTGTGGAAATATTAGCTTTATTCGGTGGACAAGGCTGAAACCCAAAGCCTCAGCATCAGTTCCAGGCAAAAGCCCCCTGCCTTCCACAGACCCTTGTTTTTATCCCCCAGAATCAGGTACCACCCAATGGTGGGAGCAGAATCAGGTATGACCCTAGGGTGGGGGCAGAATGCCAGGTCACACCCTAGGGTAGGGCAAAATCACCGATCAGGGTAGGGTCAGTAACATAATAATCCCATAAAATGTTTACATACACAACAGTGGCCCTTAGACAGGCGAGGCCCTCTCCTTGGTCCCTCTCCAGGAATGCCAAAATCTCCTCCACGTACACATGGATGACCAGGGACTGAGCTGAGGGGACAGGGATAACCCAGGTTGGCCAAATGCTAGGCAAATGCCCTATCCTCTGTACTAACTCTGTGAACCCAAGGTGCACTTTTTCTTTCCTTCACAATTTAACTTCACAAATCAGAATGCATCTTAAAACTTGTAGATGGGCGCCAGTATGTAGAATTAATTAAATTAATGGGAGTCCTTTGGGCTGGAGTGATAACACAGTGGTGGAGTGTTTGCCTTGCACACAGCTGCCCAGGATAAACCTGGATTCAATCCCCAGCATCTTATATGGTACCCTGTGCCAGGAGGAACCCCTAAGCGCTGGCCGGTGTGACCCCAAAACAAACAAAAAACCCCCAAACCCTCCATAGGCACTGCATTATCATTTCTGCTCTGCGACACTGGAGGGGACTCAGCAGAAGCTACACCGGGAACCAGGGCCGCCGTCCATGTGACTCGAGTCGCAGCCAGGTTCTTGAAGTGGGGGCGGCCCCGAGGTCCCCGATCGCAGAGGAGCTGCGCCTCCCGCGCCGGCACCTGCGCGCACCTGCACGCCGGCGCCCACCGCCCCGGAAGTCCCGCCCCGCCGGGCCGCTCTAGCCCGCGGAGGTCCCCCGGTGGTGAGCCGAGACGAGCCGAGCCGAGCAGAGCGCGGCGAGTGGCGCAGCGCGCTCCTCCGGCCGCCAGGGGTGCTGCTCCGCGGCCGCTCTGGCCCGCCCGGCCGGCACTCGACTGCTCGCGGCGCTGGGGCCGCGCTCGCCCAGGCCGTCTCCCGCGGCAACGGACTGCCGGCCTCTGCGCGGCTGCCATGGACGCGCCGTGCGGCGCCGAGCCTCCGCGGGCCCGCGGCCGGGTCGACACGGCCTCCGCGGAGGCGCGGGACCCGGCGGCGCCCTGGGCGCGCTTCTCGGCCTGGCTGGAGTGCGTGTGCGTCGTCACCTTCGACCTGGAGCTGGGCCAAGCGCTGGAGGTGAGGGACGGGGCGGGGCCTCGAGGGGCGGGGCGTGCGGTGGGCGGGGCAGGCCGAGGGGCGGGCCCCGGCGTGGGCGAGACCGGAAGCCAGGGCGCAGCTGCAATAGGTAGGGCGAAACTGATGCAAATGGGGCGGGACCGGAAGTCTGGGCGGGGCCCGGCGAAGGACCCGGTGAGGCCGGCCGCTGCGTGTGGGCGGGACCGGAAGTCGCGTGCGGCCTGCGGTGGGCGGGCCGAGCCAGGAGGTCAATAGAGGGGCGGGGCCTCGAGGGGCGGGGCGTGCGACCGAGGGGCGGGCCCCAGCGTGGGCGGGACCGGAAGTCGGGGCGGGGCCCGGCGAAGGGCAAGGTGAGGCCGCTGCTCTGTGTGGGCGGAACCGGAAGTCGCGTGCGGTCTGCGGTGGGCGGGCCGAGCCCGGAGGCCGAGAGAGGGGCGGGTCCGGCGGGGGCGGCGGAGCCAAGGGGCGGTCCGGAGCCCGCGCGGGCTTCCCAGGGCTCAGTCTGTGCCCTCGCGTGTCCCTCGCCAGCAGTAGGGAAGGTTGCCATGGCTTCCCACGGGGAGGGCGGGGGAGAGCACTTTGATTCTCCATTGGCTGGAAGGAGCTCGCAGGGCTTCGGTGGCTGTCTTTCGCGGGCCCACCTCCCCGGGATGGGTTCAGTCCCCGGCACAGACCGTTCCCCCGCGGAGCCCAGCCAGGCGTGATCCCCGGCGCTGCCACGGAGAGCCCCAAACACACCGCGCAACGGGAAGTGATGCTAAGGTTTTGAGGCGATAGTGGGTACGGAGGAAGGCACCGGCCTCGCATGCAGCCAACTGGGAACCACTCCCCCAGCACAGAGCAGCGAGAACCAAGTGGCACCTCAAGTTTGCAAACCATCTCTTTCCTGTCCGTGCCCCCAGCTACCTCACCGGGACCCTGTTGTTCATTGACGATCCCACCTGGGGTGCGTCCAATACCTGTTCCCCTAGCACCAGGTATAGAAGAGGCTGAGAGGGAGTCTGTCCTGAGGGACCTGGGCTGACCAGGGGCTGGAATGGGCGTCAGCACGTTCGCGAACCCCTGGGGTTGCCGGTGTGCCTCGTGAGCCCCGGACCCACAGGCTGGTTGGAGGCGACTTGGCTCTTGGGGGTCCTCTGCCCTGCAGCAGTCCCACAGGCTTGCTCTGGTGACAGAGCTGACATTGTTACTGTTACCCAACTTTTTCGTCATTCAGTCTCAAAAGGTTAGGAGATTCTTTTCTTTACATATTTTATTTGGGGAGCTCACACCAGGTGGTGCTTGGTCATTCCTCAACACCCAGCAGTGTTTGTGCTCGGGGCCCATGCAGTGCTGAGAATCAAACCAGGGTCGGTGGACTAGAGGGATTAGGACAGGAGGTAAGGCATTTGCTTCTGTTCTCAGGGGTCACTCCTGTGAGTACTGGGGAACCAAAGATGATGCTGGGGATCAAACCTAGGTCAATTGTATGCAGGACAAGTCACTATACTACCTTTCTGGCTCCATCAAGAGATGCTGGGGCCAGAGCAGTAGAGCGTTTGCCTAGCAAGCTGTCAACTGGGATCGACCCTGGTTTGAATCCTGGCATTCCATATGGTCCCTTGAGCCTGCCAGGAACGATTTCTGTACTGAGCGTAGAGTCAGGAGTAACCCCTGAGCATAGCCGGGTGTGACCCAAAAAAACAAAACAAAACAAAACAAAACAAAAATCGAGATGGTGAGGGGGAGGTGAGCCATGTCGTGCAAGGCAAGTACTATCTCAAAAAGTTGTTTCTTGGGGGCCAGAGAGATAGCACAGCAGTAGGGCAATTGTGTTGCATGCAGCCAATCCGGGACAGACCCGGGTTTGATCCCTGGCATCCCATCTGGTCCCCCGAGCCTGCTAGGAGTGATTTGTGAGCAGAGTCAGGAGTAACCCCTGAGCTCCACTGAATATGGCCCAAAACCCAACAAAAAAGAAAGAAAAGAAAAAGTTGTTTCTTAAGGAATTCATTCACATATGTAATTTTCTGAATGATACAACCATTCAGAAAGAATGTATTTTTTTAGATCACTTTTTCTTGGGGGGGGGTCACACCCAGCGGTGCTCAGGGGTTACTCCTGGCTGTCTGCTCAGAAATAGCTCCTGGCAAGCACGGGGGACCATATGGGACACCGGGATTCGAACCAACCACCTTTGGTCCTGGATCGGCTGCTTGCAAGGCAACCGCCGCTGTGCTATCTCTCTGGGCCCCCAGAAAGTGAATTCTAAGCAAGCCTGTTAAGAATCTCTGTGTGTGGGCCCGGTGAGATAGCACAGCGGCGTTTGCCTTGCAAGCAGCCGATCCAGGACCAAAGGTGGTTGGTTCGAATCCCGGTGTCCCATATGGTCCCCCGTGCCTGCCAGGAGCTATTTCTGAGCAGACAGCCAGGAGTAACCCCTGAGCATCGCCGGGTGTGACCCAAAAACCAAAAAAAAAAAAAAAAGAATCTCTGTGTGTGTGGATGTCTAAGTCTTTGCTGAGACTTGGCAGCTTATGTAGGGGCTTGTTGGGGGAACCCCAGAGCCAGAGCTTATGAGTAACAGAGACATCATAGTCAAATGCAGAGGAAGAAAGGCAGTTTGATAAGATGCTAAAAGTTGAGGGTTGAGGTTTCCGCTTTGCATTCTTCAGTCCTGGGTTTAATCTTCATTTTTGCCACCTCCCTTCACCCGTATGCTTCCTGGGAGTGACCGCTGGTACCTTAGTGGAGTTAGGTGTTGTTCCAGAATTTCACTAGATATGAAAAAAAAGGGGGGGTTGGCCCAGATAGTCTAGGAGTCCTTCCACGAAGCCAAACCTGAGTTGATTTTTGGCCCTGCATGGTCCTTGTGCGTCACCCGCACAATCCCCCCTAAAAGAAAGTGCTGATAAGGATCACAGTGATAGCCCAGTGGTAGGGCATTTGCTTTGCACGCAGCTGATCCAGGACAGATGGTGGTTCCAATCCCGGCATCCCATATGGTCCCCTGATCCTTCAGGAGCGACTTCTGAGCGCAGAGCCAGGAGTAACCCCTGAGCACCACTAGGTATGACACAAAAACAATGGGAGAGAGCACTGTGTCACAGAGCCCTCCTAGGGCATAGAGCAGGAGCCCTGCTGCTGACCCTCGCTCCTCCCAAGAGGCGACAATTCCTGGCCCCTTCCCAGCATGACGGGGATCAGACCTTTGCATGTAGCTTGCCCTCTGCTCCATGGGGACCCCACGAAGAAGGGATTGGGGATCTCTGCGGAAGGCACTTGGAAGCCTGCGTGTCAGGCAGAAACCAGGCTGAAGGGGGCTAGGGAGGGTTCTGGCTTCCCCATCTCAGCTGCTGGGGCCCCCCCAAATCCCAGCCTATCTGGGACCTAGGCTGACGACTGACTGGTCAGAGTCCCTTCCCCCCAGCCTGCCACCGCTAGGCCGTCCAGGAGCTGGCCACAGCCAGGGTCACCCCATCTTGCTCCAAGCCCGACTTATTTGGGTACAAACTCAGGCCCCAGAAAACAGCCATGTCTGTTTGGTTCCGCGCTAGGTGATTGGCCCCGTTCTAGGAGCGTGCTATGGCCCCTGAGGCAGCCTTTCCCTCCCTGCAAACATCACACGGCTGGGGGCGAGCAGGGACGGGCTAAGTCCTGCCCTGGACACACACCACAAGCCAGCGCCAGGGCGGGGGCAGACTTGAAGCCTCCAGATGCCCTCCCTGTGGGCTGCCCTCTCAGCCTGTGCTCTCGTCTGTCCTGCAGCTCGTGTACCCCAGCAACTGCCGCCTGACGGACAAGGAGGTGAGTCTCCGGCCCCCCTCAGGAGCAGGCGTACCCCAGGGGTGGGCCGGCTCTCACTGCCTTGCGTGTATTTCAGAAGAGCAGCATCTGCTACCTGTCCTTCCCGGACTCCCACTCAGGTAGGGGCCACTGGGTGGGCGGGGCCTGAATGACTGGAGGTGGGAGTGGCCTGGGGAGTGGGCATGTCTTATTAGGACGAGGGGTGGGACCTGAAGGAAGCGGGCGTGGCCTGGAGTGGGTGGGCAGGGCCTGGAGGAGATGCTGAAGTGGGGTCTGAATGTGATGGGCAGGGCCTGGCAGAAGTGTAGCCTGGAGGCAGTGGGGCTGGAGGAGGTGAGGCCGGACCTGATGGGAAGGTGCGGGTGGGGCCTGTGGCCAAGACCAGAGTCCACTGCTACCACTGAGCTGGGTGTATGGTTGGTCCTGAGACCAGTGGGCACCAGGAGAGGCTGCCAGGTGCCAGGAGTGGGCACCAAGTAGAGGCGGCCAAGGGCTGGGCCTTTCCCTAGGCCTTGCCACTCGTCCCAGCTCACTGCTAGGCCCCTAAATGCTGTCAGGGGTGGCCCCAGCCATGACGCTAGGAGTCGTCCGCTTTACCCCAGGCTGCCTTGGGGACACCCAGTTCAGCTTCCGCATTCGCCAGTGTGGAGGGCCCAGGACCGCATGGCACAGTGAGGACCGGCTCTATGACAGCGGGGTCCCCCCGTGGTTGCAGGTGAGTATTTCCCAGCCAGAGGACAACAGCTGGACGCCCACAGCTGTGAGCTGGAGGGTTCCTTAGACGGACACGGAGGGTGGAGGGGGCTCCCCCAGGGACACTCCGGTCCCCAGTGGGCCTGGCTCAGCCCCTGCAGACAGAATAGCTCGCCCGACCCAGCACCTGCTGACGTCCACACCAAGGCCCATAGTCAGTCGCTATGGGACCTCCTGGGCTCTCCTGGTCCCGGCACCCTGTCTCGCTTCTGTGGCACCTGGCCCTGTCAGGAGGGAAGAGGAGTGGGGGACAGGACGTAGGGAGAAGGGACCAGCACCTCACCTGTACCTTCCCCTAGAGGGAGCCAGCGCACTATTTCGGCTATGTGTACTTCCGGCAGGTGCGGGACAGCTCCGTGCAAAGGGGCTACTTCCAAAAGGTAGGGACCGGGCCAGACACCCCCAACCGCTCAGCACCAAGTGGAGCTCCCTCTCTAGGAACAAGGCCTGGCCTGTGGGGGGGGTACATGTGTCCTGCTTTGTAGAAAATAGGGCCCAC
Organism: Suncus etruscus; assembly: GCF_024139225.1. NCBI lineage: Eukaryota > Metazoa > Chordata > Mammalia > Eulipotyphla > Soricidae > Suncus > Suncus etruscus. Next base: position 497,037 of record NC_064851.1, read on the forward strand.
CCCTCTGCTGACCCATACATTGCTGGCCCGGTCACTCCCCTCTTTGGTCACACTCTCACTGCAGTCCAGAATCAGCCAGAGCCCCAGTACAGCAGGAGGGCGGCTCCCGCACCCGCAGTCCTCCCTGGTCTGTTCCCCAGCACCACGTAGGGTCCTCTGAACTTTGCTGGGAGTGTAGATCCCTGAGTGTTCAGAGCCAGGATAAACCCAGAGCACTGCTGGGTGTGACCCAAAACAAAAGTAATGAGGGGCCTGAGAGATAGCACAACGGGTGGGGCATTTGTCTGCATGTGCTGACCCAGGTCAATCCCCAGCATCCCATAGGGTCCTTCAAGGGGCCAGAGAGATAGCACAGGGGCAAGATGTTTGCCTTGCACACAGCCAACCCAGGAGACGGTGGTTCAATTCCTGGCATTCCATAAGGTCCCCTCGAGCCTGCCAGGGGTGATTTCTGAGCTCAGTGCCGCCACCGCTGCTGGGTGTGACCCCCATCCCCGAAAAAAGCCCTGCTGGAATGACCCCTAAGTGCAGAGCCAGGAGTAACACACTGCTGGGTGTAACCCAAATACCAAAAAAAGAAAAATTAAAGTAGAAGTATGACAGAGTGCTTGGCCCTGGGTTGGGGTGGGGTCACTGCCAGAAGCTTGGCCACTATATTTCCCTCGGGAGCCCAGGATCCAGCTGTCTCACGTCCGGTTCCTATAGCTGGGGGTTTGTTGTTCCCTGGCCCCCCACCCGGGCACTGTCCCTGTCCTGTGCCGGACCGACCTCCTCCACTGTGGGGCGTCCCTGCCCCTGTCGGCGCCCAAGGCCCGCAGCGTCTCACTGCCCGCGCCCACAGTCTCTGGTGCTGCTCTCCCGCCTGCCCCTGGTGCGGCTGTTCCAGGCACTGCTGGGCCTCATGGCCCCCGAGTACTTCGACAAGCTGGTGCCCTGCCTGGAAGCAGGTGAGGGGCCTAGGCCTGGGGGGCCTTCGTTGTGGCCAAC